>NC_092047.1:35203011-35529631 GCF_003086295.3 Arachis hypogaea | reverse complement strand
AGATAATGAGAATTTTTCAAGATTTCTATCTATAGGGCATGTCAATTGATTTGAGTGAAAACTTTTCATAGAACTTGCTTGAATTATATATATTGTGGAACATGTTTTGAGCTAAGAACACAAGCTTGTGAGATTTGAGCCTAACGGTGTGGTTACATCTTACAACCACTTATTTTTCCTTCTTGTGTGCATTATTCTCTTTCTATGATTGTAATCTTTGATTTGTTTGATTCTTTATGTCCATTATTTTGTGTATTCATGCATTTATGTGATTAAGGCCATCATTTCATTTAGCTCACTTACCCAAATAGCCTACCTTTTATCTTCCATTGTTAGCCAAATTTGAGCCTACGATTAACCCACTTGTTCTTAATTTAGCACATTACAAGCCTTAAAGCGAAAAACAATAAATGTCCTTATTTGGATCTTTGATTAGCTTAGGCTAGAGTGTGTGTATCATTCAAGTGTGGGAACCTTGGGACATTGGGTGAATAAAAGGGTAGTTTTGTATTTTTGTTGTAAATATTGGGAATTGGGTACATGCTCATATATTGATTAAATGTATAGACCTTATGCATTGGTACTCTTGTATATAGTTTGAAAAAAAAATGAGAAAAAAAAAAAGAACAAAAGAAAAATAAAAACAATATGGAAAAGAAAAGAAAAAAAAATAGAAAAAGAAAGAAAAGAAAAAAAAAAAAGAAAAATAATAAAAAGGGGACAAAATGCCCCAAAGCGAAGCTCAATAAGATCAATGCATAAGTGTTGTGAAATGAAAAGGGATGCATGAGTATGTGAAAAAGTGAGTAGAATGGGTAGTTAGAGTAGAATTTAATTGTATAGGTCATTATATAGGTTAGGTGGGAAAGTTTAAGTTAATAAAAGATTCAAATCCTTAAGTCCACTAGCCATATATGATCCTACCTTGACCCTAGCCCCATTACAACCAATGAAAAGACCTCATGATACTTGTATGCATGCATGAAATAAATGTTGATTGTTAGAAGAAAAACAAATCTTGGAAAGCATGAAATAGAGGAGAATTGAGTGAATCAACCTTAAACACTTGAGCGAATAGAGTGCAAACACATCCGGTGAGGGTTCGATGCTCAATTACGTGTTTTCACCTATGATCATCAGTCTTCATGCAAGTTTGTAAAAATATTTAATAACTCAATTCAATTGTGGATTAGACTTGCTAGTCCTTAGCCCTTGTGCATATATGTTTCTTGGGAATTGATTTATTTTGACCAAGCACTTGCATTCATTTAGATAGTTGCATATAGGTAGATTGCATTTAGTTAGTTTCCATTGAATAAATGCCATACCCTTACTTCATTCTTGGCTTAAGCATGAGGACATGCTTGGTTTAAGTGTGGGGAGGTTGACAAACCCCAATTTGACGGTTTATCTTGTATTGAATTTAGGGGATTTTATCACCTTTTACCCACATCTATTCAATGAAATAGCATGGTTTTGTATATTCTCCTTTAATTGTGCTTAAGAGTGAAAACATGCTTTTTAGGACTCAAAATAGCTAAATTTAATTCACCTTGATTCTATTAGATGCCTTGATATGTTTGTTAAGTGATTTAAGGCTTAGGAGGCAAAGATTGGATCAAGGGAATGAAGAAAGAAAGCATGAAAAGTTGGAGAACTCATGAAGAAATGAAAGAACCGGAAAGCTGTCAAGCCGACCTCTTTGCACTTAAACGACCATAACTTGAGCTACAGAGGTCCAAATGATGCGGTTCCAGTTGGGTTGGAAAGCTAACATCCGGGGCTTCGAAACAATATAAGATTTGCCATAGTTGCTACACGTATGGTGGCGCGCACGCGCAAAGTACGCGCACGCGCCGTTGTTGCCACCTAGTTCACTTAAAGCAAAACGTGGCCAGCGAATTCTAAAGCCTTGTGGGCCCAATCCAACTCATTTCAGATGCTATTTAAGCCAAGGATTGAAGAGGGATCAATATGTTAGTTACCAATTAGTTTAGTTTAGCTTTGTAGTTAGTTTCTAGAGAGAGAAGCTCTCACTTCTCTCTAGAATTAGGATTAGGTTTAGTTCAATAATCTTAGATCTAGGTTTTAATCTTTGCTTTCTTCTACTTCTACCTTTCAATTCTTTGTTGTTACATTGCAATTTCCTTTATGTTGTTCTTATGTTTTGTTGTAGACCTACTATTGTTCATTCCATTTTCTTTCAATTCAATAAGAGGTAATTCATGTAGATCTTGTTTCCTTTAATTGTTGTTAATTCTTTACATTTGATTGTAGTTAGAATTAATTCTTGTGATTGATTTACTATGTTTTCCTTTTGTGCCTTCCAAGTGTTTGATGAAATGCTTGGTTGGATTTTAGAGTAGAGTTTTATGTTCTTGGCTTGGAAAGGTAACTTAGGAACTCTTGAGTTATTAATGTCCAAGTAATTGATGATTGGGATCCATTAACTCTAGTTCTCACTAATTGAATTAGTGGAGAGTTAGGACTTATGGAGTAGGATTGATATAGCTCATTTGACTTTCCTTTACTATTAGTTAGAGGATGATTTAATGAGATTAATCCTTGCCAATTCTCATATTGTGGTTAGTGATTAGGATAGAGATCCTTGACCACCAACCCTTGCCAAGACCTTTTTAGTTGTTAGTTTATTTTCATTGTCATTTACATTTCATGTCTCTTATCCCAAAACCCCAAAATACAATCCATAACCAATAACAAGACACTCTATTGTAATTCCTAGGGAGAACGACCCGAGGTTCCAATACTTCGGTTTATAAATTTAGGGGTTTGTTACTTGTGACAAACAATCTTTTGTATGAAAGGATTATTGCTTGGTTTAGAAACTATACTTGCAACGAGAATTCATTTGTGAAATTCTATACCATCAAAAATCCATTCGTCAAAAATGGCGCCGTTGCCGGGGAGTTGCAATGGTGTTATGTTATTGGTTATTGTATATATGTGAATATTGTGAATAGCTTGATTTTTGGATTGCTTGTTAGTTTTTGCTAGTTCTAGGACTTTGTTTCATTATTTCTTGTTAGCTTTTGCCTCCTATTTTTACTTTTCACTATGAATTCTCATTTTGGCTATGAGTGTGATTACAACTATGTTGTAGGTGATGGGAGCTACAATGAAGATGTGTGTCAAGGATGGGATAACCAAAGGTGGGAAGAGCCATATGCTTATGATCAATCATCATGGCAACAACCCCCACCAATGCACTATGAGGAAGAGCCATTCTTTGATGCATATCAATCAAATGGCTATGGTGGATCTCCTTGTGATTTCCAAGAACCACCACTATATGCCTATGAGTCATATCCTCAACATGACCCTCAACCACACTCACAAGCCTATTTTCAACAAACACCTCCATATGACCATGATCCTTACCCACCATACCAACCTCTTTTTGAACCATATGAGCCTTACATGGAACCACAATTCCAAGATTACTACTCCCAAGAACCACCTCAATACACACCACCACCTTACCAAGAAGAACCACCTTCCTATAATGAACTCTTTCTCCAAGACAATGAACCCTCTTATCCACCCCAATTCTCAATGGATGAAACCCTTAGCCTTATACTTCAAGGGCAAGGAGAAATGCAAAGGGAGACACTAGAATTTATGGCTACCTTGACCAAGGTAGTAAGCATTTTAGCCTCCCAATGCTTGAGCACTCAAAGCACTCCCATGGTCACATGTGGAGAACCAATTAAAGAGCATAGCATGAAGGAAAGATTGGAAACTCCGGTAGAAAAGGAGGAATGCTACTTTGTGTTAGAACAATTGGAGGAGCCTATGATTATTAAAGAAAAGGAAGAAGTGGTTGAAGACTTAGGAGATGCGGAACCTCCATGGGAAGCTAAAATCAAAGAAAATCCCTCTAAGAAGAGTAAATTTGATGTTGAGGAGGAATGTGCACAACCTCCGAGGCATATTCTATATGAAGACTTGGCGAGAATGAAGCAAGAATTGAGTTCCCTTGGTGATGAAGATCATGCACCCAATCTTCTTGGTGAAGAATCCTTTGAATTTAAAGAACCTTCTCCCAATGAATTTAAAAGTGATGTGGAGGTAGATTTCTCTCAACCTCCCATTTATGACTTGAGTGATGTTGAAGAGTTAGAGGAAGTTGATGAACAAAGGATTGAAAATGAAGAAGTTTATGAAGAGGTGGAGATTGACAAGGAAGAACACAAGGGAGTAAAGCTTGCTAGCACGTTGGAGATACCTCTCCCCAAGCCACCACCATCCATTCTTTCATTCAAGTGGGTAAATTCCTTATACTCAAGCTTTATTATTCCCCTTGAATATGGTTTGCTTGAGACGGATGGTCAACTTAGACATATTTGTGGCTTTAAAAGCAAAAAGGAAATGGCTAGTGGTTGGAAACATTATTCTAGGCTCATTATGGTTGCATGTTCAAAGCTTAATTGCACGGTTTGGTATAGAGCTAGATTGTTTGGGTCTAGGAGAATGTTTGGTCACTTTATTGAGAATTCTAAGGTCATGCCACCCAAATGGAATAATGATAATCAACTTGAAGATGGGTGTGGAAATAAGATATGGGATCCGGGAATATATGAGGATCAATTTTGGGAGCCCATGGTTTGTGAAGAACTCCATCAAGGCTTAAAGATATTAAAATTGAAGAATGGAGCTTATTGGAGATTCAAGCATTGGTGGATGTTCAAGGATAGCTTCAAGCACAAGCCACCTTGATGAGGAGCTCCCCATAAGTCCAACTTAAGGACAATAAACAAAAGTGCTAGGTGGGAGACACCCCACCACGGTAAAACCCTTTCAATTTTTTTCTTTTGTATATATTGGTAGAATTAGTTTAATTTCATGTTTTGTTTAGTGAGTTGAGTATGTTTGGTAGTTTAAGTATGTTAAATAAGGTTTTATGGTGTTTTGGTAGCTGTTTGGAGGTTTGGAATGCTTGGATTGGTGCAAAAACATAGAAAAAATTTTTTTGAAAACAGAGCACCATCCACGCGTACGCGTACATGGCGCGTACGCGCACTTCCAGCATTTTCGACCATCCACACGCGCGCGCCATGCTGGCGTACGCGTGGATTGAGAAGTTCCAACCTCCATACATTTTCCAGAGAGTTGTGCCTGCGCCGCGCCAACGTTGTGCCTTTGGCACAAACCTATTTGCGCGCTCGCGCACATGACGCGTACGCGTCACTCTCGCAATAAACCATCCGCGCGCGCGCGGCATGCGCGCGTACGCGCGGATTTCCTTTCTCCCATCCACTTCTTTTCTTTTCCTCTTTCTATTTCTTTCCTTCTCCTTTCTTCTTCCTTCCTCCTACCCCTCATCCAACACTTCCAAACACCATGGATAACCATTTATTTTAGTTAGTTAATTAGTTAGTTGGTTAGTTGATTAGCTAGTTTTAGTTTAGTTTTCATTTTATTTTCTCTCTTTTCATCATAAGTGTTGGAGTATTGACTTTGTTTACTATACATTGCTATATCCCTTATTGCCTAAATGCTATTTTAGCATGAATGTTTTTAGATAATCTTTGTTGGATTCTATGATTGAGGTTATATTTTGTTACTTGGTTTTGAGTTCTTCATGCTTACCTTTTGAAAAAATACCAAGTGATGAGAATTGTCTTCGAGCTTATAACTCTTTTGAATTGTATGTTGTAGCTAGCCACCATGTGATTTGGATCCTTTTTCCTCGATTAGGCAACCTCTTGATGGATGATGTTGAGCATTTACCTTAATGCATTGTATTTCATGATTATATCCATCCATATGTTTGACTTGAATGCTTTCATGCTTCTCTAATGCTTGTCTTACCTTACAAGCTTACTTAAAGCATCTCAAGCACACTAGGATAAGTGAAGTGCATGCTTCTTTTGTGACATAGCTTTTATGCTAATGTGTATTCTAAACCGCGCAATTTAGAATTCACACACCTAATATTTCTTAATGTCACACTAATTCACTCACCTCATTCTAGTGATTTACCTCATTCCAACAATGTATGCTTCCTTACTTTTATATCTTCTCATCTTATGGTGTTATATTTTTGTTTTTCATAACGAATGCACCACAAGCAACCATGGAAGCGGAAGAAAGAACACATAGCAATCCGGAGAGTCGTCGTACCCCATTGCTCATCTTTGAGTGCACCGAGGACGGTGCAAACTTTTAAGTGTGGGGAGGTCGTCCGACCGATCGGCGATTTTGGGTGACAAATTTCTAATCCCAACACTTTTGCATTTCATTTTAGGATTTTAGGATTTTTACTTGCATTTTCTTATTTTTGCATATGTATACACAATAAGCTTAGTCAAGATAATGAGAATTTTTCAAGATTTCTATCTATAGGGCATGTCAATTGATTTGAGTGAAAACTTTTCATAGAACTTGCTTGAATTATATATATTGTGGAACATGTTTTGAGCTAAGAACACAAGCTTGTGAGATTTGAGCCTAACGGTGTGGTTACATCTTACAACCACTTATTTTTCCTTCTTGTGTGCATTATTCTCTTTCTATGATTGTAATCTTTGATTTGTTTGATTCTTTATGTCCATTATTTTGTGTATTCATGCATTTATGTGATTAAGGCCATCATTTCATTTAGCTCACTTACCCAAATAGCCTACCTTTTATCTTCCATTGTTAGCCAAATTTGAGCCTACGATTAACCCACTTGTTCTTAATTTAGCACATTACAAGCCTTAAAGCGAAAAACAATAAATGTCCTTATTTGGATCTTTGATTAGCTTAGGCTAGAGTGTGTGTATCATTCAAGTGTGGGAACCTTGGGACATTGGGTGAATAAAAGGGTAGTTTTGTATTTTTGTTGTAAATATTGGGAATTGGGTACATGCTCATGTATTGATTAAATGTATAGACCTTATGCATTGGTACTCTTGTATATAGTTTGAAAAAAAATGAGAAAAACAAAAGAACAAAAGAAAAATAAAAACAATATGGAAAAGAAAAGAAAAAAAATAGAAAAAGAAAGAAAAGAAAAAAAAAAGAAGAAAAATAATAAAAAGGGGACAAAATGCCCCAAAGCGAAGCTCAATAAGATCAATGCATAAGTGTTGTGAAATGAAAAGGGATGCATGAGTATGTGAAAAAGTGAGTAGAATGGGTAGTTAGAGTAGAATTTAATTGTATAGGTCATTATATAGGTTAGGTGGGAAAGTTTAAGTTAATAAAAGATTCAAATCCTTAAGTCCACTAGCCATATATGATCCTACCTTGACCCTAGCCCCATTACAACCAATGAAAAGACCTCATGATACTTGTATGCATGCATGAAATAAATGTTGATTGTTAGAAGAAAAACAAATCTTGGAAAGCATGAAATAGAGGAGAATTGAGTGAATCAACCTTAAACACTTGAGCGAATAGAGTGCAAACACATCCGGTGAGGGTTCGATGCTCAATTACGTGTTTTCACCTATGATCATCAGTCTTCATGCAAGTTTGTAAAAATATTTAATAACTCAATTCAATTGTGGATTAGACTTGCTAGTCCTTAGCCCTTGTGCATATATGTTTCTTGGGAATTGATTTATTTTGACCAAGCACTTGCATTCATTTAGATAGTTGCATATAGGTAGATTGCATTTAGTTAGTTTCCATTGAATAAATGCCATACCCTTACTTCATTCTTGGCTTAAGCATGAGGACATGCTTGGTTTAAGTGTGGGGAGGTTGACAAACCCCAATTTGACGGTTTATCTTGTATTGAATTTAGGGGATTTTATCACCTTTTACCCACATCTATTCAATGAAATAGCATGGTTTTGTATATTCTCCTTTAATTGTACTTAAGAGTGATAACATGCTTTTTAGGACTCAAAATAGCTAAATTTAATTCACCTTGATTCTATTAGATGCCTTGATATGTTTGTTAAGTGATTTAAGGCTTAGGAGGCAAAGATTGGATCAAGGGAATGAAGAAAGAAAGCATGAAAAGTTGGAGAACTCATGAAGAAATGAAAGAACCGGAAAGCTGTCAAGCCGACCTCTTTGCACTTAAACAACCATAACTTGAGCTACAGAGGTCCAAATGATGCGGTTCCAGTTGGGTTGGAAAGCTAACATCCGGGGCTTCGAAACAATATAAGATTTGCCATAGTTGCTACACGTATGGTGGCTCGCACGCGCAAAGTACGCGCACGCGCCGTTGTTGCCACCTTGTTCACTTAAAGCAAAACGTGGCCAGCGAATTCTAAAGCCTTGTGGGCCCAATCCAACTCATTTCAGATGCTATTTAAGCCAAGGATTGAAGAGGGATCAATATGTTAGTTACCAATTAGTTTAGTTTAGCTTTGTAGTTAGTTTCTAGAGAGAGAAGCTCTCACTTCTCTCTAGAATTAGGATTAGGTTTAGTTCAATAATCTTAGATCTAGGTTTTAATCTTTGCTTTCTTCTACTTCTACCTTTCAATTCTTTGTTGTTACATTGCAATTTCCTTTATGTTGTTCTTATGTTTTGTTGTAGACCTACTATTGTTCATTCCATTTTCTTTCAATTCAATAAGAGGTAATTCATGTAGATCTTGTTTCCTTTAATTGTTGTTAATTCTTTACATTTGATTGTAGTTAGAATTAATTCTTGTGATTGATTTACTATGTTTTCCTTTTGTGCCTTCCAAGTGTTTGATGAAATGCTTGGTTGGATTTTAGAGTAGAGTTTTATATTCTTGGCTTGGAAAGGTAACTTAGGAACTCTTGAGTTATTAATGTCCAAGTAATTGATGATTGGGATCCATTAACTCTAGTTCTCACTAATTGAATTAGTGGAGAGTTAGGACTTATGGAGTAGGATTGATATAGCTCATTTGACTTTCCTTTACTATTAGTTAGAGGATGATTTAATGAGATTAATCCTTGCCAATTCTCATATTGTGGTTAGTGATTAGGATAGAGATCCTTGACCACCAACCCTTGCCAAGACCTTTTTAGTTGTTAGTTTATTTTCATTGTCATTTACATTTCATGTCTCTTATCCCAAAACCCCAAAATACAATCCATAACCAATAACAAGACACTCTATTGTAATTCCTAGGGAGAACGACCCGAGGTTCCAATACTTCGGTTTATAAATTTAGGGGTTTGTTACTTGTGACAAACAATCTTTTGTATGAAAGGATTATTGCTTGGTTTAGAAACTATACTTGCAACGAGAATTCATTTGTGAAATTCTATACCATCAAAAATCCATTCGTCACCATGCCTGGACCTCTTTTCACTTATGTATTTTCTACAGTGGAGTTTCTATACCCTATAGATTAAGGTGTGGAGCTCTGCTGTTCTTCATGAATTAATGCAATTACTACTGTTTTCTATTCAATCACGTTTGATTCTATTCTAAGATACTCATTCGTACTTCAATCTGGGGAATGATATGATCCGTGACACTCATCATTATTCCTAATTCTATGAATGCGTGCCTGACAACCACTTCCGTTCTATCTGAGCTCAACGTAGTCATTGGGCGACAGCTTGAGTGTGTATCTCTTGGGTATCAAATACATGAACCGAGTCCGTGAGATTAGTATCTTCGTGGTATAGGCTAGAACCAATTGGTAGCATTCCTGGGATCCAGAAAGTCTAAACCTTGTCTGTGGTATTCCGAGTAGGATCTGGGAAGGGATGACTGTGACGAGCTTCAAACCTGCGAATGTTAGGCGCAGTGACAGTGTGCAAAAGGACAAGGGTCCTATTCCGACGCTAGCAGAAACCGACAGATGATTAGCTGTTCGGTAGCTGTACTTGGTATTTTTCATCCGAGATGAGAAATTCGACAGTTGAGTAGCCGTGCAGAGATCGTACCTGGTATTTTTCATCCGAGAGGATCATACAGCTTGCCATGGAAGGGAGTGCGCATGGTTGGAAGAGGACAATAGGAAAGCAGAGGTTCAGAAGCAACAAAGCATCTCCAAACGCTTATCTGAAATTCCCACCAATGAATTACATAAGTATCTTTATTTTATTTTATGTTTTATTTATCTTTTAATTATCAAAACCTCATAACCATTTGAATCCGCCTGACTGAGATTTACAAGATGACCATAGCTTGCTTCAAGCTGACAATCTCCATGGGATCAACCCTTACTCACGTAAGGTATTACTTAGACGACCCAGTGCACTTGCTGGTTAGTTGTGCAGAGTTGTGAAAAGTGTGAATCACAATTTCCCACACCAAGTTTTTGGCGCCGTTGCCGGGGATTGTTCGAGTTTGGACAACTGACGGTTCATCTTGTTGATTAGATTGGGTAATTTTATTTTATGTTTAAGCTTTTTATTTTTTATTTTCAAAAAATACAAAAAAAATTTAATAAAATCGTAAAAACCAAAAAAAATTTTGTATTTCTTGTTTGAGTCTTGTGTCAAATTTTAAGTTTGGTGTCAATTGTATTCTTTTAATTTTCTTAAAATTTTCAAAAATTCATGCATTGTGTTCTTCTTTGATCTTCAAGTTGTTCTTAACGATTTTTCTTGTTTGATCTTTAATTTTTATTGTTTTGTGTCTTTTCTTATTTTTCTTGTGCATTTTCGAATTATTAGTGTCTAAAGATTAAAAGTTTCTAAGTTTGGTGTCTTGCATGTCTTTCTTTTCTTAAAAATTTTCAAAAATATGTTCTTGATGTTCATCATGATCTTCAAAGTGTTCTTGGTATTCATCTTGACATTCAAAGTGTTCTTGCATGCATTGGTTGTTTTGATCTTAAATTTTTATGTCTTGTCTCATTTTGTTATTTTTCTCTTTCTTCATTAATTCAAAAAATTAAAAATAATATCTTTCCCTTATTTTACTCATAATTTTAGAAGTTTTGAGTTGATTTGGTAAAAAAATTTTAAAATTTAGTTGTTCCTTGTTAGTCAAGTCAAAATTTCAATTTAAAAACTTTATCTTTTCAAATCTTTTTCAAAAATCAAATCTTTTTCATTTTTCTTTCAGGTTTTCCGAAATTTTTTTAATAAATTTTCAAAATCTTTTTCTTAATTTTATTTCATAATTTTCGAAATTTTTGCTAACATTTAATGTTTTGATTCAAAAATTTCAAGTTGTTTCTTGCCTATTAAGAAAGGATCAATCTTTAAATTCTAGAATCATATCTTTTAGTTTCTTGTTAGTCAAGTAATCAACTTTAATTTCAAAAATCAAATCTTTTTAATTTCCTTTTCAAATATTTTTCAAAATAAATTTCAATCATATTTTTTTCAAAACTTAATTTCAAAATCTCTTTCTAACTTCTTATCTTTTCCAAATTTATTTTCAAATCTTTTTCAATTAACCACTTGACTTGTTTGTTTTTTATTTTAAAAAGTTTACTATTTCTTATCTTTTTCAAAACCATCTAACTACTTTTTTACTCCTCATTTTCGAAAACTAACTAACAACTTTTTTTAAAAATCTTTTTAATTAATTAATTAATTTAGTTTTCAATTTTATTTTATTTCTTTTCTTAAATTTCGAATTCTAACTTATAATCAAAATAAAAACAAAAATATTTTCTTTTCTTTTAATTAATAATTCGAACCCTCTCTCGCTCTCTGTGTTCGAATTTCTTCCTCTACCTCATTCTTCTATTCTTCTATTCTTATACTCACATAAAGGAATCTCTATACTGTGACATAGAGGATTTCTCTTCTTTTCTATTCTCTTCTTTTTTTATATGAGCAGAAACAAGGATAAAGACATTCTTGTTAAAGCTGATCCTGAACCTGAAAGGACTCTAAAGAGGAAGCTAAGAGAAGATAAAGCACAACACTTCGGAGAGGACCTGACAGAAATTTTCGAAAAAAAAAGTAGACATGGCAACCGAACCCAACAACAATGGTGGAAATGCAAGGAAGGTGCTTGGTGACTTTACTGCACCAACTTCCAACTTCAATGGAAGAAGTGAATTACATGGGAGAATCCTATGGAAACACTTACAATTCTTCATGGAGGAATCATCCTAATTTCTCATGGAAGGATCAGCAGAAGCCTAATCAAAGCTTTAATAATAATAATGGTGGGAGAAATAAGTTTGGCAATAGCAAGACTTTTCCATCATCTTCTCAGCAACAGACAGAGAATTCTAAGCAGAGCCTCTCTGACTTAGCAACCATAGTCTCTGATCTATCTAAGATCACTCTCAGTTTCATAACTGAAACAAGATCCTCCATCAGAAATTTGAAGGCACAAGTGGGTTAACTGAGTAAAAAAAAATTACTGAAATCCCTCCTAGTACTCTCCCAGGCAATACAGAAGAGAATCCAAAGAGAGAGTGCAAGGCCATCTGAAGAGCGAAACTCTCGCGCGATCTAGAATTTTCACAAATAAATTCGCGTTGTAAGTAAAGCTTCTAGACTGACAAGAATTTCTTTCTTACAAAAGTTTGGTTGTCACAAGTAACAAAACCCAATAAAATTTTATAACCGAAGTATTTAAACCTCGGGTCGTCTTCTCAAGGAATTGCAGGGAGGTATGATTTATTATTGGTTATGTAAAACAGTATATTTTTGGGTTTTTGAAATAGGGAACAAGTAATTTAAATAACAAGAAAAATAAATTAATAATTAATAAAATCTCTTGGCAAGGTATAAGAAATTGAAGTCCTATCCTAATTATCTTTATCAGGTGTGATGAAAATTGGATTTTGCTCCCACTTTTAATTAACCCTTACTAAATAAAGGAAAGTCAAGTGGACAAATTAATTTGATCCTCAGGTCCTAGTCAACTCCTATGGCGAGACTAGAATTATTGGAGTGCAAATTAACCAGCAAAGAACTCCAATTTCAATCAACAGCTGATTTGATAACTCAAGTGTTATAACTTACTTAACCAAAGCCAAAAGGGGAAAATATCTTAAATTAAATTAAGAGCATTCATAAATAGAATAAAACAATCATAAACTGAAATACCTCAAATTGCATTAAACAGAATATTCAAATCTTAACATGAAAAATTCATAAGCCAAATTAGGAACATTAACAAGTAAAAGCATTGGAATAAATAAAAGTAGAAAATAAAATAAAGGAACATTAAACCTGTGATTGTAGAAGCAATCTTAAATTAAGAGAAATCCTAATTCTAAATCCTAAGAGAGAGGAGAGAACCTCTCTCTCTACAAAACTACATCTAAAACCTAAAATTATGTGAATATGAGTTAATTATTTATGAATTAATGGATTTCCCTGCTTTATAGCCTCTAATCTGTATTTTTTGGGCCGAAAACTGGGTTGAAAACAGCCCAGAAATCACTGGAGAAGAAATCTGCCACGCTGGTTTTTCGTCACTGTGACGCATCCGCGTAGAGCACGCGTTCGCGTCACCTAGATATACGGCCATTATGGCAAATTATATATCAAATCGAAGCCCCAGACGTTAGCTTTACAATGCAACTAGAACCGCCTCATTTGGATATCTATAGCTCAAGTTATGACCGTTTTAGTGCGAGAGGGTTAGGCTGGATAGCTTAGCAATTTCTTCAACTTCTTGTATTCCTCTGAGTCATTCCTGCCCTGTAATCTCTGAAATTACTTAACACACATATCAAGGCATCGAATGGTGACAAGAGAAGATTAATATTAGCAAATATAAGGCCAAAGAAGCATGTATTCAATCATAGCACAAAATCAGGAAGGAAAAAGTAAAACCATGCAAATTGTATGAATAAGTGTATGAAAGATTGATAAAATTCACTCAATTGAGCACAAGATAAACCATAAAATAGTGGTTTATCAATCTCCCCACACTTAAACAATAGCATGTCCTCATGCTAAGCTCAAGAGAAGCTATAAGGGAGTGAAGAGGAATGGTAGAATGTATGAAATGCAACCTATCTATATGAATGCAACTACATGCTAAGATGTTTCTATCTACTTGGTTAAAAGTAAACAAGTTCTTCAAGACAAACATAAATCAAATCCCACTAATTCAAATCATACAATAAAAGACAAGTAAACTTGAAAGAAGACAGCTCATGAAAGCAGGGAACATAGAATCAAGCATTGAACCCTCACTGGTAGTGTATATCACTCTAATCTCTCAAGTGTCTAGGGTTAATCACTCTACTCTTCTCTAGTCATGCTTTCTAAACTTTGTTCTTCATCTACCCAATCAACAAAAATTTAATGTACCAATGCAAACATCATGAGGTCTTTTCAAGGTTGTAATGGGGCTAAGGTAAGGGTGAGGATATATGTATAGCCAAGTGAGCTAAAATATGAATCTTTGACTAACCTAAGTTCTCACCTAACATACACATACTCTGTGTAATTCTAAAATCATGCCTAGCTAACCAAAATTCCCACTTTTGCATTACATACTCATGTATCAACTTTTCTTTAATTTTATCACATATGCATTGATTTTTCATTAACTTAACATTGGGGTAATTTTGTCCACTTATTTATTTACTTATTTATTGATTTTTTTATTTTTTATATATATATATATATATATATTTTATTTTTATTTTTTTAAATAGAAAAATAAACATAACTTATCAATGCACATGGATTTTTAATTTTTCTAGTCTCACATGAGTAGGTACCCAAATTCCCATTATTTTGTCATTACACATTCCCTTATTAACCCTTGTTCCCACAGTTTTCCCACACTTAATTGTTACACAATCCCTATCTTAAGCTAACCAAAGATTCAATTGGGATATTTAATTATTTTTCTGCTTAAGGCTAGTGATGTGGTTATAGAACAGAATAAATGGGGATAAAAAGGCTCAAGGTGGCTAACAAGGGTGATGTTAAAGGTAGGCTTATTTGGGATAAGTGAGCTAATAACAAATAATGGCCTCAATCATATGCAAGCATGTAAATACACTAAATAGTGGACATATAGAATGGAACAAAGCAAAGATTGCAATCATAGAGAAGAAAACACACAAGAATAAAAATTTATGGTCAAATAATGTAACCATATAATTAAGCTTAAGTCTTACAGGTTGTATGTTTCTAGCTTTAAACTATGTTCTAAATACAACTTCAAACAAGTTTTAACAGAAAAAATTTTTCAATTTAAATTAGTGAAATACTATAAAAATTTCTTGAAAAATAAAATTTTACTTCAACCAAGTAGTAACTAAATACATAAAATCAAGAAAACATGTAATCAAATATGCAGATGCAACAATGAACTAATAAAGAAAATAAGACATTGGTGTTGAGAAGAAAATAACTAACCCATGGAGATCGATATCGACCTCCCCACACTTAAAGGTTGTACTGTCCTCGGTGCATGCTGAGATGTACAAGTGGACGGGTTGCTACAACTGACGCTTGTAGATAGAGGCGCCTTAGCTGGAGGTCTCTTGGTTCCTCTCCGTGCCGGTGTCTTGTCAATGGCCTTCTCTTTTCCTTTCTTGGTACCCATGCCTAAGGAAGAAGAAAAAGGAAGAGTGTGAAATATAGAAAACTAAGACCGGAAGGGAGAAAATTCCAAGTGATAAGGAATGCCAAAGAAAAGATGATAGCCCAACTACATGGTGGCTACAACATGTAGGGAAGACAACAATAAAGATCAAAAAGGGCAATTCAAAATAATTAGATGCAAGAGGGTAAAAACGTGCAAATAATAGGCATGAGAAGCATAGCTCAAGCATCAAGTAATAAATGTGCCAAATTAAAGAGCATGTATAATGATGACAATTGTGAATAATAATTCCAAATACATGTGGAGCACAAGTGTTGTGAAAAAGAGGTATGCAAGTGAAAGAGTAAAATAAAATAAAATTCAAAATGCCATAAAAGCTTTTTCACAAACACTGGGTGTGCAAGTTAAAATAGGGATGAAAATAATGTAATCCAAATATATATGAGAGCCATAAGTAAATGTCAATTGTCAAATCTCTCCTCAGAATAGCCACATGCTCAAATAAAATAAGGTACTATCCAAATAAAACTCCAACACCAACATAAAAATGCATGAAAAAGAATTGAAAAAGAAACCAAAAAGAATTAAGCTAAGATGAAATTGAGAAGAAAAAAGAACAAATAAATGCATAAAATTAAAGGGATAGAAGAGTAGAGGGGGAGAAGAAAAGAAAGAAAGAAGAAAAAAGAAGAAAGAAATTAGGATTTGGGAAAGAAAAGATAAGATATCTTGGCTGATCTGGATAAGTTGTGCGTTGCATATGACACGGACGCGTGGGTCACGTGGTCGCGTGACTTGATTTAAGTGAATGGTGCGAGGGCAGCCATGCGTTCGCGCAACTCTCTGTTTCAAACCCATTTTGCCAAAAATTTGGGGTGACGCGATCGCGTGGTTGACGCGATCGCGTGAATAGCCTTTCTTTTAAAAATGACGCGGATGCGTGGGGCACGCGTTCACATGGTAAGGCTTGTGCTTCTAGCATGGTTCCAGCCCCACTCCATCATAACTTACTGCCATACACCTCTTTACGTCAATTTTGCAGGGCCACGCGTTCGCGTGGGTAACGCGGACGCATATGGAGGCTATTTCGCAAACGACGCAAACGCGTCAGCAACGCGGTCGCGTGGTCATATTTGTACCTAAGGCATGCCTCTAGCCACGCTTTCACGTGACTTTCTGTCCCATTCTATTTTCTTCAAAATGCACTGGTGACGCGGACGCATCAGCGACGCTTACGCGTCGTGTGCATGTCTTTTTTTTTATGCAGAATGCAAAATGCAATGATAGTGTGGATGCTATGAATAATTCTAGGTTCAATGAAAATAGAATAAAATAAAACTCAAAAACAAACAAAACGAAATAAAATTAAAATTGAAGAAAAGGAACGATCATACCATGGTGGGTTGTCTCCCACCTAGCACTTTTAGTTAAAGTCCTTAAGTTGGACATTTGGGGAGCTCCTTGTCATGGCAGCTTGTGCTTGAACTCATCCTGAAACTTCCACCAATGCTTGGACTTCCAATAAGCTCTATCAATACCAAGTAAATTTCTCAAGCTTTGATGGAGTTTGTCACAAGTTTTGAGCTCCCAAATTTGATCCTCATATATGCCTGGATCCCAAATCTTGTTTCTGCACCCGTTTTCAAGTTGATCATCATGGTTCCATCCGGGTGGCAAGTACTTTAAATTCTCTACGGAGTACCGAACTCTTCTTTTAGATCTAACCAAATTATCACCAGTTGAGTCCTTATATCTAACTCTTGAAATATCAACCTTGATGAGCCTTGATTTGCAACTCCAACCACTAAACATTTTTCTCTTACGCTTAATGCCACAAAGCTTCTTGAGTTGGCCATCTGTTTCAAGAATATCGTACTCAAGTGGGATAGGAAGATGAACAGAGATAAGTTTTACCCACTCAAGTGAAGGAGTAGACGGCAACCTAGGTGGAGAAGTCTCCAACGTTCTTGACAAAGCGTACTCAACTCCCGTCCATCCTTTTTGAAAAGCTTCTACTTCCACATCATTTGTAGACTCAATCAGAGAAGAGTCTTCATACTCAAGAAGTTCGTTTGTGGATGTAAATTTATCACTAGGAGGACTTGATGCATGATTCTCATCACCAAGGGAACTTACTTCTTGATCTATCCCATCCAAGTCTTCATAAGGAATATGCCATGGAAGTTGTGCACTGTCCTTCTTGACATCAATTTCAATCTTATTGGAGGGGTACTCTACAATTCTAGATTTCCATGGAGGTTCAGCATCTCCTAAATCCTCAACCACTTCTTCCTCTGCAACTGTTATGGCTTCCTCCACTTGTTCCAATACGAAGCCATGTTCCTCATTGTCCACCGGAAGTTCTAGTGTCTCCTTCACGCTACGCTCCTCTTTAGATTCTCCACATGTAGCCATGTGAGTACTTTGAGCGCTCAAATATTAGGAAGCTAATCAGTTTACTACCTCGGTAAAGGCAGTCGCAAATTCTAGTACTCCCCGTTTTATCTCTCTTTGCCCTTGAAGAAGAACACCAATAGTATCATGCATTGAAGGTTGAGGTGGATGTGAGGGCTCATTATTTGGGAGGAAAGGTTCATGATAAGAGGGTGGTTCATCACTTTCCCTCTTTTCCACTTGTTTCACAGCACACTTTAATTCCTTGTTCTCAAGTTGAGATTCTTTAGCCATGAAAGCTTCGGGTGCTGTTTGGTTTATCGCTCGGTCTAATTGACGCAGGGTTGCTTGAAATCCATCCATTGTTTCCTTGAGATGATCCCTTGACTCTTGTTCTGCTCGGATATCATAAGTAGGATCATAAGGCTCTTGGATTGATGGATATGGATGTGGTGTATATGGAGGTGGTGGTCCTTGGAAGTAACTGGGTTGGAATAGGGGTGGATCTATGTATGGCTCATATGGCTCATAGGGTGGTTGATATGGTGTGTAAGGGTTAGAATCATGTGATGGTGTTTGGTAGTAGGGGGCTTGTGAGTATGGTGGTCCAGAGTTATGTTTGGTAGTAGGGGGCTTGTGAGTATGGTGGGCCCAGGATGTCTACTTTCCAACGCAATTGAAAGTACGCCAATTGGGCTTCTGTAGCTCCAGAAAATCCACTTCGAGTGCAAAAGGGTCAGAATCCAACAGCATCTGCAGTCCTTTTTTAGCCTCTGATTCAGATTTTTGCTCAGGTCCCTCAATTTCAGCCAGAAAATAACTGAAATCACAGAAAAAGACAAACTCATAGTATAGTCCAGAAATGTGATTTTTGAATAAAAACTAATAAAAATATAATAAAAAGTAATTAAATCATACTAAAAACTATGTAAAAACAATGCCAAAAAGGGTATAAATTATCCGCTCATCACAACACCAAACTTAAATTGTTGCTTGTCCCCAAGCAACTAAAAACAAAATAGGATAAAAAGAAGAGAATATACAACAAATTCCAAAATATCAATGAAGCTTAGTTCCAATTAGATGAGTGGGACTAGTAGCCTTTTTGCCTCTAAATAGTTTTGGCATCTCACTTTATCCTTTGAAGTTTAGAATGATTGGCAACCATAGGAACTCAGAATTCAGATAGTGTTATTGATTCTCCTAGTTCAGTATGTTGATTCTTGAACACAGCTACTTTATGAGCCTTGGCCGTGACCCTAAGCATTTTGTTTTCCAGTATTACCACCGGATACATAAATGCCACAGACACATAACTGGGTGAACCTTTTCAGATTGTGACTCAGCTTTGCTAGAGTCCCCAGTTAGAGGTGCCCAAAGCTCTTAAGCACACTCTTTTTGCTTTGGACCACGACTTTAACCGCTCAGTCTCAAGCTTTTCACTTGACACCTTCACGCCACAAGCATATGGTTAGGGACAACTTGGTTTAGCCGCTCAGGCCAGGATTTTATTCCCTTGGGCCCTCCTATCCATTAATGCTCAAAGCCTTGGATCCTTTTTACCCTTGCGTTTTGGTTTAAAGGGTTATTGGCTTTTTCTGCTTGCTTTTTCTTTTTCTTTCTTTTTCTCTCTTTTTCTCTCTCTTTTTTTTCGCCACTTTTTTTCTCTTTTTTTTCTGCAAGCTTTTCACTGCTTTTTCTTGCTTCGAGAATCAATTTTATGATTTTTTAGATTATCAATAACATTTCTCCTTTTTCATTATTCTTTCAAGAGCCAATAATTTTAACATTCATAAACAACAAAATAAAAAACATGCACTGTTCAAGCATTCATTCAGAAAACAAAAATTATTGCCACCACATCAAAATAATTAAACTAATTTCAAGATAAATTTTGAAACCCATGTACTTATTTTTCTTTTGCAAATAAAAATATTATTCAATTAAGAAAGGTGAGAGATTCATGGAATCATTCATAGCCTTAAGACATAGACTCTAAACTTTATTGATCATGGAATAAAAATAAGACATAAAATAAACATAAAAGCAGACAAATAATAATAAAAGAAAGGAAATTAAAGACATAAAATTAATGACTCTAATACTAATGCTTATGTAACTCTTAAAATAGGTTTCTAACAATAAAAGTTATCACAGAATTAGGACTCAACAACCTTGATTTTGAGGGGTAGGTGCTCCTTCAATCTGTGGGACGTCCAACTCTTCAAGAGATAGCTTCTGATGCTTTAGCTCCTGTATTTCACGCCCTTATTTCTCTTGTTCTATGAGCATTTTGCAGAGCATGCTGTTTTGATTCTGCTGCTCTTCTTTGAGTTGATTCACAGCTTTTTGCAGCTTGGTGACAGATGCTTCTAAGTAGGCCCAATAGTCAAATTGAGGAATTTCTGGGAGGACCTCATGCGCCCCCCTATTGATGAGGTTATCTTGAATTTGAGGTCCATCCATCACTTTTTTGGTGATTGGGCGTTCAACTATGATATATTCATCCACACCCATCTGTACCTCCGCATCTTTGCATAACAGACTAATCAAGCTTGGGTAGGCCAATTTGGCCTCAGTGGATTCCCTGTTTGCAAACATGTAAATTTTAACAGGGATCAGTTGATGAATCTCTACCTCCTTCCCCAGCATAATACAGTGAATCATCACTACCCTATTGACAACGACTTCAGATCGGTTGCTGGTAGGGAGTATAGAATGCCTAATAAAATCCAGCCAACCTCTAGCAACTGGTTTGAGATCTTCTCTCTTTAACTGGTTTGAGACACCTTTTGAATTGGTAATCCACTTAGTTCTAGGGAGGCATATGTCCTCTAGAACTTGATCTAGCCTTTTATCCTTGGCCATTCTCCTGTTAAAGGACTCTGGATCATCTTGTAGTTGAGGAAGTTTGAGAACTTCTCTCACTTTGTCAAAGTGAAAGTAAATAACCTTCCCTCTGACCATAGTCCGAAAGGAGTAGAAAGTAGTTCCCTCTAATCTTTGCCTTTCTGTCATCCACAGATTTGTATAAAATTCCCGGACCATGTTTCTTCCAACATGTATCTCAGGGTTAGCCAGGACTTCCCAGCCCCTGTTTTGAATATGCTCTTGGATCTCTGGGTATTCATCTTCTTTCAGATTGAACCTAACTTCCAGGATCACTGATCTTCTGCACACAATTTTAAAATAATGATCTGCATGTTCTTTGGTGCAGAAGTTCTCATGCATCCAACGTGGTTTTGGATTGCTTTCTTTCTTCTCTCTTGAAGTGGTTTGTCTTGCTTTGGGTGCCATGAGATTGGTTTGTTTTATCTCAGGGATCACAGAAATCACACCAAACTTAGAGATTTGCTTGCCCTCAAGCAAATTAAAAAAAAAGAAGATGAATAGAGGGAGAGAAGGATTCAAATGATGGAGTAAAGGGGATGGCCAAATTTATAATTAAGGGGAGGGAGGGAAGGGTTCGAAATTTTTAGAAAAAGATATGATTTGAAAGATATGATTGATAGAAGATAAACATGATATGAAAAAGAGAAAATTGTTTTCAAAATTTAAGAGATATGAAAAAGATATGAGGAAGTTAAATCTAAATTTTTGTTTATGCATCTAACAAATAAAAGATGATATGAATGAGTTAAAAAGATTTGAAAAGAAATTGGAAATATGAATGAGTTTTTGAAAAGGAATTGAAAAGAATTGAAAAAGAATTAAGAAGAATTTATAAGATTATAAATTTTTGTGAATGGAAATTAAAAATTGAATGTTTGTAATGTTTGGATGCATAAAATCTTGATTTAAAACATGAAAATTCGAAAAAGATTGAATTGGAAACGAAATTACCTCTCCCCTAGCTATTCTGGCGTTTAACGCCCATCTGGTGGCCATTTTGGGCGTTTAACGCCCAGCCAGGTATCCTGGCTGACGTTAAACGCCAGAAATCCTTCCTTACTGGGCATTTTTTTGAATGCCCAGAATGCTACCCATTCTGGCGTTTAACGCCCAGAATGATACCTTTGCTGGTGTTAAATGCCCAAATTGCCTCTTTACTGGCGTTTTGATGCCAGTGAGCTCTTTTTCTCTGTGATTCTTCTTTTTTATGTTCTGAACCTTCATATCCTTGACTTGTTCATTGAAAAAGCATTAATAAACACAAACAACAAAATTAAATGGACTTATATAATTGTTATAAACATCTAATTCTTTGATAATGGCTGGGTTTCCTCCCAGCAAGCGCTTCTTTACTGTCTTTAGCTGGACTTTACTGAGCTTTTTAATTTAGTCTCAGTTTTGAGCATTCTTGCTCAACATTGCCTTTAGGATAATGTTTAATTCTCTGTCCATTAATAATGAACTTTTTGTCAGAATCAGTATCTTGAAGCTCTACATAACCATATGGTGACACACTTGTAATCACATATGGTCCCCTCTACCGGGATTTCAATTTCTCAGGGAACAATCTGAGCCTAGAGTTAAACAGCAGGACCTTCTGTCCTGTCTCAAAGACTCTAGATGATAGCCTTTTGTCATGCCATCTTTTTGCTTTCTCTTTATAGATTTTAGCATTTTCAAAAGCATTGAGTCTGAACTCTTCCAGCTCATTCAATTGGAGTAATCTCCTTTCTCCAGCTAACTTTGCATCAAGGTTTAGGAACCTGGTTGTCCAGTAGGCCTTGTGTTCCAATTCCACTGGCAGATGACAGGTGACGTTAGGATTTTTGCCAGTAAAGAAGTTCATAAAAACAGTCGCGTTGTAGATATAGTCTCTAAACTGACAAAAATCCCTTCATACAAATGTTTTGGGTGTCACAAGTAACAAACCCCTTTAAAAATTGTTAACCGAGTATTCAAACCTCGGGTCGTCTTCTCAAGGAACTGCAGGGAAGTATGTTCTTATTATTGGTTATGAAGATTGTAATTTGGGGTTTTGGAAGTAAGGTAGGAATATGTTATATGACAAATAATTTAAATGGCAATTAAACTAAATAAATAATGTAAAGCAAACTTCTGGCAAGGTAAGAGAAATTGCAAGTCCAACTTAGTTATCCCTCTCAACAATAATGAAAGTTGAATCTAAATTCCACTTAGTTAACCTTTACTAAAGCAAGGAAAGTCAAGGGACTAATTAGTTTGACTTTCGAATCCTATTTAATTCCTAAGAAAAAGTTGGAATTACTGAAGTTCAGTTCAATTAGCAAGATAGCGATTATCAGTTATGTTGAGTTTGATAATGTTGAGTTACTGATTTCTTAACCAAGACCAAAAGGGAAAAAAGTAAAATTGCTGGAATAAAAGTGTCCTTAGATGGAAGCCAATGAATTAAAGAGAGCAATCATAAACTGGAATACCTCAAATATCATTAATTCAAATAATAATCTGTAACATGGAATAATTCATAAATTAAATTATAAAAGTAAATAATCAACTCAAGTGCTGGAATAAATAAATAAAAGTGAAAAGAGAAGCTTAAAACAAAGAAACATAAAACCTGGATCGAGAGTCACTCTTACAAACTAAGAGAAGTCCTAAATCCTAAGAGAGAGAGGAGAAGATCTCCCTCTCAAACTAAATCTAAATCATGGAAAGTGAAAATTGGCGAGCTCTCTCTGAATGGATGCATCCCCCTTCTTTATAGCCTCTAGTCTGTGTGTTCTGCACCTGGATTTGGGCTAAAAGGGCTTCAGAAATCGCTGGGGGCGTATTCTGTAAATTCTGATACGTCGCCTCTGTCACACGTCCGCGTGGGTCACGCGTCCGCATCGAATGCGCTATGCTCAAGTCGCGCGGCCGCGTCAGTCATGCGGCCGCGTCGCTGCTTCTTCGCACCTGGCACGCGGTCGCGTCGTCCATGCGATCGCGTGGGTGCCAGTTTTTTCAAAACTCCGTTTCGCACTTTCCTTCCAGTTTTGTACGTTTCCTTTTCCATCCTTTAAGTCATTCTGCCTTAGAAAATCTGAAACTACTTAACACACTAATCACGGCATCGAATGGAAGTAAAGGTAATTAAAATAATTAATTTTAAAGCTTAGGAAACATATTTTTCACATACATCACATAATAAGGAAGGGAAAGTAAAACCATGCAATTAATATGAATAAGTGGGTGAAGGATTGAATAAATCACTCAAACTAAGCACAAAATAACTCATGAAATATGGGTTTATCAACCTCCCCACACTTAAACAATAGCATGTCCTCATGCTAAATCCAAGGTAAAGAATAAGGTAAGGTTAAAGTGGTGGAATGTTATGCAATACAACCTATTCTAAATACATCTACCTAAATGAGTCATGCAATTTCAATTTATCCACTCATATATAAAGTTACATGTAGTCAAGTTAATTCACATTCTCAAGGAGTCATATATATATATATATATATATATATATATATATATATATATATATATATATATAGCCAACCCTTAAATGATAAAGCATTATTGCAAATGAGATGGAAAATAAAAATATTGTACAAATTTGCAAAACAATTAGTAAATTAAGCACGGATATATGTTGATGAGTTATTGAACCCTCAGTGGATTTGTGTTTATCCTCTAGTCACTCAGTGTTTATTGGGTTTATTCACTCTACTTTTCTTTTTATTCCTACTTTGTATAACTTTGTTCTTCATCTAACCAATCAACAATTATAGAGTACAGTCATACCAAAAGTCATGAGGTCTTTAATTAAGGTTGTAATGGAGCCAAGGTAAAGGTAAGGATATATGTATAAGGCTAAGTGAGCTAATAAGTGAATCCTTAATTAGACTAAGATCTCACCTAACATACATATTTAGTAGAACAAGCTTTTTTTACCAATTTTTCCATATTATCCCACTTGTTGTTACATGCTCATGTTTCAATTTTATTTTTATGCCATGTGCATTGCTTTTATTTTGCATTGGGGAATTCTTTTGTATCCCCTTTTATTAGATGCTGAAAAATAACCTTTTTTTTAATGCACATGGTAATTGAATCACTTTAATTTCTCATGAGCATGCTTCCCAAATTTTCTGAGTTATTTTATTTCTTTCAACTTTTCTACCTTTTGTTTCTATCATCCATGTTCCCAATAGGTTTCCCATATTTTAATCTATTCATAATTTTCTATCTTAAGCTAACCAAGGATTCAACTTGAGATTTTATTTTGTTCTTCTGCTTAAGGCTAGTAGTATGGCGAAATAGAATAAAAGGGATTTTAAAGGCTCAAGGGGGCTGACAAGGGTGATGTGAAAGGTAGGTTATTTTGGGGTAAGTGAGCTAAAATCAAATGATGGCCTCAATCATTCTTTTGGTATGTATCTATATTCTATAATTAGACATATAGATTAAAGCAAAGTAAAGAACATCAGAATAAAAAGAAGTGAAACACACAGGAATGAAATTATGGTTTGAATGCAACAATACAATTAAGCTCAAGACTCACAGGCTGTGTGTTCTCTAACTCAAGCATCATATATCATTCATATATGTTATGCAGGTTTAGTTAAAAATTCCCATTATTCTCATAAAAAATTATTTAGGGTAGCTTTTAAAGTTTTAATGTTCCTCCTTGATGAAATGTTGTCAACTTAACTATATGATGTAATGCTATATATACAAGGTTTATGGATTTAAATCTGTTATGTTCAATTTCCTAGCTTACTTCCTTTTTATATTTTTCAATTTAACTATGCTATCTTATGCTAAAAAGGGTAAACTATACTAATTAATCCACTAATAAGTCAGAATTGCAAACTAAACTAAATAACTAAAAATATGAACTAAAAATGCAAAATGCAGAAATAGAGTAAAAATACATAAAAGCAGCAATGTATAAGTACTCAGAAAATAACAGTAAAAAGAAAAATATAGAAAAATATCCAAAATAAAAGAAAAAAAAGAGATGTAGTGGTTCACCAAAATAAAATGCCAGAGATGGCGACCTCCCCACACTTAAAATGAAGCATCGTCCCTGATGCTCAGTCAAGTCGGGTGTGAAGGGGTGTCATCACTGGTAGGGATGGTAGCTGGAGGCTCTGTGGTGGTGGTGGGCTGAGGGTCTGGCTGCTGTAGAGGCGGTGCTGACTGGATCGGGATCTCCGGATCTGCAGCCTCGATTTGATGCGTAACCTCCTGATGTGGTGTAGCCTGCTCTGTGCCTGCCTGCGGATGGGTCTCCATCCTGGGGCTCATCCTCCTCCTCCTCTAATGGCTCCGATGGTGTGTTGGGCTCGGAGGGGATGTCGCCACCCTGTCGGATCATCAGCTTCAGATGTGAATAGCATCGCTGGCTGCGACGCTCCAATCTCTCGTACCAGCGCCGGTTACGGTGCTCCATCTGATCAAGCTGTCGGAATAGGCGGTGCACGAGGTGATATACGGGCTCAGAGGCAGGTGGAGGTGCAGTGGTGGCAGCAGGGGTAGCAGAGGCAGCCGTGGATGAAGAGGGTCCAGCAGACGGTGGGGCTGTCTTATCAGTAGCAGGGAAGGGTGGTGGTCTGGAGCCCAAGGCTAGGAAGTTCCTACTGTGAGGAATGATCTTCCTGCAGTCCGCCGCTGGTGGTCTCTTATCGGCATCCTCCCATGGCACGTCAGCTCGACGGCCTAGCTGAGTAACCAGATACGAAAAAGGGAGGGTGCCTCGGACGTGGACCCTGGCCATATAATGCCGGATAAAGCGTGGCAGATAAAGGTCCTTACCCTCCATCACACACCATAGGAGGTTGATCATAGCAGCTGGGATCTCCGTCTCATGAGTACTCGGCATCACATAATTGCTCAAGATCTGGTGCCATAACCGAGCCTCATCATTTAAGTACACCCTCTTGATCCCTCTAGGCATGGTGGTGTCCTGACCCATCTTCCAAGGAACAGTCGGGTCGAGAGCTATCCGTGCCTTCACAGCATCCCAATCAAACTGCATCAGGCGCATGTCCTCCTCAGCCTTTGAATAACCATCAGGCTGATCGGACTTGGCTGGGAGCCGGAGAATGTCCTCTATGGCCTCCTCAGTGACCAGAATCTTCTTTCCTCTCAGGTTCACTACATCGAGGGTGGTGATGTAGTAGTTGCAGTAGAATTCTCTGACCCAAGATGCATTGACCTCTGTCAGTGCTCTCTCCAGAAAGAACCAGCCTCTTTACTTGATTTGCTTAGTGGTGTACTGCTGGAGTGCTTTTGGAATCCTCAGAGTTCTCTCCAGGTATAGATTCCTGGAGTTTGCAAATGCCGGATACTTCAGCTCACAGTACCGGTTTGCAAATTTTATTGGATCATTTGCAGGGAGCAGCTAGTCAGCTTTTTCCTGCTGTGTAAAGTTCTTCTCCCGCCATGAGGAATCATGCATTAGGTCAATGATGGACTGGGAGGAATCTCCTCTCTTACGCTTGCCAGTAGCCTTGCCTTTTCCTTTCCTTTGTGAGGCAGACATCCTGAAAAATGGGAAACCAGGATATGGATAAAAATAGGGAAGCAAATAGGCAATTAAACAAAGAGAACTCAAAGCGGCAAAGGAGAATGGGAAGTAGGTAAATGAGTTAAGTAATGGCGTATTAAGGATTGTATAGTAGTTTAAAAGTTGAAAGGAAGAATTTACAATCCAAAATGTATCAGAATTCAAGTTAAATAGAAAAATTGTCATTATGCCATGGTTAGAAGGTTAGAGGAAAGTGAAAAATCAGAAAAGAGATTTTAAAAGGTTAGTATGGTTAGAATTTTGGAAAAGAAGTTATTAAATTAAAATTAGTGAGTCAGTAAAATGTGGGTTAAAGTAAGTGGCATAAATAAAATAGTCCATGTAACAAGGATTCACAATTATGACTAGAAATAACTCATAACCGAACAAGGAAAACAGGGTGATGTTGATTCAAATAGATATAAAGAAAGCAAGAACTGGAATCAGAATATCACAAATGCAGTTTATAAACCAGGAAATCAAAGAGGATAAGAAAGTCTGCCATAGCATTCATGAAATGGTTTGGTTAAGGCAGAGGACAACAGAGTTCATATTGCCAAACCAAAACATGAATGAAAACAATTCACAAAAAATTTGGGCAACATTCCGACTAAAATTGGATTGTCCCGAAAAATAAACAGCAAACAAGGCAGTTCATATGAATTAAAAAGTCAAGCTGCAGGTACATATATATAATATAAACATGAAAATTCAATGTAAAGAGCAGCAATATACAAGAAATATAGCATATGAACAAGATTACAGCAACAGCAGATTTGCAAATATGATAAAATAGAAGCAAGAACAGTGCAAATAAACAGACCTAGAGCCACTAACCACAGCCTAATCTACCTAACAACCTAAAATCCACTACAACATGCAAGACTATCTATCCTAATTATGAACAGAAACGGAAAAAAATAAGAAGAACTACGAACGGAGAAAAGGGATTGCGTGTTGCGGAACCTGGAAGGCGAAAGAAGGAGGTTGGGGTACAGAGGTGGCTGGGGTGGTGGCGGTGACGTCCGGCACGGTGGGTGGCGGCGGTGGGCACGGCGGTTGCTGCTGTTAGGGGGTAGGGGCTTTGGGAAGGGAATGGGGGAAATAGTGGAGGGGATTGGATAGGGGGTGGCACGGCTGGGATGGCCGGCGGTGGTGGGTGGTGGTTCGCGGAGGGCAGTGGCGGAGAGGGGGGAAGAAAGGAAGAAAGAAGAAGGAAGAAGGGGAGGGAGGAAGGGGGGTAGGTGGCGGCGGCGTCTGGACGGCGGCGGCGTCTTGGTGGTGGCGCAGTGGTGGCTGGGTGGTGGTGGTTGAGGGTTGGAGAAGAAGAGAGGGAGAAGAGGAATTGGGGGGGGGGCTGCGCGAATGTAGGGTTTCGCGTGACAGGGGGTGTTATATTTTTGAATCCACACGGCCGCGTGGGGCATGCGGTCGCGTGGTTGGGGTGAAAATAGGAGTGATGCGATCGCGTGGGGCGCGCGATCGCATGAGAGGGGTGGAAGAGGGGATGACGCGATCGCGTGGATCGCGCGATCGCGTCGCTGGAAATTGTGCTAAACGCACGACTCCAGCACCGTTTCAGCGCAACTCTCTGTCTCCTTCTGGGGTGATGTGCAATCCATGCGACGTGATCGCGTCGCTCACGCGGTCGCGTGGGATTGGTATTGTGCAAGTGACGCGATCGCATGGGGCATGCGATCGCGTGGGCCAATTTGTGCAAAACGCACAAGGGCCGCACGATTCCAGCTTAACTTTCTGGACGTTGGATTTTAACGCCGATCTCCACGGCACGCGGCCGCGTGGATGACGCGGTCGCCTGGATAGTGTTTTCGCAATATGACGCGATCGCATGGGGCATGCGGTCGCGTCGTGCATCCCCTTTTTTTTATATTTGTAAGATAAATGCAAAATGCAATGATTAATATGAATGCTATGCATGATTCCAGGTTCAATGAAGTAAAATGAAAAGAAAATAATAAAAAAAAATGAAAGCAATTAACAAGAATTAAATTGAAAAAGAAGCGACCATACCATGGTGGGTTGTCTCCCACCTAGCATTTTTAGTTAAAGTCCTTAAGTTGGACATTGGAGGAGTTTCCTGCTATGGCGGCTTATGTTTAAATTCGTCCGAAAATCTCCACCACTGCTTGGAATGCCAATAGCCTCTGGGGTCCCATACTAGGCATGTAAAGCTTCTGAGCAGCTTCAAATAGATTGTTAGGCTCCCGGGGTGACAAACGTCAGAATAAACTCTAGGATCCCAAGCTTTGCTTTTAAATCCGCCTCCGTCTTGATCTACATGTCTCCATTCGGGCGGTTTAAAGAGTAGAATCTCACCATGGTGACCAAACGTTCTCCGTGATCCATGCAATTAAGCATGATACCAATCCATGTACTTCGAGGTGAAGCGTGGAACTTTATTGAACCTTGTGCACCAGCTCTGAGTACGAGCCATTTCCCTCTTACTCTTAAAGCCGCAAAGAGCTCTAAGCTGGCCATCTGTTTCAAGAAAACCATATTCAAGTGAATAAGTAAAGTTATAGGTTAAGGATTGTACCCACTTGAAGCTTGTATTGGGTGGCAATGGCCTTGGGGTAGGTGTTTCTGGTGGTTCTGTAAGTTCTTCTCCCTTGGGTTCTTCTGTGAATTTCTCCACTTCCTTGCAAGAGTCTTCAAATGTAGTATCACCCTGGTCAAAGTCTTCTATGTCTTCCTCATTACTTGAGTCATAGATTGGAGGTTGAGAGAAATCTACCTCCGGATCGTCTTCATATTCACTTGGGGAAGATTCTTCGACCTCAGAGAATTCACTTGCGGATGCCAGTTCATTACTAAGAGAATTTGACTTGCGACTATCATCATCAAGGGAATTTGTGTCTTGGGTTATTCCGTCTGATTCTTCATAAACAACTTGCCTTAGAGATTGTACAATATCCTCCTTAGCATCAACTGTAGCGTCCTTGACGGAGTTCTCCTCAGTTCTGGATTCCCATGGAGGTTCAGCATCTCCTAGATCTTCAACCAACTCTTCTTCTTGAATAATGACAGCTTCTTCTACCTATTCTAGTACGAATTCATTCTCTGTCTTGTCCACTGGAGTTTCTGGTATCTCCTTCATGCTACGCTCTTCGTTAGACTGTTCACATGGGGCTGTGGTTGATCCTTGTGTATCTGAGCGCCTAGAAACCCATTGAATTATTGTTTGCTCCAGTTGTCGAATGGTTGTTTGAAGTTTATTTACTCTTTCCTTTAGGCGAACCTCTGCTTCTCGGGTTGCCAGACTTGGGCATGATACATAGGAAAGTGGTGGTGATTGGGAGTGATTGGATTGGTACTAGGGTAAGGAAGGATCATATGGTGGCGAAGGTAAAGAGAAGCTTGTGAGTGTGGTGGTTCGAGGTTATGTTGAAAGGATGGTTTATATGCACGGGGTGGGGCTTGTTGGTAGTTACAAGGTTGTCCACCATATCTTTCAGCTGGGTATGCACAGTGGAATGGTCTTTGTCCAGGATATCTCGGAGGGTGTTGCTGCCTAAAGGGTTGATTAGATCCTCTTGGCTCCATCCATCCTTGATTGGTCTGACCTTGATGCATATTCCTGCTGTAACTTCTATTTCCTTCAACAAAGTTAGAACCAAACTCAAAGCGAGAGGGGTGAGAGTTCATGGTAGCAAATAAAGATAAAAAGGAAAAACAAAAATAAATAAACAAGCAAAAGAAAAATATTTACAATAACCAATAATAAGGCACACGTTAGCAGATCCCCGGCAACGGCGCCATTTTGACGTTAGGATTTTTGCCAGTAAAGAAGTTCATAAAAACAGTCGCGTTGTAGATATAGTCTCTAAACCGACAGAAATCCCTTCGTACAAACATTTTGGGTGTCACAAGTAACAAACCCCTTTAAAAATTGTTAACCGAGTATTCAAACCTCGGGTCGTCTTCTCAAGGAACTGCAGGGAAGTATGTTCTTATTATTGGTTATGAAGATTGTAATTTGGGGTTTTGGAAGTAAGGTAGGAATATGTTATATGACAAATAATTTAAATGGCAATTAAACTAAATAAATACTGTAAAGCAAACTTCTAGCAAGGTAAGAGAAATTGGAAGTCCAACTTAGTTATCCCTCTCAACAATAATGAAAGTTGAATCTAAATTCCACTTAGTTAACCTTTACTAAAGCAAGGAAAGTCAAGGGACTAATTAGTTTGACTTTCGAATCCTATTTAATTCCTAAGAAAAAGTTGGAATTACTGAAGTTCAGTTCAATTAGCAAGATAGCGATTATCAGTTATGTTGAGTTTGATAATGTTGAGTTACTGATTTCTTAACCAAGACCAAAAGGGGAAAAAGTAAAATTGCTGGAATAAAAGTGTCCTTAGATGGAAGCCAATGAATTAAAGAGAGCAATCATAAACTGGAATACCTCAAATATCATTAATTCAAATAATAATCTGTAACATGGAATAATTCATAAATTAAATTATAAAAGTAAATAATCAACTCAAGTGCTGGAATAAATAAATAAAAGTGAAAAGAGAAGCTTAAAACAAAGAAACATAAAACCTGGATCGAGAGTCACTCTTACAAACTAAAAGAAGTACTAAATCCTAAGAGAGAGAGGAGAAGATCTCCCTCTCAAACTAAATCTAAATCATGGAAAGTGAAAATTGGCGAGCTCTCTCTAAATGGATGCATCCCCCCTCTTTATAGCCTCTAGTCTGTGTGTTCTGCACCTGGATTTGGGCCAAAAGGGCTTTAGAAATCGCTGGGGGCGTATTCTGTAAATTCTGATACGTGGCCTCTGTCACACGTCCGCGTGGGTCACGCGGTCGCGTCATCTAGAGTTTTCCTTGTGGCGTGGTCCCGTCGGTCACGCATCCGCGTCGAATGCGCTATGCTCAAGTCGCGCGGCCGCGTCAGTCATGCGGCCGCGTCGCTGCTTCTTCGCGCCTGGCACGCGGTCGCGTCGTCCATGCGATCGCGTGGGTGCCAGTTTCTTCAAAACTCCGTTTCGCACTTTCCTTCCATTTTTGTACGTTTCCTTTTCCATCCTTTAAGTCATTCTGCCTTAGAAAATCTGAAACTACTCAACACACTAATCACGGCATCGAATGGAAGTAAAGGTAATTAAAATAATTAATTTTAAAGCTTAGGAAACATGTTTTTTACATACATCGTATAATAAGGAAGGGAAAGTAAAACCATGAAATTAATATGAATAAGTGGGTGAAGGATTGAATAAATCACTCAAACTAAGCACAAAATAACTCATGAAATATGAGTTTATCAACAGGCTTTTCCATACACAAGCTGGTATGGAGAGTTCCCTATAGGAGTCTTGAATGCTGTTCTGTATGGCCACAGAGCATCATCCAGACCTCTTGCCCAATCCTTTCTATGGGTGCTTACAGTCCACTCCAGGATTTGTTTTAGTTCTCTATTTGAGACTTCAACCTGCCCATTTGTCTGTGGATGATATGGAGTTGCCACTTTATGGTTAATTCCATATCGAACCAGAGCGGAGTCAAGCTGTTTATTGCAGAAATGAGTACCTCCATCACTGATCAGTATCCTAGGGACACCGAACCTGTTGAAGATATGCTTCTGAAGGAACTTTATCACTGTCTTAGTATCATTAGTGGGTGTTTCAATTTCCTCTACCCATTCAGATACATAGTCCACTGCTAGCAGAATATAAGTGTTTGAGTATGATGGTGGGGAAGGCCCCATAAAGTCAATACCCCATACATCAAACAACTCAATCTCTAAGATTCCATGGTGAGACAAATTACCAGCTCTCTGGCAACTGTCACGGTTACGTACAAACTCCCGGGAGTCTCTATAGAGGGTAGGACAGAAGAAACCACATTGGAGAACCTTTGTGGCTGTTCAATCACCTCCAAAGTGTCCTCCATATTGTGATCCATGGCAATGCCATAGGATCTTCTGTGCTTCTTCTCTAGGCACCATCTGCGGATTACTCTGTCTGCACACCTCTTAAAGAGATATGGTTCATCCCACAAGTAGTAGTTTGCATCAGAAATAAATTTTTTCATTTGTTGCTTACTGTACTCTTTGGGTATGAATCTCCCAGCTTTATAGTTTGCAATATCTGCAAACCATGGTAATTCCTGAATGACAAAGAGTTGCTCATCCGAAAAGGTTTCAGAGATCTCAGTAGGAGGGAGGGACGCCCCTGCTACCAGTTCTATCCAGGACATGTGATCTGCTACCTGGTTCTCTGTCCCTTTTCTGTCTCTTATTTCTATATCAAACTCTTGCAGAAACAACACCCATCTTATGAGTCTGGGTTTTGAATCCTGCTTTGTGAGGAGATATTTTAGACCAGCATAATCAGTGTACACAATCACTTTTGATCCCACTAAATAAGATCTGAACTTGTCAATGGCATAAACCACTGCAAGCAACTCCTTTTCTGTGGCTGTGTAATTCTTCTGTGCATCATTCAAAACATGGTTGGCATAGTAAATGACGTGTAGAAGCTTGTTATGCCTCTGTCCCAATACTGCACCAATGGCATGGTCACTAGCATCACACATTAGTTCAAATGGTAATGTCTAGTCTGGTACAGAAATGACTGGTGCTGTGACCAGCTTAGCTTTCAGAGTCTCAAACGCCTGCAGACACTCTGTGTTAAAGACAAATGGCATGTCAGCAGCTAGCAGATTGCTCAGAGGTTTTGCCATTTTTGAAAAATCCTTTATAAACCTCCTATAGAATCCTGCATGTCCCAGAAAGCTTCTAATTGCCTTAACATTGGTAGGTGGTGGTAATTTTTTAATTACCTCTACCTTAGCTTGATCCACCTCTATTCCCTTGTTCGAAAATTTATGCCCAAGGACAATTCCTTCAGTCACGATAAAGTGACATTTCTCCTAGTTTAAAATAAGGTTAGTCTCTTGGCACCTTTTCAGAACAAGTGCTAGATGGTTGATGCCAAGGCATCTTAGGCTAGTTTCACTAGCATTTTTCTGTTAGTTTTAGTTGTTTTATGCACTTTCTTGAGCTTAAAGTAACCAAGAATGGTTAAATGAATAACAAAGCAATGAACCATCCAAACAGTATGATTTTTATGCAAATTTCATGAGTTTTTAGTTATATTACTTGAATGCTATGAATGGAAGATTCTCATGAAAATTTGCAAGACTTTGATGCAGTTGTTTGGATGATTTCAGGAAAGAAGAGGCTAGGCAAGGAAGCAACAAAAATCAATAAAGGAAGCTTGAATATCACATGTGGAGTTTAAGTTCCAGTTTAAGCTTAAACTGGAACTTAAACGGCCAAAATCATAAAAGCTGAGGAAAGGGTGAAAGTGGCGTTTAACCTCCAGTTTAACCTTAAACTGGAAGTTAAACGCCAGAAATGGGAAATGCACCAGGGAGCCAATTCCACGTTTAAGCTCCAGTTTAACCTTAAACTGGAGCTTAAACGTGTTCGACCAAGTTTTCTCCTCCAGGGTTGCTTTCTCCATTTCCACGTTTAAGCTCCAGTTTAACCTTAAACTGGAGCTTAAACGTGTTCGACCTCCAGGGGTTGCTTTCTCCGCTTCCACGTTTAAGCTCCAGTTTAACCTTAAACTGGAGCTTAAACGTGTTCGACACCTCCAGGGCTACCTTTCTCCGCTTCCACGTTTAAGCTCCAGTTTAACCTTAAACTGGAGCTTAAACGTGTTCGACCTCCAGGATGGCTTTCTCTATTCCCACGTTTAAGCTCCAGTTTAACCTTAAACTGGAGCTTAAACGTGTTTGACCTCCAGGGCTGCTTTTCCTATCTCCACGTTTAAGCTTCAATTTAACCTTAAACTGAAGCTTAAACGTGTTCGACTACGTTACCCTCCAGGGCTGCCTTCTTCCATTTCCACGTTTAAGCTTCAGTTTAACCTTAAACTGAAGCTTAAACGTGCTTCCACAAAAGGCATCACTGGAAGTGTCTGGCGTTTAAGCTGCAGTTTAAGCTTAAACTGCAACTTAAACGCCACTATTGGAAAAGGTTTCTGGGCCAAAAATATTGCAGTTTAAGTTAGCTTTTGAGCACAAACATTAACTTAAACTTACTCTGGTATGAAACCCAATTGAATATCATGGTTTATGGAATTGGGCCTGAAGAATTGATGAGTCTGGAGCTTTAATTTGTTGAGTCTTGTGTCATTACTTGTTTATCACTAAGTTTGCTCAATGAATGTTACAGAATTGGATCACAGCCTCATCAGGATTATGGATCATAAACCCAAAGCAAAAGGAAAGCAGGGAGAGGCCTCAAAGCCCAAGAAACACAACAGAAGCTCAATATAGAAAGTGTATAAATAGGATAGAATTTAAGTTAGGAGGAACTTTACCTTTTCATTTTGCTAGTTTTCATACCTTTGTAATTGAATTCAGAGCTATGACTCACTAAACCCCTTTCATTGGGTTAGGGAGCTCTATTGTAATTCAATGAATCAATAATAGTTTTATCTTCTTCTTCAATCTTTTCTCTTGAATTTTGTTAGAAAGCTTCTCGATCTAATTCCATTGGGTAGTTGTCTTGGGAAAGAAACTACCCATAATTGGAATCCTTCGGAACCTTGGGAAAGGAATGGAGGATTCATGCTAGAGAAGCTTTCTCACAGTGAATTGGATTGGGGTTTGGATGGATATTGTGACATGTAATCCTACCAAATTGTGGTTCATGAAACTGTGTGGTATAATCAGTGATCGAGCATCATCTCTTCTTATGAACATTTAAACCAAGGGATTGGGAATTTGTTTGTTTTTAGAGAGAATTGGTGAGCCAAGGGATTGGGATCCAATCATATAAGATTGCCAAGCAAAATTCAATGAACGCATTGGTTGAGGAAGAGATAAACATGTTTTGATTCGGAGATCTCAATATCTCCTATAACCCAATGAATTCCCCATTTCTGATTTCCACTTTCTCTTTACATTCTGCAACTCAATTCATGCAATCACCCCCATTCCCTTTTAATTTCAGCAATTTAGCTTCTGCTCTTTAATTCATGCAATTTAAGATTCCGCCATTTCAATTTCTTGTCATTTACGTTTCCCGCCAATTTTACATTCCGCAATTCTCATCTAATTCTTGATTCCGCTCAACTAGACACACTTCTAATCCGAATTGGTCATTCAACCAATCCTTGTGGGATTCGACCTCACTCTATTGTGAGTTTTTACTTGACGATAACCGGTGCACTTGCCGGAAGGAATTTTGCCGATCGTGCAATTTCCTAATCGTAGTATAACAAGTTTATGCGCATCAAGTTTATGGCGCCGTTGCCGGGGATTGGTTTTCGATTGACAATTCTCAAATTGGAAGTTAACTAGATTGAGCATTTTTCTTGCTTTGATTAATTCGGTTCAAGTTACTTGTTGAATTTTAATTCCTGCACTCTGTTACATTCTTTCTTTCTTTATGCCTTTAAATTCAAGCAACTGACTCACTGACTCACTAACTGTTTGAATTAACTCCTCAACTGCTCTAACCATACTCTTCCATTAACCAAGAGTATTTCACTTGTTTGGTGCCTGTGCTGTGTCTTGTATGACAGGTAGGAGAGGAGAGACATCAACTCCTCCATACGCCGAACCAGAGAGGACCCTTCATAGACTTAGAAGGGAAGCAAGAGGGAAGAGAGTACTGGGAGAAGAAGAATCGGAAGGAGAATCTGAGGACAATTTTGAGGAAGCTCTAGATCTCAACATGGATAGAGAAGTTCACAACCATGAGAGAGCTGATGGAAACAATGCCATTCCCGAGAGGAGGGTTCTTAGTTCATACATAAACCCAACTTCTGGGAATTGTGGTAGCAGCATTCAGAAACCACCCATTCAGGCCAACAATTTTGAACTCAAACCACAGTTAATATCACTTGTGGAGAATCATTGTTCATTTGGTGGGAGTGCTAATGAAGATCCAAACCAACATCTCACAAAATTCCTGAGAATTTGCGACACTGTGAAGTCCAATGGAGTCCAGGAAGATGCCTATAAACTGCTCTTGTTCCCATTTTCACTTAGGGACAAGGCAGCTAAGTGGCTGGAATCATTCCCAAAGGGGAGCCTAACAACCTGGGATGAGGTGGAAAGCAAGTTTCTGGCACGTTTCTACCCCCCACAAAAGGTCAATAGGCTTCGATCTGAGGTTCAGACGTTTAGACAACAAGATGGTGAAACTCTCTACGATGCATGGGAGAGATTCAAGGATTTGACAAGGAAATGCCCACCAGACATGTTCCATGACTGGGTGCAATTGCATATTTTCTATGATGGACTTTCTTATGAATCAAGGAAGGCTGTAGACCATTCATCAGGAGGTTCATTGAACAGGAAAAAGACTGTGGAAGAAGCCATTGAAGTGATTGAGACAGTGGCTGAGAATGAGTACTACTATGCATCAGAGAGACACAACACTAAGGGAGGCATGGAGCTGAACCATGTTGATACAATTTTAGCCCAAAACAAGGTGTTTGCAAAGCAACTAGCAGAGCTCACCAGGAAATTAGAAACAAAGCAAGTGGCTGCAATACACACACAAGATCAAGAGGAAGTAAGCACTGAAGGAGGTGATTGGGAAGAGGCCAACTATGTGGGAAACCAACAAAGGCAATCATATGATCCACATTCAAACACTTACAACCCAGGATGGAAAAACCACCCAAACTTTGGGTGGGAGAATCAACAAACCCAACCACAAAACCACAAATCTTACAACCACAACCAACATAACAATTCCACATACCAAAACTCCAACCAAAGATCATACCAAGCCACACAAAACACTTACTCCCAACCATCATATCATGGCCAAAATAATCAACCTACCCAACCTAATCCGAACCAACAATTTCAAGATCAATTAAACCGGATAGAAGGAATGCTGGCACACATGGGTCAGGACATAATTGAGTTGAAAAGCTTCAGGGATGATGTGAGATCTACCTTAAGAACCCATGGTGAAAAACTCAAGAGGATGGAGTCTCAAGTAGGAGAGCTATCTCAACAGGCCCCCAAATCAACTGCAGTGTTCCCTAGTGACACAGAAAAGAATCCTAAAGGGGAACAAAAGAGAGTGAGATGGGAAGAATGCAAAGCCATCACCATATTGAAGGAAGTCTCAGAAGAAGAAGGAATCAGACCCTCAGAACAGGAGCCAGAAATCTTGAAGGAAGGTGTGGAAGAAGCTAAGCAGGAAAGTGAAACTGAGCAAGCCAAGGAACTGCAAAAAGGCATGCTGGAAACATACCAACCAAAAGCACCATTTCCTCAGAGGTTAAGAGGAGGTGAAAAAGGGAAAACCTATTCAAGGTTTTTAGAGACATTTAAGTCTCTCCATATCAATATTCCCTTTCTTGAGATTCTCCAGCAGATGCCTACATATATCAAGTATTTAAAGGAATTGCTGAGCAAGAAAAGAGTTTTGAAGGGAGGACAAACTGTAATAATGAACAAAGAATGCAGTGCCCTCATCAAGAAGGACATAATCTCTAAGAAAACAGACCCAGGAAGTTTTCATATCCCCTGCATCATAGGGGAAACAAAAATTGACAGAGGATTCTGTGATCTAGGAGCTAGCATAAATGTGATGCCTCTGACTCTTATGAAGAGGCTACAACTGAATGAGGTGAGATCCACTGATGTAATCATACAACTGGCTGACAAAACTCAGAAGCAAGCTGAAGGGGTAGTTGAGAATGTGCTGGTGAAAGTGGGAAATTATTTCTTCCCCACAGACTTTGTCATTTTGGACATGGAGGAAAACTACCTACACCCCATCATTCTGGGAAGGCCATTTCTAGCCACTGCTAGAGCACTCATAGATGTAGAACAAGGAGAGCTAATTTTGAGAATACATGATGAACAGCTCATTTTCAATGTTTTCAAACCTGCATCTGAGCCTGAACCAGAACATGAAAAGCCTAAGGATGATAGTAGCCATCTTTGTTTGGAGGAAAGCAATCCAGCAGCTGAAATTCTGAAACAGTCCTTGGAAGGCAAACAAGAATTGCAAGAGTTAAAGCCACAAGAATCAATAGAAGCAGATCAGAAGGATCCTCTTGACATAAGGGTCAATGAAGAAATCATCAAGAGAAAGGGAAGAATTGTAAAGAAATTGCCAAGAGGGTGGAGAAACAAGAAAATTCCCACTGAAGGTTTCTCTCCGGGAGATAAAGTGATATCAAGTCATTATCTGCCAATCCCACCTAGCCTCAAAACCATTCCTTCCCAGCTCCCTCAAGTGTTCACAATCAGGAAAGTTCTTTCTATGGAACATTTAGAAGTCATGAAGGAATCAAATGGGGACGTTTTCATAATGAGAGGAGAAGGCATCAAGCACTACAATCCACCCTAACAAGGGACAACCGTCAAGCTAGTGACGTTAAAGAAGCGCTTCATGGGAGGCAACCCATGTTTTAGTATCCTTACTCTTTATTGTTTTGCTTTGCATCTAATAAAGCATGGTTTCTTATGCATGAACTTGAATCCTCAGGACAACTGTTGAAAGAGTGCACTAAACATTACATGTAAAATACAATTGGTATCTAAGTTTGGTGTGCCTGAAGGCACCCCAAATTTTATCCAAATTGTATTCAATCTTTCATTCAAAATGCACAACCAAACATTAAGTTTGGTGTTCCTTTTGAACACAATTAATGAAAAGTAAGAAGTTTCTCTGGATTTAGAAATTCATGACAAGTATACCATTTGCATGTTTTAATACTTTGATTTCAATTACTTTAGGTAGTAAAATTGTTTAGGATCAAAGCGCCAAAGTGACTAGGATTTATTAGAATTATGCACATTCATTAAGGACAACCAACATGGATTTCATGTCATCAGGAGACATTACCAAACACTAAGTTTGGTGTCCAGTAATAAGTGTGCATACATACAAAGGTCACGGCTATAAGCTCAGGAAGTCAATCATTGATTTACAATTCAAAAAGAAGGAAAAACATGTACAAGTACTATTCATTATTCACATGACCGAAAAAAAAATGATAGCAAATTTGTTTGTTTGTGCAGGTACAAAAGGAAGGATAAGAATGGAGGAAAAAGACAAGGGGGGAGGTACGGTGCTTGGTCAAAAAGGAAGTTCACAAGTCTTTGAAACTAACACATGGGAAAAGGAAGTTCTGCATGAAAAGATAGCTACATGTACAACCTAATGCACTCAGAATACTTCCAAGAAAATGAAAAGCAATTCGTCCTTTTCCCTAATTCATATATTTACCATCAAGCCAACCTTCACAAATCACCCTAGCCGTCCATTTTTCACTTACGGGCACTATAAAGAACCACTTGGGGAACGAGTTCCACACCACCAAATCTCCTTCATGCACATTTTCTTTCATCATAGCATAACTATCTCTTGCTGAAAACAACCTCACCACACTTCCAACAACACTTCTTGCTTCACCTTGTCAACTTTAGCTTGTCACTTACCAAAACTAAAGAACCAATGGCAGCCTCATCTAGCCACAAAAGAAGAAAAGACAAGCAGCCAATGGAGGAGAACAGGGAATTCGATGCATGGAGATACAAATCAGTTTTCCATGAGATTCAAGCCGAATGGATGAGACCTAAAACGGTACTAGCTGAGGTTCCCTTTGACCTTGAAAAGGATGAGTTCCCAGGTATTTGGGAGAAGATCAAAAAGAGGAAGTGGGAGCTCCTGACTAAGCCAATCACTAAAATCAACATCAACCTGGTGAAAGAGTTTTATGCAAATGCAGTAAGGGAAGATTCAACCATGAAGCCCACATACAAAAGCTATGTGAGAGGGGTGGAAGTTGACTTCAGCCCCAAGGCAATCATGAAAACTCTTGGCCTGAAAAACATACGTTTCAGCCAAGCAAGTTATGAGGAAAGGATGATAGGAGAACCTGACTATACAACTATTGCTGAAGACCTTTGTGCCATCAGAGCTGAATGGGTAAGAAAAACAAGAGGGGCTCCAAGGGTCTTGAGAAGAGGAGACCTAACACCTGAAGCTAAAGGGTGGTATGCAATAGTTAGGAGATCCATCCTACCCACTGCAAACTCTTCAGAAATAGTCCCTAAAAGAGCCATCTTGCTACATTGCATTATGGTGGGAGGGGAGATCAAAGTTCATAAACTCATTGCTGAACAGATACAAGAGCTTAGTGAGAAAAGTGACCCTGAATCCTGGCTCCACTTCCCTAGCACCATCATTAGACTATGCATCGATGCCCAAGTACCACTTGAAGATGAAAGACCTAATTGGCTATATCCTGGATTGGCCATAACTGCGTACAGAATGACTCTTGGCCCAATTGCTCCAAGACATACAAAAAGAAGAAATGAAGAAGGGCAACAAGCAGAAGCAGAGCAAGAAGGACAAGAAGGAGAAGACGGAGAAGAAGAGCAAGAAGAGCAAGGAATTCCAGAAAGAAGACAACAAATTCCCAGAGACCCCATGGATATGAGCAGAATGCAGGAAATCATAGAAGGAATGTCTCAACAATACATGAGGTCTCAGGAGAGACAAGAGGACTTTCACCTAAAAATGATGGATATGCAAAGGAACTTTGAATCAAGATTCTTAGATCTGCAAAGGGAACATAATTTACAATTACAGGAATCCTTCAGCCACATATGCCAACACCAAGATGCCAATGTCTTGGCAATCAAGGAAGCCACCACTTTACAGAATGCAAGATACTCAGTTCAAGCTGATTACAACATCAGTTCTCAAATCAAGCTTAACTACATAGGGGAACATCTACACAAGATGGACCCAGCATTCCCAGCTTTTGATGAGTATTTCAAAGGGAGGAAAGAAGGAGAAATAAACAAGGTAATGATCCTTGAAAAAGGAGTGGAAGAAACAATGAAAAAGGCTGGATTCTGGAAAAAGCTCATAAGAAAAGACAAAGGAAATACAAGTGGTCAAAAAGGGGTAGGAAGCAAGAAGAAGCAAGATCCCAAGAATCAAGAAGAACCAAGCAATAAATGAGAGGTGGTCTCGTTCCTTAATAATCAAATGATAATTGGTGAATTGTCTTTATGAGCTTTCTTTCATTATAAGTCATTTAAGTTTTAATGTGAAGTTTCAAGTATGTTTGTCTGTTTATTGCTTTGAATAAAGTGAATGCCTAGATGTTTGGATATAACTTCACCTTCTTAAACAAATGCTTACCATGCTTGTTCTGTTTCCAAAAATAAAAGAAAAGTTTGAACAAAAGTAACTTGGCTCAATTAGTGACAAATCAAGTAGAATTAAGTGGTGGTATGCATGCTTGATTGTTTAGTCAGATCACTGGAAATAGAGTGTAGAATTATCATTTTTTGTGTAGAAATTGAAAACTGTCTATGGATCTTGATGAATAAATGTCTTTGGCCATGAAAAAGAAAGAAAAAGAAGAAGAAAAAGCCACTGAAAAAGGGCAACCAAAAAGCAAAAAAAAAAATTGAGAAAATAAGCTAGGCACCAATGGTTTGAACTTCTGAGACAAATGTCTGTGGTGTTTATGTATTAAGGATATGCTTGGATGAATAGGTTCTGAGGAGTGTTTCAACACTTGGTAACTTGGGTTAACTAACCCGGGATTATCAACCAAAAGTCCATTATCAAGAGCAACCTAAATACAAAACATTTAGTCACACAAAGAGGTGCTGGACACCAATGTCTCAAGAAGAAATGTGAACTAAAATGCCTGGAGTGGATATGTGTAGTGCACTGATAAGAAAAAGAAAATGCCAAAGGCTTGTGCAACACATGACACTAAGCAAACAAGGAGCAAAGGAGCTCTAAGAAAAAGAAAAGAAAAACAAAGAAGAGAAAAGTGCCAAGGACATAAGAATAACAAGAGGCCATAGCAGTGTTTGATGGATGCAATGAAAAAGTGATAATCTTACCTGATAAGAATGAAAAAGTGATGCTGCAACTTTCTGCATAAAACCCTTCTGATGAACTTCAAATGCTTGCTAATATAGCCAATATAATTGCTTTCTGTTTCATACTTTCTTCTCAAATAACTCAGGACTTGCTTAGGGACAAGCAAGTATTAAGTTTGGTGTTGTGATGCCAAGGCATCTTAGGCTAGTTTCACTAGCATTTTTCTGTTAGTTTTAGTTGTTTTATGCACTTTCTTGAGCTTAAAGTAACCAAGAATGGTTAAATGAATAACAAAGCAATGAACCATCCAAACAGTATGATTTTTATGCAAATTTCATGAGTTTTTAGTTATATTACTTGAATGCTATGAATGGAAGATTCTCATGAAAATTTGCAAGACTTTGATGCAGTTGTTTGGATGATTTCAGGAAAGAAGAGGCTAGGCAAGGAAGCAACAAAAATCAATAAAGGAAGCTTGAATATCACATGTGGAGTTTAAGTTCCAGTTTAAGCTTAAACTGGAACTTAAAAGGCCAAAATCATAAAAGCTGAGGAAAGGGTGAAAGTGGCGTTTAACCTCTAGTTTAACCTTAAACTGGAAGTTAAACGCCAGAAATGGGAAATGCACCAGGGAGCCAATTCCACGTTTAAGCTCCAGTTTAACCTTAAACTGGAGCTTAAACGTGTTCGACCAAGTTTTCTCCTCCAGGGTTGCTTTCTCCATTTCCACGTTTAAGCTCCAGTTTAACCTTAAACTGGAGCTTAAACGTGTTCGACCTCCAGGGGTTGCTTTCTCCGCTTCCACGTTTAAGCTCCAGTTTAACCTTAAACTGGAGCTTAAACGTGTTCGACACCTCCAGGGCTACCTTTCTCCGCTTCCACGTTTAAGCTCCAGTTTAACCTTAAACTGGAGCTTAAACGTGTTCGACCTCCAGGATGGCTTTCTCTATTCCCACGTTTAAGCTCCAGTTTAACCTTAAACTGGAGCTTAAACGTGTTCGACCTCCAGGGCTGCTTTTCCTATCTCCACGTTTAAGCTTCAGTTTAACCTTAAACTGAAGCTTAAACGTGTTCGACTACGTTACCCTCCAGGGCTGCCTTCTTCCATTTCCACGTTTAAGCTTCAGTTTAACCTTAAACTGAAGCTTAAACGTGCTTCCACAAAAGGCATCACTGGAAGTGTCTGGCGTTTAAGCTGCAGTTTAAGCTTAAACTGCAACTTAAACGCCACTATTGGAAAAGGTTTCTGGGCCAAAAATATTGCAGTTTAAGTTAGCTTTTGAGCACAAACATTAACTTAAACTTACTCTGGTATGAAACCCAATTGAATATCATGGTTTATGGAATTGGGCCTGAAGAATTGATGAGTCTGGAGCTTTAATTTGTTGAGTCTTGTGTCATTACTTGTTTATCACTAAGTTTGCTCAATGAATGTTACAGAATTGGATCACAGCCTCATCAGGATTATGGATCATAAACCCAAAGCAAAAGGAAAGCAGGGAGAGGCCTCAAAGCCCAAGAAACACAACAGAAGCTCAATATAGAAAGTGTATAAATAGGATAGAATTTAAGTTAGGAGGAACTTTACCTTTTCATTTTGCTAGTTTTCATACCTTTGTAATTGAATTCAGAGCTATGACTCACTAAACCCCTTTCATTGGGTTAGGGAGCTCTATTGTAATTCAATGAATCAATAATAGTTTTATCTTCTTCTTCAATCTTTTCTCTTGAATTTTGTTAGAAAGCTTCTCGATCTAATTCCATTGGGTAGTTGTCTTGGGAAAGAAACTACCCATAATTGGAATCCTTCGGAACCTTGGGAAAGGAATGGAGGATTCATGCTAGAGAAGCTTTCTCACAGTGAATTGGATTGGGGTTTGGATGGATATTGTGACATGTAATCCTACCAAATTGTGGTTCATGAAACTGTGTGGTATAATCAGTGATCGAGCATCATCTCTTCTTATGAACATTTAAACCAAGGGATTGGGAATTTGTTTGTTTTTAGAGAGAATTGGTGAGCCAAGGGATTGGGATCCAATCATATAAGATTGCCAAGCAAAATTCAATGAACGCATTGGTTGAGGAAGAGATAAACATGTTTTGATTCGGAGATCTCAATATCTCCTATAACCCAATGAATTCCCCATTTCTGATTTCCACTTTCTCTTTACATTCTGCAACTCAATTCATGCAATCACCCCCATTCCCTTTTAATTTCAGCAATTTAGCTTCTGCTCTTTAATTCAAGCAATTTAAGATTCCGCCATTTCAATTTCTTGTCATTTACGTTTTCCGCCAATTTTACATTCCGCAATTCTCATCTAATTCTTGATTCCGCTCAACTAGACACACTTCTAATCCGAATTGCTCATTCAACCAATCCTTGTGGGATTCGACCTCACTCTATTGTGAGTTTTTACTTGACGATAACCGGTGCACTTGCCGGAAGGAATTTTGCCGATCGTGCAATTTCCTAATCGTAGCATAACAAGTTTATGCGCATCAATGGTCAAGACAGGAGCTGAATGAGTCTCCAAATACTGAGAAGTCATCCATGAAGACTTCCAGAAATTTCTCTACCATATCGGAGAAGATAGAGAGCATGCACCTCTGAAAGGTTGCAGGTGCATTGCACAGACCAAATGGCATCCTTCTGTAGGCAAATACTCCAAAAGGACATGTGAATGCTGTTTTTTCTTGGTCCTGGGGTCTACTGCAATTTGGTTGTAACCTAAATAGCTATCCAGAAAGCAGTAGTATCCATGACCTGCTAGTCTCTCTAGCATCTGGTCTATGAATGGTAAAGGAAAATGATCCTTTCTGGTGGCTGTATTGAGTCTTCTGTAGTCAATACACATACGCCATCCTGTAACTGTTCTTGTAGGAACCAGTTCATTCTTTTTATTATGAACCACTGTCATGCCTCTCTTCTTGGGGTCAACTTGGACAGGGCTCACCTAGGGGCTATCAAAAATGGGATAAATAATCCCAGCCTCTAGTAACTTAGTGACCTCTTTTTGCACCACCTCCTTCATGGCTGGATTCAGCCGCCTCTGTGGTTGAACCACTTGCTTAGCATCATCCTCCAATAGGATCTTGTGCATGCATCTGGCTGGGCTAATGCCCTTAAGATCACTTATGGACCACCCAAGAGTTGTCTTGTGTGTCCTTAGCACCTGAAGTAGTGCTTCTTCTTCCCTTCTCTAAAGCAGAGCTTATGATCACGGGAAAAGTGTCATCTTCTCCCAGAAATACATATTTCAAGGATGGTGGTAGTGGCTTGAGCTCGGGTTTAGGAGGCTTCTCCTCTTCCTGAGGAGTCTTCAGAGGTTCTTCTATTTTCTCTGGTTCATCCAGATCAGGCTGAACATCTTTAAAAATGTCTTCTAGCTCTGATTCGAGACTCTCAGTCATATTGACCTCTTCCACTAGGGAGTCAATAATATCAGTGCTCATGCAGTCTTTTGATGTGTCTGGATGCTGCATAGCTTTGATAGCATTCAACTTAAACTCATCCTCATTGACTCTCAAGGTTATCTCCCCTTTTTGGACGTCAATGAGGGTTCGTCCAATTGCTAGGAAAGGTCTTCCTAAAATGAGAGTTGTACTCTTGTGCTCCTCTATTTCCAGCACTACAAAGTCAGTGGGAAAGGCAAATGGCCCAACCTTGACAATCATGTCCTCAATTATACCTGATGAATTCTTAATGGAGCCATCAGCAAGTTGGAGGCATATTCGGGTTGGTTTAACCTCATCGGTCAAACCAAGCTTTTTGATAGTGGATGTAGGTATTAGGTTGATACTTGCCCCAAGATCACATAGAGCTGTCTTGGTGCAAGCACCCTCTAATGTGCATGGTATCATAAAGCTTCAGGGATCTTTAAGCTTCTCTGGTAAGCTTTTCAGAATGACTGCACTGCATTCTTCAGTGAGGAAACTTTTTCAGTTTCTCTCCAATCCTTCTTATGACTTAAGATCTCTTTCATGAACTTATCATAAGAGGGTATTTGCTCAAGTGCCTCTGCAAACGGAATCTTTATTTCAAGAGTCCTAAGATAGTCTGCAAAGCGGGCAAATTGTTTATCCTGTTCCGCTTGATGGAGTTTCTGAGGATAAGGCATCTTGGCTTTATATTCTTCAACCTTAGTTGCTGCAGGTTTGTTTCCTACAGAAGGGGTTGGAGAAGCCTGCTTAAGGGGGTTGTTATCAGCACTTGCAGGTGTCTGATCCCCTATTGGCGTTTGAACGCAAGAATTGGGTGCTGCATGGGCGTTTAACGCCATATTGCCACCATTTTCTGGCCTTTGGATGCCATAACTGGCCATCCCTTGGGCGTTTAACGCCAGTTTCTTACCCTTTTCTGGTGTTTGAACGCTAGAATCATTCCTCTCTGGGCTCTTACTGTCCTCAGAGGGATTTTGGGCAGTGGGCTGGTCATCTTCTGTCAGTTGTTCCTTTCTTGGCTTTCTGCTGCTTTGAGTTAAGACATTCAATGTCTTCCTACTCCTTAATTGAACAGCTTGGCGTTCCTCTGTTATCTGTTTAGATAGCTGCTGTCTTGTCTGATCCAATTGTGCTTCCATATTCTAGTTAGCATTTTTAGTGTCTTGGAGCATCTCTTTGAATTCTACGAACTGTTTTGTTATAATAAGCAATTGCTGATTGAGTTCAGCAACTTGTTCTTAAGGACTAAGTTCAGTGGATACTGCTTTAGCTTCTTCTTCCATGAAGGACCCACTACTTAAGTATAGATATTGATTTCTAGCAACTGTATCAATGAGATCTTGAGCCTCTTCAATTGTCTTTCTCATATGTATAGATCTACCAGCTGAGTGGTCTAGAGATATTTGGTCCTTTTTTGTAAGCCCATAGTAAAAGATATCCAACTACACCCATTCTGAAAACATTTCAGAGGGGCATTTCCTTAGCATCCCTCTGTACCTCTCCCAGGCATTATAAAGGAATTCATTATCCTCTTGTTTAAAGCCTTGGATGTCCAGCCTTAGCTGTGTCATCATTTTTGGAGGGAAATATTGATTCAGGAATTTGTCTGATAATTGTTTCCATGTTCTTATGCTTGCTGTGGGTTGGTTATTTAACCACCTCTTAGCTTGATCTTTTATAGCAAATGGAAACAATAATAATCTATAAATATCCTGATCTACTTCCTTATCACGTACTGTGTCAGTAATTTGTAAGAACTGTGCCAGAAACTTAGTAGGTTCTTCCTGTGGAAGACCGGAATACTGGCAATTTCGCTGCACTATGACAATAAGCTGAGGATTTAGCTTAAAACTGCTGGCCCTGATGGGGGTATACAGATACTACTCCCATAGAAAGCATTAGTGGGGTTAGCATATGACCCCAGAGTCCTTCTGGACTGTTTATTTCCACTTAGGTCCATGATGGAGAAAGGGAGATGATGTGGATTGCAAATAAAGTATATTTTTATTTTTATTTTATTTAATGAAGGATAGACCGAATTAAAAAGAATTAAAATAAAGTAAAATAATTGGAAAATAGAATTTAAATTTCGAAAACTAAAAGAGAAAGAAAATAAAATAAAAATAAAAAAATTCGAATACTAAAATGACTAATTAATTAAAAAGATTTGACAAATTTTGGATATGATTTTCGAAAAATAAAGAGAGAGAAAGTGGTTAGGAAGTTTTGAAAAAGATATGTCTTAAAATTAAAGATACTTGTAAGAAAATAAATAAGAGAAAAAGATTTGAAAAAGATATGATTTTAAAATTTTAAAGATTGAAATTTTCTTAACAAGGGAACACCAAACTTAAAATTTTTCAATCAAGATAATAAAATAGGACAAGTAATTCGAAAATCATGTCTAAAGAAAAAGAAAAAGATTTTGAAAAAATTTTATAAAGGATTTTCGAATTTTGAAGATTGAAAATTGAAATTTGAAATAAAATAAGATAAGATTCTGAAAAAGATATGATTTTTTTTTTAAAAAGATTTGAATTTTGAAATTTTAAAACTAAGATAAGATAGAAAAAAATTTTAAAATAAAAGTCTGAATTTTTAAGAGTAAAATTCGAAAATTCAATTAAAATAAAGAGAAAATATATTTTTGAATTTAATGAGGAAAGAGAAAAACAATAAAATGACACCAAACTTAGAATTTTTAGATCAAAACAAAGAAAATAAACAAGAAAACTTTGAATGTCAAGATGAACACCAAGAACACCTTGAAGATCAAGATGAACACCAAGAACAAATTTTAGAAATCTTTAAGAAAATAAAAACACAAAGGACACCAAACTTAAAAATTTTTATACTTTGGATACTAATAATTCGAAAATGCACAAGAAAAACAAGGAAAGACACAAGACAAGAAAAATTGAAGATCAAACAAGGAAAATAAACAAGAACAACTTGAAGATCAAGAAAGAACTAAGAACATGTAATTCGAAAAAATCAAAGACAAATAAAAATATGCAATTGACACCAAACATAAAACATGAAACTAAACTCAAACAGAAGACTAAATTATGAGGTTATTGGTTTTTATCTATTTATTAAAAAATTTTCGAAAAAAAATCTAGAAAAAGAAAATAAGGATTTTAAAATTTTTAACAAAAACAATAATAAAAGACTCAAATTTAGTGACTCTAAACCAAAAAGATAAATTTTTCCTAATCTAAGCAACAAAATAAACCGTCAGTTGTCTAAACTCGAACAATCCCCGGCAACGGCGCCAAAAATTTGGTGCACGAAATTGTGATTACACTTTTCACAACTCCGAACAATTAACCAGCAAGTTCACTGGGTCGACCAAGTAATACCTTACGTGAGTAAGGGTCGATCCCACGGAGATTGTCGGCTTGAAGCAAGCTATGGTTATTTTGTAAATCTTAGTAAGGAGATTAATGATAAGAGTGATTGTATTTATGAAAAATAAATAACATGAAATAAATAGTACTTGTGATTCAGTAATGAGAAACAGGCTGAGGTTCTGGAGGTGCTCTGTTATCTGAATCTCTGCTTTCCTACTGTCTTCTTCTCTAAACACGCATGGCTTCCTTCAATGGCAAGCTTTATGATCCTCTCGGATGAAAAATGCCAGGTACGATCTCTGCACGGCTAATCAACTGTCGGATTTCTCGTCTCAGATGAAAAATACCATGTACAGCTACCGTATGGCTAATCATCTGTCGGTTTCCACTAGTGTCGGAATAGGACCCTTGTCCTCTTGCACACTGTCACTGTGCCAACATTCGCAGGTTTGAAGCTGGTCACAGTCATCCCTTCCTAGATTCTACTCGGAATATCACAGACAAGGTTTAGACTTTTCGGATCCCAGGAATGCTGCCAATTGGTTCTAGCCTATACCATGAAGGTTCTAACCTCCGGACTCGGTCCGTGGATTAGAAACCCAAGAGATATGCACTCAAGCTGTTGCCCAATGACTACGTTGAGCTCAGATAAAACGGGAGTGGTTGTCAGGCATGCGTTCATAGGTTGAGGAAAATGATGAGTGTCACGGATCATCATATTCTCTATATTGAAGTACGAGTGAGTATCTTAGAATAGAATCAAGCGTGATTGAATAGAAAACAGTAGTAATTACATTAATCCATTGAAACACAGCAGAGCTCCTCACCCCCACCTATGGGGTTTAGAGACTCATGCCGTAGAAGATACAATATGAAGTGTAAAATGTCATAAGTTACAAAATAAATCTCTAAAAGTAGTTTTTATACTAAACTAGTAACTTAGGTTTACAGAAAATGAGTAACTAAGTGCAGATAGTGCAGAAATCCACTTTTGGGACCCACTTGGTACGTGTCTGGGCTGAGCTTTTAAGCTTTCACGTGGATATCCCCAAGGTTGGAGTTAACCGCCACCCTGGGTGCCAAAATGGGTGTTTAACGCCAAGAATTATGCCAGTTCTGGTGTTTTACGCCAGAAAGTTTAGGCTGGATTTGAACATCAGTTTGGGCTATCAAATCTCGAGCAAAGTATAGACAATTATATATTGCTGGAAAGCCCAAGATGTCGACTTTTCAACGCAATTAAGAGCGCGCCAATTGGGCTTCTGTAGCTCCAGAAAATCCACTTCGAGTGTAGGAGGGTCAGAATCCAACAGCATCTGCAGTCCTTTTTCAGCCTCTGAATCAGATTTTTGCTCAGGTCCCTCAATTTCAGCCAGAAAATACCTGAAATCACAGAAAAACACACAAACTCATAGTAAAGTCTAGGAATGTAATTTTTGAATAAAAACTAATAAAAATATAATAAATAGTAATTAAATCATACTAAAAAATATGTAAAAACAAAGCCAAAAGGATATAAATTATCCGCTCATCAACCATCCTCACCAAAGCAAGTCCTAAAGCCTTATGTGACAAAGGCACCTGGTGCACGGAATTGTGATTCACACTTTTCACAACTCCGGTACAACTAACCAGCAAGTGCACTGGGTCGTCCAAGTAATAAAACCTTACGCGAGTAAGGGTCGATCCCACAGAGATTGTCAGCTTGATGCAAGCTATGGTCATCCTATAAATCTTAGTCAGGCGGATTTAAATGGTTATGAGGTTTTGATAATTAAAAGATAAATAAAACATAAAATAAAATAAAGATACTTATGTAATTCATTGGTGGGAGTTTCAGATAAGCATTTGGAGATGCTTTATTGCTTCTGAACCTCTGCTTTCCTATTGTCTTCATCCAATCATGCGTGCTCCCTTCCATGGCAAGCTGTATGATTCTCTCAGTGAAAATGGTCCAAGTACGGTTTCTGCACGGCTAATCAACTGTCGGATTTCTTGTCTCGGATGAAAAATACCAGGTACAGCTACCGCACGGCTAATCATCTGTCGGTTCTCACTTGTGTCGGAATAGGATCTCTCTATCCTTTTGCATACTGTCACTGCGCCCAACTTTCGCGAGTTTGAAGCTCGTCACAGTCATCCCTTCCCAGATCCTACTCGGAATACCACAGACAAGGTTTAGACTTTTCAGATCTTAGGAATGCTGCCAATTGGTTCTAGCCTCTACCACGAAGGTTCTAATCTCACAGACTTGGTCCGTGGATTAGAGACCCAGGAGATTATACTCCAGATGTCATCCAATGACTATGTTGAACATCATGTAGACCGCTTGTGGTTGTCAGGCACGTGGATCTTGGCTAAGCGAGTAACGAAGATAGTGGGTGATTGTCACGGGTCACCCCTTTATTCTGACTTAACTAAATTAAGTACGAGAGTATATCTTGGAGAAGAAGTAAGCGTGAATTGAAAGAGAAACAATAGTACTTGCATTAATTCATGAAGAATAGCAGAGCTCCGCACCTTAATCTATGAGGTGTAGAAACTCCACCGTTGGAAAATACATAAGAGAAAAAGGTCTAGGCATGGCCGAATGGCCAGACTCCAAGTCCACAGATAGATTCAGATTCTAAAGTGTGTGAATATAGTAGTAAAAAGTGCTATTTATACTAAACTAGTTACTAAGGATTACAGAAAATAAGTAACTAAATACAGATAGTGCAGAAATCCACTTCCGAGGCCCACTTGGTGTGTGCTTGGGCTGAGCATTGAGCTTTACACGTGCATAGGCCTTTTCTAGAGTTAAACACCAGCTTGGATGCCAGTTTGGGCGTTTAACTCCAGTTCTGGTGCCAGTTCCGGTATTTTACGCCAGAATAGGGTCTCTCGTGGGCGTTTAAACGCCAGTTTGGGCCATCAAATCTTGGGCAAAGTATGGACTATTATAGATTTGTGGAAAGCCCAAGATGTCTACTTTCTAACGCAATTGAGAGTGCGCCAATTGAGCTTCTGTAGCTCCTGAAAATCTACTTCGAGTGCAGGAGGGTCAGAATCTAACAGCATCTGCAGTCCTTTCTCAGCCTCTGCATCAGACTTTTGCTCAGGTCCCTCAATTTCAGCCAGAAAATACCTAAAATAATAGAAAAATACACAAACTCATAGTAAAGTCCAGAAATGTGATTTTTGCATAAAAACTAATAAAAATATAATAAAAAGTAACTAAAACATACTAAAAACTATGTAAAAACAATGCCAAAAAGCGTATAAATTATCCGCTCATCACGATACCAAACTTAAATTGTTGCTTGTCCCCAAGCTACTAAAAATAAAATAGGATAAAAAGAAGAGAATATACAATAAATTTCAAAATATCAGTGAAGCCTAGTTCCAATTAGATGAGCGGGACTAGTAGCTTTTTGCTTCTGAATAGTTTTGGCATCTCACTTTATCCTTTGAAGTTCAGAATGATTGGCATCCATAGGAATTCAGATAGTGTTATTGATTCTCCTAGTTCAGTATGTTGATTCTTGAACACATCTACTTTATGAGTCTTGGCCGTGACCCTAAACATTTTATTTTCCAGTATTACCACCGGATACATAAATGCCACAGACACATAACTGGGTAAACCTTTTCAGATTGTGAACAAATGCAGGCTGAAAGGAAAATAGATGCAAACCAACAGGAGTTCAGATCCAACATAAGAAATCAAGGGGCAGCAATTTCAAAATTGGAAGCACAAGTAGGGAGCTTGTCTAAACAAATACCAATGCCTACACATACATTTCCTAGTGATGCCATGGCCAACCTAAGGGGGAAATGCAAGGCCATCACACTAAGAAGTGAAAAAGTTGTAGAAGAAGCATCCCTAAGTCAAAGCAACCAAGAAGAAGAAGCTGCAAAGGAACCTGAAACCAAGAAAGAAGAAGAGACCCCTACACCATCCTCACCAAAGCAAGTCCTAAAGCCTTATGTGCCAAAGGCATCCTATCCACAAAGGCTGAGAAAGGATGGGAAAGACAGCCAGTTCTTTAGAATTCTAGAAATCTTCTAGAAGCTCCAGATCAATATACCCTTTGCTGAGGCATTAGAGCAAATGCCACTCTATGCCAAGTTTTTAAAGGAGCTCATGACAAGAAAAAGGAACTGGGGTGAAAAGAAAACCATAGTGCTAACTGAGGAGTGTAGTGCCATCATACAAAAGAAGCTTCCCCAAAAGATGAAAGATCCTGGGAGCTTCCAAATTTCCTGCATCATAGGGGATATCAACATTGAGAAAGCATTGTGCGACCTGGGAGCTAGCATCAACCTCATGTCCTTGGCTATGATGAAAAGGATGTGGATTGAAGAGGCCAAACCAACAAGAATGGCACTCCAATCGGCTGACAGAATATTCAAGTTTCCTCATGGGGTGGTGGAGGATCTGTTAGTGAAAGTGGGGAGTTTATTTTCCCAGCTGACTTTGTTGTGCTGGATATGGAGGAAGAGGCCAACACATCAATCATCCTAGGAAGACCAGTCCTAGCTACTACTGGAGCTATTATTGATGTTCAAAAAGGAGAGCTAGTCTTGAGGTTACATGAAGAGAAGATGGTCTTCAATGTCTTCAAAGTAATGAGTTACCACAAGGAATCCATAGGAGAATGCATGATGGTAGACACCATAGAAAAGATAGTTCAAGGAGTTTTGGAAGAAGAACAATATGAAGAAGCAATGGAGCTGGAGCAACAAGTATCAGGTGGAGGATTACCACAAGAAACCATGGAGGATTCGATCATGTTGAACCACACAAGCAACAAGGAAGTGGAAGCACCAAAACTAGAGTTGAAGACCCTACCTCCAAGCTTGAAGTATGCTTACTTGGGTGACAACAACACATACCCAGTAATCATCAATTCAAACTTGAGGACATGAAGATGAGCTTATCCATGTGCTGAAGTAACACAAGGATGCTATAGGATGGACACTGGCAGATTTAAAAGGAATTAGTCCTTCAATGTGCATGTACAAAATCCTGCGTGAGGAAGATGCTGAGCCCTCAAGACAGCAACAAAGAAGGCTAAACCCAACAATGAATGAAGTAGTCCAAAAAGAGGTGTTGAAATTGTCGCAAGCTGGGGTGATCTACCCAATCTCAGACAGCCCTCGGATAAGCCCAGTGCAAGTAGTCCCTAAGAAAGGAGGGGTCACTGTTGTACCAAATGAGAAGAATGAACTGATACCAACAAGAACAGTGACTGGCTGGCGCATGTGCATAGATTATAGGAAGCTTAATGAAACTACCAGGAAGGATCACTTCCCCCTGCCCTTCATGGACCAGATGCTAGAAAGACTTGAGGGACATGAATATTATTGCTTCTTGGATAGTTATTCTGGATACAACGAAATAGTTGTAGATCCCAAGGACCAAGAAAAGACCTCATTTACCTGCCCTTATGGTGTTTTGACTTATAGGAGAATGCCCTTTGGATTATGCAATGCACCTGCAACATTCTAAAGGTGCATGCTCTCCATATTTTCAGACATGATTGAAAGATTTATTGAAGTATTTATGGATGACTTTTCTGTGTTTGGTGATTCATATTCTAAATGCTTACACCACTTAGCCCTGGTGCTAAAGAGATGTCAAGAAACCAACCTTGTTTTGAATTGGGAGAAGTGCCACTTTATGATGACAGAGGGGGGTGGTTCTTGGCCACAAGATCTCAAAAGGAGGCATAAAGGTGGACAAGGCCAAGGTGGAGGTGATTAAAAAATTACCCCCACCTTGTAATGTCAAAGCAATTAGAAGTTTTCTAGGACATGCTAGCTTCTATAGAAGGTTCATTTGAGATTTCTCAAAGGTTGCCAAACCTCTAAGCAACCTGCTTGTCTCTAATGTACCTTTTGTTTTTTATAAGGAATGCATGCTAACCTTTGATGAGCTTAAGAACAGACTTTCCTCTGCACCTATCATAGCACCACCTTGCTGGGATCTACCCTTTGAGTTGATGTGTGATGCATCAGACTTTGTTGTTGGTGCTATTTTAGGACAGAGGAGAGATAAACTGGTGCATGTTATTTATTATGCTAGCAAAGTCTTTAATGAGAATCAAAGGAACTATACCACTACAGAGAAGGAACTACTTGCCATAGTCTTTGTATTTGATAAGTTTAGATCATATCTTATTGGTTCTAAGGTCATTGTATTTACTGATCATGCAGCTCTCAAATATTTGCTTACCAAACAAGAGTCCAAGCCCAGCTTGATAAGGTGGATCCTACTACTCCAAGAGTTTAATATAGAAATTAAAGATAGGAGTGGAGCAGAGAACAAGTTGGCTGACCACCTATCAAGGATCCCACAAGAAGAGGATGAAGCACACCAACTTGCAGTGAATGAGAGCTTCCCTGATGAGCAATTGATGATGATCTAAGAAGCTCCTTGGTTTGCAGACATAGCCAATTTCAAGACTATTGGAGAGCTACCAACCAACATCAACAAACACATGAGAAGAAAACTACTCAAAGATGCTAAACACTACATTTGAGATGAGCCCTATTTGTTCAAAAACTGTGCTGATGCGATCTTGAAAATGTGTATTTCCCATGAGGAAGGGCAAGAAGTCCTCTGACAATGTCATGGATCAGCATATGGAGACCATTTTAGTGGGGAAAGAACTGCAGCCAAGGTGCTACAGTGTGAATTCTATTGGCCAACAATGTTCAAGGATACAAAGGACTTGGTAACAAGATGCAATGACTGCCAAAGAGCTAGAAATCTACCGAAGAAAAATGAGATGCCACAGAGGTTTATAATGGAATTGGAGTTGTTCGATGTGTGGGGAATTGATTTCATGGGGTCATTTTCATCCTCATACTCAAACAATTATATATTGGTGGCAGTGGATTATGTGTCAAAGTGTGTGGAGGCCATAGCTACATCAACCAATGACAACAAAGTAGTAATCAACTTTTTGAGGAAGAACATATTCAGCGGATATGAGGTTCCAAGAGCTCTGATAAGTGATGGAGGAACTCACTTTTGCAATAAGCAACTTGAGACAATCCTCCTTAAATATGGTGTAAAGCACAAAGTGGCAACCCCATACCATCCACAGACCAATGGGCAAGCTGAAATCTCAAACACGGAGCTCAAGAGGATCCTTGAAAAAATAATTGGAAGCTCAAGAAAGGATTGGTCTAGGAAGCTGGATGATGCATTATGGGCCTATAGGACAACTTTCAAGAGATCTATTGGGATGTCTCCATACCAATTGGTGTTTGGAAAAGCTTGTCATTTACCAATGGAGCTTGAACATAGAGCATTTTGGGCTCTAAAAATGTTGAACTTTGATTATCAAGCTGCTGGGAAAAGAAGGCTAATGCAACTCAATGAGCTGGAAGAATTCAAAAATCAAGCTTATGAGAATGCCAAGATTTACAAAGAAAACACAAAAAATGGCATGATCAAAAGATAGCAAGGAGAGAGTTCACAGAAGGTCAGAAAGTGCTGCTATACAATTCAAGGCTCAAGTTCTTCCCAGGAAAGCTTAAGTCTCGATGGTCTGGGCCCTTCACCATCCTCAAGGTGTCTCCCTATGGTCATGTAGAGCTTATGGAGGAAAAGACACAGAGGACTTTCATTGTCAATGGCCACAGACTCAAGCATTACTTGGGAGACTCACTAGATGAGCAGAGAGTGAGCTACAATCTCAACTAAAGAATGAGGAACGTCAAGCTAGTGACGATAAAGAAGCGCTAGTTGGGAGGCACCCCAACTCTGTATCCTTTTAATTTCTGGCTTTCTAAAAGTAGTTTATGATTGTTAAGTTAGGTAGTTTAAATTTTAGTCTCTCAATCGATAGTTCTTTAGTTTATTCTCCTTTGTTTACTGGAAGTGCAAGGTTGCATAATCACTTAATTGAGGTTGGATGAATGGGCTGAGAAACTAGCTAAAAATCTAAGTTTGGTGTGGCCACTAATCCACTTAATTTAGGCTTATAAATTATTGATTAAATTCACTTTGAGAGTAAGCCCAAAAATTAAGTTTGGTGTGGCCACCACCATAGGAAAATCACATAGCAGAGCCTAAAGTGGTTTGAGTTTGAGGCATTTAATAAATTGGTGTGTGCATAAAAGGTGATTTTAATGTGTACGAAGGGATTGGAAGAGAAGGAATGTGAAAGAAGTAAATTTATTCTACCCTTATGAGCACATTAAAACCCAATGATGAAACCAATTTATTAAATGCAATGAGATTAAGTTTGGTGTCCCAAGGGACACTCATCAATTGCAATTTAATTGACTCATAATATAGGTGATGAAGTCATCTTAGCCTAGTTTCACTAGTCTTTTTCCTTTGTTTTCATTTAGTTTTATGCACTTTCTTAAGCCATAAGTAAGCCAATTGGGTTGAATTTCATGTTTCCTTTGATTCAATCAACCATGGATAAATTGATGCATTTTCATGAGTTTTTGTGCCATAATTGCTCATGTGACAAGAAGAAGAACAACTCTCATGATTATGGCGTAGCTTTGATACAATTGTTGATTGATGATAGGTGGAATAAAGCTTGGAAGAAGGTTGCAAGAATGGGCTTGAAAAGAGGGATTCACGTTTGAGCTAACGTTTGCCTCAAACGTTAACTCAAACGTGAGAAGCAGATGAAGAACACCCTGGAGAAGAGCCAACGTTTGCGCCAACGTTTACCTCAAACATTGAGGCACACATTGGCTGAAGAAGAAACAGGGGAAGGAGCCAACATTTGCGTCAACATTTGCCTCAAACGTGAGGTCAAACGTTGGCGCCAAAAAGAAGAGAAATAGCACTCCTGGGCACAGCAACGTTTGAGCCAACGTTTGCCTCAAATGTGAGGTCAAACGTTGGCTACATTTTGGCAAGGAAGAACATGGCAAAGCACCCCTGATTGATGGTTTAGATGAGCCATGTTTGCGCCAACGTTTGCCTCAAACGTTGGGCCAAACATTGGCCAAAAAGGGAGCCTGGGAAGAACCACGTTTGAGCTCACGTTTGACTTCAAACGTTGGCTCAAACGTGGATGACAGCAAGAAGGGCATCTGCATAATGCCTTACACAAGGGACGTTTGAGTCAACGTTTGCCTCAAACGTTGACTCAAACGTGAATGGTTCATGGCCCGGTTCACAAATAGATTTCTTCCCAACACCAAGAACAATCAACGGAGGCTATTATCAACCCAATTCCATCAAGACTAAAGGCCCAATTCAAGGCTTAATAATCATTTGAAGAAAGTGTATAAATAGCTTAGGATTGAAGTTTTAAGAGAGCTTTTCTTTTGAGAGTTTTCTTAAGAATTTTCATAGTATTCACAGTAGAGAGCTTTTGGGTTTTGAGCTATTTGGAGATTCTGAGTCTTGGGGAAGGAGAATTGAATTCTCTTCCTCTTAGTTTTCTTATTTTAAATTTCATCTACACTCGTCTTGAGTCTTGGGTGTTGGAGTATTGAAGGAATTCTATTTCAATCTCACCCTGAGATCTCTCTGTTTTCTTTACTGCACTTTTTGAGAAATCAATATTTGAATTCCTTTCTTCTACTGCTTGATCTTTACTTTTCTTGCAATTGAATTCTAAATTTGGATCTAGGAAGGCATTGAGATCTAGACTTGGTTATCTAGTCTCTTGGGTCCTGAGATCTACATCTTTCAATTTTAATTTCCTTGTTTCGTTGCTACACCAAGCTTATTGTTATTGTCATTTGAGATCCGGTTTAATTGAATCCATCTTTTATATTTCTGTTTGTTGAATTTTACCTTTCCTTGTTTAATTTCTGCAGATCCAATTCCCATTCCCCTTTTATTTTTCAAGTCATTTATATTTCTTGCACTTTAAGTTTCTGCAATTTACATTACTTGCACTTTAAGATTCAGTTCTTTTTCTTTTTGTTCCCTTTAATTTCCTACAAATCACCCACTCCCCTTTATATTCTATGCAATTTAATTCCTGTCAACACAATTTCACACAATCAACACTTGTTTGCTTGACTAATTCAACCACTAAACTAAAGTTGCTCAATCCTTCAATCCTTGTGGGATCGACCTCACTCCCGTGAGTTTTATTACTTGATGCGACCCGGTACACTTGCCGGTGAGTTTTGTGTCGGATCGTTTTCCACACATCAAGTTTTTGGTGCCGTTGCTGGGGATTGAATAGATTGACAATGATTAAGTGAGGCGGTAGTTTAGATCAAGCACTTTTTCTTTAATTTTGACTAACCTACTAACTATTTGAATTTTTGCTTAAGCTAACTAAAACTTCATTCTGGCGATAGATTGAAGTATCACTGGTTGTGTGTTTCTCTTGTTTTATTTGTATGTCAGGTACAGGGAGAGCTACTCCCATCTTATCCGAAGCTGACCAGAGAACTCTCAGGAGATTAAGAAGAGCTGAAAGAGGGAAAGGTATTGTTGGAGAGGATGAATCTGAGGAAGAATATCATGAGATGGAAGGAGATCCATCTAATCCCAATCCACCACAGAGGAGAGTGTTGGCATCCTACACTTTTGCAAATCCCAGACACTGTGGAAGTAGCATCTTAACTCCCAATGTCAATGCAAACAATTTCGAGCTAAAACCACAACTCATTACACTTGTCCAGAACAATTGCTCTTATGGAGGCAGCCCATTGGAAGATCCCAACCAGCATTTATCTACCTTCTTAAGGATTTGTGACACTGTCAAATCCAATGGCGTGAATCCTGAAACTTACAAGCTTCTGTTGTTCCCGTTCTCATTAAGGGACAAGGCTGCACAATGGCTTGAAACTTTTCCCCAAGGAAGTATCACAAGCTGGGATGATTTGGTGACTAAATTTCTAGCTAAATTCTATCCACCCCAAAGGATCATCAAGCTGAAAACTGAGGTGCATACATTCACACAATTAGATGCCGAATCCTTGTATGAAGCATGGGAGAGGTACAAAGCCTTAATCAGAAAGTGTCCTCCAGAGATGTTCAATGAATGGGACGTGCTGCAGAATTTCTATGAAGGCCTGACATTGAAATCTCAAGAGGTATTAGATCACTCTGCTGGAGGTTCATTACAACTGATGAAAACTGCTGAGGAAGCCCAGAATCTTGTGGACATGGTGGCCAACAATCAATATTTCTTTGCTCATCAAAGAACCCGCCAACCATCACAGAGAAAAGGGGTACTAGAACTGGAAGGAGTAGACTCCATTTTGGCTCAAAACAAGATGATGCAACAACAAATTCAACAACAGTTTGAACAAATGGCCAAAAGGATTGACAGCCTTCAAGTAGCAGCTGTGAACACAAGTCACCCATCAACTGTATGGGTGCAGAATGAAGAAAGCCAAGAAGAGCAACAACAGGAGCAAGTGCAGTACATGCATAACCAAAACTCTGGACAGAATGAAGTTTATGGTGATACATACAATCCATCGTGGAAGAACCACCCAAACCTCAGATGGGGGGATAATCACAACCAGAACCAACAACCATGGTAGAGGAACTCAAACCAAAACACTTCAAGAAACAACCAAAACCACAACCAGCAGCAAACTAACCAAAACTCTTACAGAAAACCTCAAAACAACTACCCCAACCCCAACCATTATCAATCCAATAACTAACCCACCAACCAAAATGCCTACCATCCACCATCCACATCTCACAACCCACCACAAGCATCACCAGAATCTCAAAGAATCACTAACTTGGAAACCTTGATAGACAAAATGTGGAAACACCAAGAGATGACAACCAAGAACTATGAAGCCTCCATGAAGAGCCTAGAGAGGCAGATTGGGCAAATCTCCAAGCAGATTTCTGTTGAGAGACCTTCAAGCTCACTACCAAGTGACACCATTCTTAATCCAAAAGAAGAGTGCAAAGCTGTACAACTACGGAGTGGAAAGACATTGGTAGACAACAACAAGGAGGTAACCAAGAAGCCTTTGGATAGCAACAAAGAATCGTCAGAGAAAGGGGAAGCTAGCAATGAAGACATGACAACAAGAAGAAATGCCCCAGAGAAGCTCAAAGAGAAAGACAACCAGTCACATAGTTCAAGGGAAGCGATTCCGGGACAGCAGCAAGTGGAGAAGAGCATTACACCTCCACTACCATACCCTCAGAGATTCAACAAAGAGACTAAGGACCAACACTTTCATAAGTTCCTTGACACTTTCAAGAAGCTATAAATCAACATTCCCTTAGCTGAAGCATTGGAACAGATGCCCTTATATGCCAAGTTCTGGAAGGAAATCATCAACAAGAAAAGAAGTTGGCTGGAGAAGGAAACTGTGCTTCTCACTGAAGAATGTAGTGCGCTCATCAGAAAAGGACTCCCCCCCAAAGTGGAAGACCACAGAGGTTTCTTCCTACCTTGCACACTTGGAAATCTACTCATCAACAAGGGGATGTGTGACTTAGGAGCAAGCATAAATTTAATTCCATCATCCTTAGTGAAAAAGCTTGGCATAGGAGAGGTGAAACCAATACAGATGTCTTTAGAATTGGTGGACCAGTCAGTAGTATACCCCGAAGGAGTGATTGAAAACCTTTTAGTTAAGGTTGACAAGTTCATTTTTCCTGCGGACTTTGTAATACTGAACACTGAAGAAGAAGAAAACAATTCAATCATCTTGGGAAGGCCATTTTTAGCCACTACAAGAGCCATCATAGATGTAGAGCAAGGAGAATTAACCCTCAGGATGCATGATGAGAGTATCACTCTGAGTGTACTGCCAGAAGCATAGTTCAATCACAAAAAGAAGGATGATACAGAAAATAAAGAAAATCTACAATGGAAGGAGGGAATCAACAAGACAGACAACAACTGCCCTCCCAAGCAAGAGACAAATGATTCAACAAATCAAAGAAGGAAAGAATCTATGCAAAATAATGAAGAAGTTCAAGAGGACATTGTAGTGTTAGCCACTAAGAAGAGAAATCTCCAAGGTAAACCTACGGCCAAAGAAGAAAGATCAACAAAAGGAAGGAAGAAACACAAGAACAAAACAAAAAGGGGTTGGAAGAACAGAAAGATTCCAACAGAAGGGCTTTCCAAAGGTGATAAAGTGCAATTGATCTATCAACAACTGGGAGCAAGCCAACAGACTGATGATTACTACACTGTCAGCAATATACTTTCATTAGAGCATGCTGAAATTGAACATCAAGGAACAAAGAGGAGGATCACAGTCAGGGGGGACAAGTTGAGGCACTACAATCATCAACCACCATAAAAGAAAAGCTCCAATGTCAAGCTAGTGACATTAAAAGAGCGCTTGTTGGGAGGCAACCCAACCTGAGGTAGTCATTTTCTTTCAATGCTAGTTCAATAAAAAGATTAAGTGGATTCACCTGCAGTGCAATGAGCTAAGTTTGGTGTCACACACCAAAACAATTTAAAGGAGAATGAAGGATTTTAAGTTTGGTGTTCCACCAAAAATCTAATTTAAAAACATATTCTCACCTTCTGCATAAAGAGTTACTAGCTCCAAGCAATCAGATGAATCATTTAATCATTGTCTGCTTCTACTTTGTAGTTTTATTATTTTTAGCTAAGACACTAGGAATTCACATATGATCAACTCGATGCATCAAAGGTAGTGGCAAGGGACTAAGTTTGGTGTTCACACACCAAAGTAAGTTCAAAAGCCCACAAGAAGGTCCTGCACACTAACTAGTTATCTAAGGGCTTGAGAAACAAGCAACTTCCCTTAACTCTGCAGGGATTCAAACACTTTCTCGGGAGGGCTTCACACCATCAGTCGAGAGTAAGAAGAAGAAGCCACCAAAAGGTTGTATTGACACTTAACTCCATCAGCATGCAATTTTTCTAAATTTGAAGTTTGAATACGCCCATCTTAGCAGTAACTGTTAGTTCAGTAGTTATGCATCTTGAATATTATTGTCAATAAGAATGCTAGTCTAAGTGTACTTGTGTGTTTACTTTCACTTAACTAATGCATGCTTTGTCCCCTGCATCTTTTCAATTCAATAAAAGAAATGTTTGAAACATGGAGTAAGATGGTTCATTGCTAGCTAGAAGTCAAATAATAGTAAGTGGTGGCATGTATGTGTGATTGTGTGGCAACTCACTATTAGTGAATAAAAGGAATAGACTATTCTCTTTTTAAGAAGAAAGTAGTTCACTGTCTATGGATCTCAACAAAATAAAAGTCCTTGAATGAAAAGAAAAACAAAAAGAGAAAAAAAAAGTCAAAAGTGGCAACAGAACAAAAGAAAAAAAAAAGAAACAAAGCTAGACACCAATAGCTTAAACCTTAGAATATATGCCTGTGGTGTCTTTGTACTAGGATCTGCTTGGATTATTAAGTTCTTTGGAGTGCATCAACACTTGGTAACTTGGGTTAACTAACCCGGGATTATCAACTGAAAGTCCACTATCAAGAGCAACCTGGCTACAAGACATTTAGTAACCCAAAGAGGTGCTGCGCATCAATATTCTAAGAAGGCATGTGAGCCAAGTGTCTAAAGTGAATAATGTGTCAAGCATAAATAAAGAAAAGAGCTTGTTACACATGACACTGAACTAAAGTTTATAAAGAAAAGAATTCAGTAAACAAGGACAAAAGAATAATGAGAGGTCATAGCAGTGTGTTGCTTGATGCTTAGAGAGAACTTTCTAGGCCTACTTGTCAATAAGAAGTGAGTAGTTACATATCTGCATAAAACCCCATGAGCTACCAATAATACTCTGCTAACATGAGCATTCTCTTTTGTTTTCATTCTTTCTTCTTAATAATTCTGTTCTTGCTTGGGGACAAGCAAGTTTTAAGTTTGGTGTTGTGATGACAAGTCATCTTAGCCTAGTTTCACTAGTCTTTTTCCTTTGTTTTCATTTAGTTTTATGCACTTTCTTAAGCCATAAGTAAGCCAATTGGGTTGAATTTCATGTTTCCTTTGATTCAATCAACCATGGATAAATTGATGCATTTTCATGAGTTTTTGTGCCATAATTGCTCATGTGACAAGAAGAAGAACAACTCTCATGATTATGGCATAGCTTTGATATAATTGTTGACTGATGATAGGTGGAATAAAGCTTGGAAGAAGGTTGCAAGAATGGGCTTGAAAAGAGGGATTCACGTTTGAGCTAACGTTTGCCTCAAACGTTAACTCAAATGTGAGAAGCAGATGAAGAACACCCTGGAGAAGAGCCAACGTTTGCGCCAACGTTTACCTCAAACATTGAGGCAAACGTTAGCTGAAGAAGAAACAGGGAAAGGAGCCAACGTTTGCGCCAACGTTTGCCTCAAACGTGAGGTCAAACGTTGGCGCCAAAAAGAAGAGAAATAGCACTCCTGGGCACGACAACGTTTGAGCCAACGTTTGCCTCAAACGTGAGGTCAAACATTGGCTACATTTTGGCAAGGAAGAACATGGCAAATCACCCCTGATTGATGGTTTAGATGAGCCACGTTTGCGCCAATGTTTGCCTCAAACGTTGGGCCAAATGTTGGCCAAAAAGGGAGCCTGGGAAGAACCACGTTTGAGCTCACGTTTGACCTCAAAAGTTGGCTCAAACGTGGATGACAGCAAGAAGGGCATCTGCATAATGCCTTACACAAGGGACGTTTGAGTCAACGTTTGCCTCAAACGTGAATGGTTCATGGCCCGGTTCACAAATGGATTTCTTCCCAACACCAAGAACAATCAACGGAGGCTATTATCAACCCAATTCCATCAAGACTAAAGGCCCAATTCAAGGCCTAATGATCATTTGAAGAAAGTGTATAAATTGCTTAGGATTGAAGTTTTGAGAGAGCTTTTCTTTTGAGAGTTTTCTTTAATAATTTTTATAGTGTTCACAGTAGAGAGCTTTTGGGTTTTGAGCTATTTGGAGATTCTGAGTCTTGGGGAAGGAGAATTGAATTCTCTTCCTCTTAGTTTTCTTATTTTAAATTTCATCTACACTCGTCTTGAGTCTTGGGTGTTGGAGTATTGAAGGAATTCTATTTCAATCTCACCCTGAGATCTCTCTATTTTCTTTACTGCACTTTTTGAGAAATCAATATTTGAATTCCTTTCTTCTACTGCTTGATCTTTACTTTTCTTGCAATTGAATTCTAAATTTGGATCTAGGAAGGCATTGAGATCTAGACTTGGTTATCTAGTCTCTTGGGTCCTCAGATCTACATCTTTCAATTTCAATTTCCTTGTTTCGTTGCTACACCAAGCTTATTGTTATTGTCATTTGAGATCCGGTTTAATTGAATCCATCTTTTATATTTCTGTTTGTTGAATTTTACCTTTCCTTGTTTAATTTCTGCAGATCCAATTCCCATTCCCCTTTTATTTTTCAAGTCATTTATATTTCTTGCACTTTAAGTTTCTGCAATTTACATTACTTGCACTTTAAGATTCAGCTCTTTTTCTTTTTGTTCCCTTTAATTTCCTGCAAATCACCCACTCCCCTTTATATTCTATGCAATTTAATTCCTGTCAACACAATCAACACTTGTTTGCTTGACTAATTCAACCACTAAACTAAAGTTGCTCAATCCTTCAATCCTTGTGGGATCGACCTCACTCCCATGAGTTTTATTACTTGATGTGACCCGGTACACTTGCCGGTGAGTTTTATGTCGGATCGTTTTTCGCACATCAATAGGGAATGTGAAGAATTCTTTTGTCATTACTGATGGGATTTTCGGTCTTCAATTTCAGGAGAGGTGGGAACCATATGATTGATGGCTCATCAAGCAAGGAGTCAAAGTATACTTGCACTTTGGAACTCAACATCTGAAGAAAGAAAAAAGGCAAGGATTGGCGCCTCACCCCACGCTAGGCGCCACTCCCAAGTGGGAAAACACTTAAATTGCTTTTTACTTCCCCACCCTCCAAACTACTCTTTCTTCTTATAAAAGCCACTTACCCCTCCACTTCCCTCCACACTTCAAACCCAACTTCACACCCAAACCTCTACACTTCCTCTTCTTTTTGTTCCCTTACCTTCCTATTTTCTTTTACTTGATTAGGGACAATCAAGTCCTAAGTTTGGTGTTGTGGAGCAAACCCTTGCTTTGCTCTCCATTCTTTACCTGTTCTTCAACTCTTCTTCAACCTTTCAAACCTCTTTTCTCACCCCTTTTCTCACCCCAATGGCACCACCAAGAGTCTTATAATCAAAGAAGAGAAAGACCAAGGAACCAACCTCCGGATCCTCAAGTTTCAATGAATACAAGTTCCTCTCATCATTCAACCAAAACCAATTTTATAGTTGGGTGAGTGAGAGGCAAATCATTCCGGAGGTGGGCTTCCAACTTGGAAGGAATGAGCATCCAAAAATCAATAGAGAGATCAACAACAGAGGATGGGAACTCTTGTGCAACCCACCAAGGAAGGTGGTGGAGAGCTTAGTCAGAGAATTCTACGCCAATGCATTGCCACAACCTGGGCAACCTTATGGCTATCTGAGTTATGTTAGGGGGAAAGCTATTGACTATAGCCCCTCCAACATAGATAAGATGCTGATAGTGAAGCAAATAAACTCCACCCGGAGCTATGAAAAAAGGATAAAGCAACAAGATCCTAGCTTTGAAGAGATCCTGAGTGAGATTTGTGTACTGAATGTGCAGTAGATCAATGACAAAGATGGAAGGCCTAATCAACTAAGGAGAAGGGATTTAAGCCCCCAAGCTAGAGGGTGGCTGAATTTTGTAAGAAGATCTATCAACCCAATATCCAACACTTTAGAGGTGACATTGGAAAGAGTTGTGCTCATATACAGCATAATGAAGGGAGAAAATATCAAAATTGGGGAGATGATTGCCAACAATATCAATAGGGTGCTGAAAAGTACCAAGGATAGCACAAGGTTGGCCTTTCCAAGCATCATTCAAAGATTGTGTGATGAAGCAGGAGTCGAGAAGATTATTAATGAAGTGCTGGTGGACCAAGAGAAGCCTATAACTGCCAAGAAGATGACCAAAGTGGTGGCTGTCAACCCACTTCAGAGAGCAAGGGAGCACAGAGCTCATGTTCATGAGCCACAAGGTCTAGCACACCAAGAAGAAGAAGCTGAAGATCAACCACAATACCTACCACTTCCACCACAATCATACCCATAATTCCTTGAAGTTTTAACTGGAACAAATGCAAGGAGACATTCACCAGATGAGGGGAGATATACACCACTTAAGAGAAGATGTCAACCAACTCAAAGAGCAACAACAACATTAGGACCAAATGCAAGAGAGCATACAACATCTCCAAGGAAGCATGGAGTACATGAAGGAGCAACAAGGCTAATTCAACTAGGAAGAGATGCAAGGTAGCATCAACAAAATTGTGGAACAAGGCAAATGGCAGCAGAGGAACCTTGCTGAGTTTAGGCATCTTTATGATGCTAGAACTACTTCAAGGAGGCAGTATGACATCAACACACAAGCAAAACTGAATCATCTGTGCAATGTTGTGGCCGCCTTGAACCCCGGATACCCCACATTCATGCAAGGAATGTAGGAGCTAAGTGCTAGGCAAGAGGAAATATTGGCCAAGCACAAAGAAGATGAAAGGGCTTACATGAGAAGGCTGGGATTTTGGAAGTCTAAGGACACCAAGCCACAAAAAAGATCCTCAAAGAAAAATGGTGATGACTCCTCCTCCAAGAAGAAAGACAAAGGAAAAGGGCCAATGAACTAAAGTTGCTCCAAGAATCAAAGGTTGTTGAGTCCCATGGTTGATAATCTCAAGTTTTTAAATTCTGAATTTCTGTTAGTAGTTTGATAATAGTTGCAGTGTTAGGATAGTTGCTGAATTTCCTTATGCTTAAAGTGTTTTATGAGTCCTTTATGCTTTGACTTTAATTTTGGAGAAAGAAAATGCAATGTTGTTTAAGTCTCATGATCATCAAATAAAAAGAATAGTTTGTTTCCATAAGAGTCTATGGTGAGTTGTGTAAAAACAAGAGTAAAAGAGACTAAGACCAAGTGAGATTATTCAAGACTAAGAGCAAAAGACTTAAGTATAAGACCTTAAATGAATCTGAAAGAAAATAAGCCATGATGAGCAACTAGACTTGAGGGATATAATAAGTAGAGGCCAAGAATGTCCCTTGAATATCCATAGAACCAAGAAGTAGTAAGCAAAAAGACCCAAGGCTCTGCACATCAACTACTAGGATATGGAAGGAAACACCAAATAGTTCAAAAGAGTTAGAAATCCTAATAGATGCTTGTGGTGAAGATGTGTCAAGAAAAGAGACCTGGGCAAGTAAATTCTTAGGGGTGTTTCAACACCTAGTACCCTAAAACCAACTGGTTTAGGAGTGCTAATTGAAAGCCTAACTAAACGGTCGTCTTGAGACAAAACATTTAGAGTCGTGGTCAATGGAAAAGGAGAACTAAAAATGAAAGAACAATCAAAGAAAAAGAAACAATTCTTGCTACTTCAATGTGACAATCAATAGAAATGGGCCCTAAGGCAAATACTTGGAAGAATCCTCAAGAGTCTAGGAGTCCATTATGACATTAACTCAATAAGATTCATGCATGAGTTAACACTTAGTCTTATCTTTGGTAATGAATGCATCTCTCTAAGGCCAAGTTTCAATCCAATTAAAAATTACTCACATTGATTTGCTGGGGACAAGCAAAGCTTAAGTTTGGTGTTGTGATGACTTGCATCATTTACCCTTTTTTCTTATCTAAAAAGGACCATAAAAGAGCATAATCTCATTTGATCATTGCAATTCATGAACTAATTGATGAATATTATGGTACATTGTTTTGAAATAGGTTTGTGCTGAATTTCAAGTGAAAAGAGCAACAAAAAAGGAAGAAAACAACAAAATAAAGCTGGGCATGTGAACTAGTGTGCCACTTGGAACAAAAGCCATGAAAGTATGTGGGCGTGGCACGCCAGTTACATTTTCCAGAGAGCAAAGTTGAAGGCCACAAAGGGGGCGTGGAATGCCAAGCTGGGCGTTGCACGCCAACTCCATTGAATACCATGGGGCGTGCCACTTGAACTTGTGGGCGTGGCACGCCTGAAGAAGATACATACTGGGCGTGCCACTTGAGGACCTAGGCGTGGCATGCCAAGCTTGAAAGGGACACACCAATATGGGTGTGCCACTTGAACATCAGGGCGTGGCACGCCAGTTCAATTTTCCAGAGGAGGAGGTGAAGGACCAAACACTTGGGCGTGCCACTTGGTATCGAAGGCGTGGCACGCCAGCTATCATTCTTCACTTAGGCGTGCCACTTGAGTCTCAGGCGTGGCACGCCAATGCTCAACCACTCACTTGGGTGTGCCACTTGGTATCGAAGGCGTGGCACGCCAGCTATCATTCCTCACTTTGGCGTGCCACTTGAGTCTCAGGCGTGGCACGCCAGCCCCATCACTCAACAAGAAGAAGACCGGGTGTGCCACTTGAGTTTTAAGGCGTGGCACGCCAAGACTAGAAGGCCATGGGCGTGCCACTTGAGTTCTAGGCATGGCACGCCAACCAAAGAACTAAGCACAAACAATGGGCGTGGCATGCCAGACCCTGGGGGTGCCACGCTAGTTCAAATCTCCAAAGAAGAAGTCAAGAAAACACAATGGGCATGGCACGCCAGGCCCTGGGCGTGCCACGCCAGTTCAATCTCCAGAGAAGAAGATGAAGCACAAAGTGGGCGTGGCACGCCAGACCCTGGGCGTGCCACGCCAGCTCAACTTTCCAGAGAAGAGAAAAAGAAGAAAAAGGCCTGGGCCTGCCACTTGGGCTCGAAGGCGTGGCACGCCAGGCTAACCAAGCTTTTAAAAAGGCCTGGGCGTGCCACTTGGACTCAAAGGCGTGGCATGCCAGGCTAACCAAGGTTCAAAAAGACCCTGGGCGTGCCACTTGGGTTCGAAGGCATGGCATGCCAAGGTGCTTGATGCATGGAGCGTGCCACTTGAAGAGCTGGGCGTGGCTCATGAATGGAATTTTTGTCGGTAAAGAATTTCACAATTGAAATCTCATTGCAAGTATAGTTTCTAAACCAACAAATAATCCTCTCATGCAAAAGATTGGTTGTCACAAGTAACAAACCCCTAAAAATAATAACCGAAGTATTCAAACCTCGGGTCATCTCTCAAAGGAATTACAGGGAAGTGTTCTTGTTATTGGTTATGGATTGTATATCTTTGGTGTTTTGAATAAGGAACAAGAAAAGTAAATTGCAAGAATAAAACTAATAACTAAGAAATCTCTTGGCAAGGTATGAGAACTAGAAGTCATATCCTCATTATCTTTCTTAATTGTGATATCAATTGTCCATTGCTTCCACTTAGTCAACCTCTAGCTATGAAGGTAAGTCAAGTGGATAAATCAACATGAATCCTCAAGTCCTAGTCAACTCCTAAGGAAAGACTAGAGTTAGTGGAATTCAAGTCAACTAGCAACCTTCAATTATCAATCAACAAAGGAGTTTGATAACTCAAGAGTCTTCAATTACTCAACCAAAGCCAAGAGGAGAAAATTATACTCTAACATCCTTCCAAGCATTTTATCAAACACTTGGAAGGCATAAAAGGAAAACAAGATAAAATTGCAAGAATTATAAATCTACAACTACTAATTGCAAGGAATTAAACATCAACAATTCAAATCAACAATAAAAGGAATCTAGAATATGAATTGCATTTAAGAGAAATAGAAGAAACAAGAGTGCATCAATATAAAAGTAGAGAATTACAAGAATAAAATACAAAACTAGAGAGAGGAAAGGTAGAGGAACAAGAATTGATAAAGTAAAAGTAAATCAAAGCATGAAATTAACCTAGATCTAAGAAATTCTAATCTAACCTAATCCTAATTCTAGAGAGAAGAGAGAGCTTCTCTCTCTAGAAACTAACTCTCACTAAAACTAGAAACTAAAAGTGTGTAAAGTGTCAAAAGATCATTTCTCCTTCATTCCTTGGTTCTTTTAAGCTTTTCCTGCCAGAATTCCACTCAGAATTGGGCCTGGAAACCCTCCAAAATCGCTGGGCACGATTTCACTAAAGAAGTCACGTGTGAGCGTCGACGCGTACGCGTGGGTCACGCGTACGCGTCGCTTGGTAATTTTCATTCCATGCGTACGTGTCATGTACGCGTACGCGTCACCTGGCGACTTCCATCTTCTACGCGTGTGCGTGCGCGTGGGGTGAATTTCTCCCAATCCTTGATTTTCCATAATTTCTCTACTTTGCATGCTTTTCTCTTCATCCCTTTGATCCATTCCTAGCCTTATCAACCTGAAATCACTCAACAAACACATCAAGGCATCTAATGGAATCAAAGGAGAATTAAAATTAATCAATTAAGGGCCTAAAAAGCATGTTTTCACTCTTAAGTGCAAATTAGGGAGAATGTATAAAACTATGCTATTTTATGGAATAAATGTGGGATAAAGGTGATAAAATTTCCTAAATTCAGTATAGAATGCACCACCAAATAGCGGTGCATCAAATCTCCCCACACTTAAACCAAACATGTCCTCATGCTTAACTAAGAAAGAAGTAAAGAGTACTATCATTTATTAAAATGTAAACTAACTAAATGCAATCTATCTAGATGCAACTATCTACATGTAACTATCTAAATGAATGCAATCGCTTGGTCAAAATAAACCAATTCCCAAGAAAGCCAAATATAAGCACAAGGGCTAAAGGTATTAACAACCAAGCCAAACCACAATCGAACCCTCACCGGATGTGTATCCGCTCTATTCGCTCAAGTGTATAGGGTTGATCCACTCAATCCTCCTCTAATCATGCTTTTCAAGATTTGTTTTTCATCTAACAATCAACAATTATTTCATGCATGCATACAATTATCATGAGGTCTTTTCACAAGGTTGTAATGGGGCTAGGGTCAAGGTAGAATGCATATGGTCAAGTGAGCTTAAAATTTGAATCTTTGATAAGCTTAAACTTCCCACCTAACCTATATAGCAACATATATAATTCTAAACTAACCTAACTACCCATTCTTCACTTTTTCACATACTCATATATTCTTTTCTTTTTTATCACAACTCATATGCATTGATTAATATTGAGCTTCACTTTGGGGCATTTTGTCCCCTTTTTATTGCTTTCTTTTTCTTTCTTTTTCTATTTTTTTCTTTTGATATCCACTTTTTTCTTTTTATTTTCTCATTTTTTTCTCTTTTTGTAATAACATATATACAAAAGCATCAATGCATATAGTTTTACATTTAATTAACACATGAGTATGTACCCAATTCCCAATGTTTACAATAGAAATACAAACTACCCTTTTTTCTCAACCAATGTCCCAAGTTTCCCCACACATGAATGACACACACACACTAGCCTAAGCTAATCATAGATCCAAATAAGGACAATTATTGTTTTTCTCTTAGCGGCTTGTAATGTGCTAATATTAAGAACAGGTTGGTTAATCGTAGGCTCAAAGTTGGCTAACAATGGAAGATAAAAGATAAGGCTACTTGGGTAAGTGAGCCAAATGAAATGATGGCCTCAATCATATAAGTGCATGTCTACACAAAATAATGGACATAGAGAATCAAACAAATCAAAGATTACAATCATAGAAAGAGAATAATGCACACAAGAAGGAAAATAAGTGGTTATAAGATGTAACCACATAATTAGGCTCAAAACTCACAAGCTTATATTCTTAGCTCAAAACATGATCCACAAGATATAAACCAAGCAAGTTAAATGAAAAATATTTACTCAAATCAATTGGGCTTGAAAAATTTCATTATTTTGACTAAGCTTATTATGTATATATGCAAAAATAAGCAAGTACAACTAAAATCCCTAAAGATGAAATGCACAAGTATTGGGATTAGAAATTTGTCACCCAAAAATGCCGACGCCGATTGGTCGACGATCTCCCCACACTTAAAAGTTTGCACCGTCCTCGGTGCATTCAAACATGAACAAAGGGTATGGCGACTTGCCGAGTTGCTACCTTCAGCTGGTAGGTCAATCGATTGCTGCATGTTATTTCTTCCGCTACCATTTTAGCTTACAATGACTTATCTTAAAAATAGAAGGCAGGATAGTAAGAAAAGTAAATGCAAAAGCAAGGAAGCATACATTGTTGGAATGAGGTAAATCACTAGAATAGAGTGAGTGACCCAATGTGTGACATGGATAAACGTAAGTATGCATTCTAAGTTGCGCACAATTTAGAACACACACACTATCATAAAGAGCTTTTTCACAATTACACAAAAAGGAGCATGCACTTCACTCATTCTAATGTGCTTGAGATGCTCTAAACTTGTAAGTTAAAACAACCAAACAAGCAATGAAGAAGCATGAAAGCATTCAAGCCAAAAACATATGGATGCGTATCATCAAGAAATACAATGCATTAAGATAAATACACAACATCCATCAAGAGATTGCCTAATCAAAGAAAAGAATTCAAATCACATGGTGGCCAAATCATGCAATTCAAAAGAATTAAGAAAGCTTGAAGGCAATGTAAGATGTACTTGGTGTTCACAAAATTAAGCATGAAAGGTTCAAGACCAAGTAGTAAAATATAACCTCAACAAGAGAATCCAACAGTAGCAATTAACAACAATGATATTAAACTAACATCTCATCAATAATCAGCAGCAACATATGGTTGATGAGCGGATAATTTATACACTTTTTGCCATTGTTTTTAGTATGTTTTTAGTATATTTTAGTTAGTTTTTATTATATTTTTATTAGTTTTTATTGAAAAATCACATTTCTGGACTTTACTATGAGTTGGTGTGTTTTTCTGTGATTTCAGGTATTTTCTGACTGAAATTGAGGGACCTGAGCAAAAATCTGATTCAGAGGCTGAAAAAGGACTGCAGATGCTATTGGATTCTGACCTCCCTGCACTCGAAGTGGATTTTCTGGAGCTACAGAAGCCCAATTGGCATGCTCTCAATTGCGTTAGAAAGTAGACATCTTGAGCTTTCCAGCAATATAAAGTCCATACTTTGCCCGAGATTTGATGGCCCAAACCGATGTTCCAAGTCAGCATAAAAATTATGGCGTCAAAATGCCAGAACTGGCATATCTCTTGGGTTTCTAATCTAAGATTAGAACCTTCGTGGTATAGGCTAGAATTATTGGCGGCCATTCCTCAGATCCAGAAAGTCTAAACCTTGTCTGTGGTACTCCGAGTAGGATCTGGGAAGGGATGACTGTGACGAGCTTCAAACTCACGAGTGCTGGGCGTAGTGACAGACGCAAAAGGATCAATGGATCCTATTCCAACATGGGTGAAAACCGACAGATGATTAGCCGTGCGGTGACAGCGCATTTGGACCATTTTCACTGAGAGGACGGATGGTAGCCATTGACAACGGTGATCCACCAACATACAGCTTGCCATGGAAGGAGCCTTGCGTGTGTGAAGAAGAAGACAGTAAGAAAGCAGAGATTCAGAAGACAGAGCATCTCCAAAACCTCAACCTGTTCTCCATTACTAAATCACAAGTACTCTTTATTTCATGTTGTTTATTTTTCATAAATACAATCACTCTCATCATTAATCTCCTGACTAAGATTTACAAAATAGCCATAGCTTGCTTCAAGCCGACAATCTCTGTGGGATCGACCCTTATTCACGTAAGGTATTACTTGGACGACCCAGTGCACTTGCTGGTTAGTTGTGCGGAATTGTGAAAAGTGTGAATCACAATTTCGTGCACCAAGTTTTTGGCGCCGTTGCCGGAGATTGTTCGAGTTTGGACAACTGACGGTTTATTTTGTTGCTTAGATTAGGAATAATTTATTTTTGTTGGTTTAGAGTCACTAAATTTGAGTCTTTTATTTGAGTTTAGTTTCATATTTTAAGTTTGGTGTCAATTGCATGCTTTTATTTTCTTTCAATTTTTTGAATTTGCATGTTCTTAGTTCTTTCTTGATCTTTAAAAATTCTAAGTTTGGTGTCTTCTTTGTGTTTTCCTTTAAATTTTTGAAAATTTGTGTTTGATTTTCTAAAAATTTTAAGTTTGGTGTCCCTTGTGCTTTTATTTACTAAAAAATTTTTTTCAAAAATTTGTTCTTGGTGTTCATCTTGATCTTCAAAGTGTTCTTGGTGTTCATCTTGACATTCAAAGTTTTCTTGTTTGTTCTCTTTGTTTTGATCTAAAATTTCTAAGTTTAGTGTCATTTTGTTATTTTTCTCTTTCCTCATTAAAATTCAAAAATCAAAAAAATATATTTTCCTTATTTTACTCATAAATTTCAAAATTTTGCATTAAATTAGTCAAAGATTTTCAAAATCATATTTTTTTTAGTCAAGTCAAAATTCTAATTTTAAAAATTGATCTTTTCAAATCTTTTTCAAAAATCAAATCTTTTTAATTTCTTCAATCATATCTTTTCAATCATATTCTTTTCAATAAATTGCAATCATTTCTTTTCAATCATATCTTTTTCAATAAATTGCAATCATATCTTCTCAATCATATCTTTTTCAAAATAGTTTTCAATCATATCTTTTTGATTGCTAATTTCAAAATCTTTTTCAAACAAAATCTTTTTCGAAATTAACTAAGCATTCTTTTTTCCAAAATCTTTTTAATTAATTAATTAATTTAGTTTTCAATTTGCTTTTATTTCATTTTCTTCTAATTTTCAAAAGATTTATTTTATCTTCCACTTATTTTGTTTTATTTTTTCGGTTACTTTTAATTAAATAAAACAAAAAAATTAAAAATATAATTTAATTGCAATTCATATCAATTCCCTTTTCTCCATCATGAACATAAGTGGAGGTGAACAGTCCAGAAGGACTCTAGGGTCATATGCTAACCCCATTACAGCTGCATATGGGAGTAGCATCTGTATACCTCTCATCAAAACAAGCAATTTTGAGCTAAATCCTCAGCTCATTATCATGGTGCAGCAAAATTGCCAGTATTCCGGTCTTCCACAGGAAGAACCTACTGAGTTTCTGGCATAGTTCTTACAAATTACTGACACAGTATGTGATAAAGAAGTGGATCAGGATGTCTACAGATTATTGCTGTTTCCATTTGCTGTAAAAGATCAAGCTAAGAGGTGGTTAAATAATCAACCCACAGCAAGTATAAAAATATAGAGACAGTTATTAGACAAATTTCTGAATCAATTTTACCCTCCAAAAAGGATGACATAGTTGAGGCTGGACATCCAAGGCATTAAACAAGAGGATCATGAATCCCTTTATAATGCCTAAGAGAGGTACAGAGGGATGCTAAGGAAATGCCCCTCTAAAATATTTTCAAAGTGGGTACAGTTAGACATCTTCTACTATGGGCTTACAGAAAGAGCTCAAATGTCTCTAGATCACTCGGCTGGTGGATCTATACACATGAGAAAGACAATTGAAGAGGCTCAAGAACTCATAGATACGGTTGCTAGAAATCAACATCTGTACTCAAGCAGTGAGTCCTCGATAAAAGAAGAGGCTAGGGCAGTAACTACTGATCCTAATCCTCAAGAACAGATCGTTGAACTTAATCAGCAATTTCTCCTTATGACAAAACAATTAGCAGAATTTAAAGAGATGCTCCAAGACACTAAAAATGCTAACAAGAATATGGAAGCACAATTAAATCAAACAAGACAGCAGCTATCTAAATAGATAACAGAAGAATGCCAAGCTGTTCAACTAAGGAACGGGAAGACATTGAATAATTCAGCTCAAAGTACCAGAAAGCCAAGAAAAGAACAACTGACAAAGGATAACCAAACCACTGCCCAAATCCCTCTGAGGATAGCAAGAGCCCAGAGAGGAATAATTATGGCATTCAAACGCCAGAAAAGGGTGAAAGATTGGTGTCAAACGCCCAGTGGATGCCCACTTCTAGCGTTCAAATGCCAGAAAAGGGAGAAAAGTTGGCGTTGAATGCCCATTCCTTGCCCAGTTCTGGCGTTCAAACGCCAGAAAAGGGTAGGAAGCTGGCGTTAAACGCCCATCCAGCACCCAGTCCTGGCGTTCAAATGCCAATGAGGGATCAAACACCTGTAAGTGCTGATAGTAACCCCTCTAAGAAGGCTTCTCTAACCACCTCTGTAGGGAATAAACCTGCAGCAACTAAGGTTGAAGAATATAAAGCTAGGATGCCTTATCCTCATAAACTCTGCCAAGCGGAACAGGATAAACAATTTGCCCGCTTTGTAAACTATCTCAGGACTCTTAAGATAAATATCCCGTTTGCAGAGGCACTTGAGCAAATACCCTCTTATGCTAAGTTCATGAAAGAGATCTTAAGTCATAAGAAGGATTGGAGAGAAACTGAAAAGGTGTTTCTCACTGAAGAATGCAGTGCAGTTATTCTGAAAAGCTTACTAGAGAAGCTTAAAGATCCAGGAAGCTTTATGATACCATGCACATTAGAGGGTGCTTGTACCAAGACAGCTCTATGTGACCTTGGAGTAAGTATCAACCTAATACCAGCATCCACTATCAGAAAGCTTGGCTTGACTGAAGAAGTCAAACCAACCCGGATATGTCTTCAACTTGCTGATGGCTCTATTAAATATCCATCAGGCATAATTGAGGACATAATTGTCAAGGTTGGGCCATTTGCCTTTCCCACTGACTTTGTAGTGCTGGAAATAGAGGAGCACAAGAGTGCAACTCTCATTCTAGGAAGACCTTTCCTAGCAACTGGACAAACTCTTATTGATGTACAAAAAGGGGAAGTGACCCTGAGAGTCAATGAGGATGAGTTCAAGTTAAATGCTGTCAAAGCTATGCAGCATCCAGACACATCAAATGACTGCATGAGTGCTGATATTATTGACTCTTTGGTGGAAGAGATCAATATGACTGACAGTCTCAAATCAGAGCTAGAGGACATCTTTAAAGATGTTCAGCCTGATCTGGAGGAATCAGAAGAAATAAAAGAACCTCTGAAAATTCCTCAGGAAAAGGAGAAACCTCCTAAATCCGAGCTCAAACCACTACCACCATCCCTGAAATATGCGTTTCTGGGAGAGGGTGACACTTTTCCAGTGATCATAAGCTCTGCTTTAAATCAACAGGAAGAGAAAGCACTAATTCAAGTGCTAAGGACACACAAGACAGCTCTTGGGTGGTCCATAACTGATCTTAAGGGCATTAGCCCAGCAAGATGCAGGCACAATATCCTATTGAAGGATGATGCTAAGCCAGTGGTTCAACCACAGAGGTGGCTAAATCCAGCCATGAAGGAGGTGGTGCAGAAAGAGGTCACTAAATTACTAGAGGCTGGGATTTTTATCCTATTTCTGATAGCCCCTGGGTAAGCCCTGTCCAAGTTGTACCCAAAAAGGGAGGCATGACAATGGTTCACAATGAAAAGAATGAACTGCTTCCTACAAGAACAGTTACAGGGTGGCGTATGTGTATCGACTACAGAAGGCTCAATACAGCCACCCGAAAGGATCATTTTCCTTTACCATTCATAGACTAGATGTTAGAGAGACTAGCAGGTCATGACTATTACTGCTTTTTGGATAGCTATTCAGGTTATAACTAAATTACAGTAGATCCTCAGGACCAAGAGAAAACAGCATTCACATGTCCTTCTGAAGTATTTGCCTATAGAAGGATGCCTTTTGGTCTGTGCGATGCACCTGCAACCATTCAGAGGTGCATGCTCTCTATCATCTCTGATATGGTAAAGAAATTTTTGGAAGTCTTCATGGATGACTTTTTAGTAGTTGGAGACTCATTAAGCTCCTGCCTTGACCATTTAGCACTTGTTTTGAAAAGATGCCAAGAGACCAACCTAGTTTTAGACTGGGAAAAATGTCACTTTATGGTGACTGAAGGAATTGTCCTTGGGCATAAAATTTCAAACAAGGGAATAGAGGTGGATCAAGCTAAAGTGGAGGTAATTGAAAAATTACCACCACCTGCCAATGTTAAAGCAATCAGAAGCTTTCTAGGGCATGCAGAATTCTATAGGATGTTTATAAAGGATTTTTCGAAAATTACAAAACCTCTGAGCAATCTGCTAGCTGCTGACACACCATTTGTGTTTGACACAGAGTGTCTGCAGGCGTTTGAAACTCTGAAAGCTAAGTTGGTCACAGCACCAGTTATTTCTGCACCAGACTGGACATTACCATTCGAACTAATGTGTGATGCCAGTGATCATGCCATTGGTGCAGTGCTGGGACAGAGGTATAACAAGCTTCTGCATGTCATTTACTATGCCAGCCATGTTCTAAATGACATACAAAAAAACTACACAACCACAGAAAAAGAGTTGCTTGCAGTGGTTTATTCCATTGACAAGTTTAGATCCTATTTAGTAGGTTCAAAAGTGATTGTGTATATTGACCATGCTGCTCTTAAATACCTACTCACAAAGCAGGATTCAAAACCCAGGCTCATAAGATGGGTATTGCTTCTGCAAGAGTTTGATATAGATATAAGAGACAGAAAAGGAACAGAGAACCAGGTAGCTAATCACCTGTCCCAGATAGAACCAGTAGCAGGGGCGTCTCTCCCTCCTACTGAGATCTCTGAGACCTTTCCAGATGAGCAACTCTTTGCCATTCAGGAAGCACCATGGTTTGCAGACATTGCAAATTATAAAGCTATGAGGTTCATACCCAAGGAGTACAGCAGGGTGCAAACGAAAAAACTAATTTCTTATGCAAAGTACTACTTATGGGATGAACCATATCTCTTTAAGAGATGTGCAGATGGAATGATCCGTAGATGCGTACCTAGAGAGGAGGCACAGAAGATCCTATGGCATTGCCATGGATCACAGTATGGAGGACATTTTGGAGGTGAGCGAACAGCCACCAAGGTCCTCCAATGTGGGTTCTACTGGCCTACTCTCCATAGAGATGCCCGAGAGTTTGTGCGTAACTGTGACAGTTGCCAAAGAGCTGGCAACTTGCCTCATGGTTATGCCATGCCTCAACAAGGGATCTTAGAGATTGAGTTGTTTGATGTATGGGGTATTGATTTCATGGGTCATTTCCCACCATCATACTCAAACACTTACATTCTAGTGGCAGTAGACTACGTATCTAAATGGGTAGAAGCAATTGCCATACCCACTAATGATACTAAGATCGTACTGAAGTTCCTCCAGAAATATATCTTCAGTAGATTTGGTGTTCCCAGAGTACTAATCAGTGACGGAGGCACTCATTTCTGAAATAAACAGCTGTACTCTGCTATGGTCCGATATGGAATTAGCCACAAAGTAGCAACTCCATATCATCCACAGACAAATGGGCAGGCTGAAGCCTCTAATAGAGAACTAAAAAGAATCCTGGAACAGACTATAATTTTCCGTAGAAAGGATTGGGCAAAAAGCTTGGATGATGCTCTGTGGGCATACAGAACAGCATTCAAGACTCCTATAGGAACCTCTCCATACCAGCTTGTGTATGGCAAGGCCTGTCATCTTCCCGTGGAACTGGAACATAAGGCCTACTGGGCAACCAGATTCCTAAACCTGGATGCTAAGTTAGCTGGAGAGAAAAGGTTCTGCTGTTTAACTCTAGGCTCAGACTATTCCCAGGGAAATTAAAATCCAAGTGGAGGGGACCATGTGTGATTACAAGTGTGTCACCATATGGATATGTTGAGCTTCAGGATATTGACTCTGACAAAAAGGTCATTGTTAATGGACAGAGAATCAAACATTATCTTGAAAGTAATTTTGAGCAAGAATGCTCAAAACTGATACTAGAATAAAGCTCAGTCAAGGTCCAGCTAAAGACAATAAATAAGCGCTTGCTGGGAGGCAACCCAGCCATTAGCAAGTTATTTTTTTTAATTAATACTTATAGAAGTTTGATATAAATTTTCTTCAAGATTAATCATCAAATTGTAGGAATTCACAGAGTTACAGAAGGTTCAGCGCAAAAAGCAGAGAAAAGGAGCTCACTGGCAAGAAAACGCCAATAAAGGGCATTTTGGGCGTTAAACGCCAGAATTACAGCATCCTGGGCATTTAGAAAAACGCCCAGTAACAAAAGATTTCTGGCGTTTAACGCCAGCCAGGCCAGGGTACCTGGCTGGGCATTAAACGCCCACAATAGCCAATATATGGGCGTTAAACGCCAGAATGGATACCATTATGGGCGTTTAACGCCAAAAAGGCAGGGGAGAGGATTTTGTTTTCCACTTCAAAATTTTTCAAATTTTCATGTTTTGACTCATAATTTTCTGCATAAACATGTTACAAATTTTCATCATTCACCTTTAATTTTGAAAAATTCAACAATTTTCTAAATCCTTTTTCAAATTTCTTTCAAATCCTTCCCAAATCTTCTTCAAAAACTCATGTATCTTCTCAATTTCTTTCCAAATCTTTTCCAACTCATCATATCATCTCTTAATTCTTAGATGCATCAACAAATTTTTAGATTTAACCTCTTCATATCTTTTCCATTTAAAAATCTTATCTTTTTCATATCATGGTTCTATTTTTTTCACCAATCATATCTTTATGTCATATCTTTTTCAAATTTTCGAAATCCCTCCCCTCCACTTATAAATACACATTCAGTCATCCCCACCTTTCCACCATTCGAATTTTTCTCTCCTCCTATATCTCTCCTTTCCTTTCTTTTGCTTGAGGGCAAGCAAACCTCTAAGTTTGGTGTATTTTTCCGTGACCACCGAGCTAAGACTCATTAAGATCATGGCTCCTAATGGAAAATAAACCAATTCAAGAGGCAAGAAAGAGAATACTCCAAAGAGTCTTTGGAATCAAGAGAGGTTCTTAACCAAAGAACATGCAGACCATTACCACAAAATAATGGGTCTGAGGTCAGTGATCCCGAAAGTTAAATTCGATCTGAAAGAAGACGAATATCCGGAGATCCAAGAGCAAATTCAAAACAGAGGATGGGAAATTCTAGCTAATCCTGAGACAAAGGTTAGAAGAAACATGGTTCAGGAATTCTACTCAAATCTGGGGCTGACAGATAAGAAGAGAATAACTGGAACTGCCTTTCATACCTATAGAACTATGGTCAGAGGGAGGATTATTTACTTCCATCTAGACAAAATAAGAGAGGTCTTCAAACTGCCTCAACTACAAGATGATCTAGAATCCTTTAATAGGAGAATAGTGAGAGTAGATAAGGGGTTGAACCAAGTTCTAGAGGACATATGCCTCCCTGGAACTAAGTGGATAACCAATTCAAAATGTGTCCCAAACCAACTCAAGAGAGGAGATCTCAAACCAGTCGCAAGAGGCTGGTTGGACTTTATTGGGCATTTTATACTGCCCACTAGCAACCGCTCTGAGGTCACTGTCAAAAGAGTAGTGATGATTCATTATATTATGCTGGGAAACGAAGTGGAGATTTATCATCTGATTTCTTGTGAGATTTACACAATTGCAAACAAGAACTCCACCGAAGCCAAACTGGCATACCCAAGCTTAATTTCTCTGTTATGTAAAGATGCTGGGGTGAGGATGGGAGTAGATGAATTCATCCCAATCGAACACCCAATCACCAAGAAGTCAATGGAAGGACAACAAGTGCAAGATAACTCCATCAAAAGGAGGGCGCAGGAGTTCCTCCCAGAAATCCCTGAAATTGACTACTGGACCCGCCTAGAAGCATCTGTCACCAAGCTGTAAGAAGCTGTAGATCAACTTAAGGAAGAACAGCAGAATTAAAATTGCATGCTCTGCAAGCTGCTTAAGGAACAGGAGAAGCAGGGGCGTGAGCTACAGGAGCTGAAGTGCTAGAAGCTCTCCCTTGAAGGACCAAACACAGATTGAAGGAGCATCCACTTCTCAAAATCAAGGTTTTTGAGTCCTAACTCTGTGATAACCTTTATTATTAGGAATCTATTTTAAAAGTCATTTATTTTTCTGTTTTTAATTTTCTGTCTTCTATTATTATTGGTCTGCTCTTATATTTATTTTTGAGTCTTATTTTTATTCCATGATTAATAAAATTTAAAGTTTATGTCTTAAAGCTATGAATGTCCTATGAATCCATCACCTTTTTTAAATGAAAAATGTTTTAATTACAAAAGAACAAGAAGTACATGATTTCGAATTCATCCTTGAAATTAGTTTAATTATTTTGATGTGGTAACAATACTTTTTGTTTTCTGAATGAATGCTTGAACAGTGCATATGTCTTTTGAATTTCTTGTTTATGAATGTTAAAATTGTTGGCTCTTGAAAGAATGATGGAAAAGGAGAAATGTTATTGATAATCTGAAAAATCATGAAATTGATTCTTGAAGCAAGAAAAAGTAGTGAAAAGCTTGCAAAAAAATAAAATAAAATAAAATAAAATAAAATAAAAAGAAAAAGAAAAAGCAAGCAGAAAAAGCCAATAGCCCTTTAAACCAAAAGGCAAGGGTAATAAGAAGGATCCTAGGCTTTGAGTATCAGTGGATAGGAGAGCCCACAGGAATAAAATCCTGGCCTAAGCGGCTAAACCAAGTTGTCCCTAACCATATGCTTGTGGCGTGAAGGTGTCAAGTAAAAACTTGAGACTGGGCGGTTAAAGTCGTGGTCCAAAGCAAAAAGAGTGTGCTTAAGAGCTCTGGACACCTCTAATGGGGGACTGGTAGCACAAATTGCGAATCACACTTTTCACAACGCGTACCACTAACCAGCAAGTGCACTGGGTCATCCAAGTAATACCTTACGTGAGTAAGGGTCGAATCCCACGGAGATTGTTGGTTTGAAGCAATCTATGGTTATCTTGTAAATCTTAGTCAGGAAGTCAATTATGTTTATCAGTTGAATTGTGAATAACCAATAGAGCATAAATTAAAAGTTACTTGTTGTGCAGTAATGGAGAATATGTTGGAGTTTTGGAGATGCTTTGTCTTCTGAATCTCTGCTTTCCTCTGTCTTCTTGTTCACGCACGCACGTCCCCCTATGGCAAGCTGTGTGTTGGTGGATCACCGTTGTCAATGGCTACCTTCCATCCTTCCAGTGAAAACTACGCTCACGCGCTCTGTCACAGCACGGCTAATCACTGGTTGGTTCTCGATCCGGTTGGAATAGGATTTACTATCCTTTTGCATCTGTCACTAACGCCCAGCCTTCAGGAGTTTGAAGTTCGTCACAGTCATTCAATCCTTGAATCCTACTCGAAATACCACGGACAAGGTTTAGACTTTCCGGATTCTCATGAATGCCGCCATCAGTTCTAGCTTATACCACGGAGATTCTGATTAGAGAATCTAAGAGATACTCATTCAATCGGATATAGAACGGAGGTGGTTGTCAGGCACACGTTCATGGTTTGAGGAAGGTGATGAATGTCACAGATCATCACCTTCATCACAAGTAAGCGCGAATGAACATCTTAGATAGGAACAAGCGTGTTTGAATAGAAAACAGAAATACTTGCATTAATTCATCGAGACACAGCAGAGCTCCTCACCCCCAACAATGGGGTTTAGAGACTCATGCCGTCAGAAAATACAAAGTTTAGATCTGAAATGTCATGAGATACAAAATAAGTCTCTAAAAGTTGTTTAAATACTAAACCAGTAGCCTAGGGTTACAAAATATGAGTGGACTATGATGGATGATGCAGAGATCCACTTCTGGGGCCCACTTGGTGTGTGCTGGGGCTGAGACTTTAAGCAATTCACGTGAAGAGGCCATTTGTGGAGTTGAACGCCAGTTTTTGTGCCAGTTTGGGCGTTCAACTCCAGTTTTTGATCCTTTTCTGGTGCTGGACGCCAGAATTGGGCAAAGGACTAGCGTTGAACGCCAGTTTACGTCGTCTATTCTTGTGCAAAGTATAGACTATTATACATTGCTGGAAAGCCCTGGATGTCTACTTTCCAACGCAATTGGAAGCGTGCCATTTGGAGTTCTGTAGCTCCAGAAAATCCACTTTGAGTGCAGGGAGGTCATAATCCAACAACATCAGCAGTCCTTTTTCAGCCTGAATCAGATCTTTGCTCAGCTCCTTCAATTTTAGTCAGAAAAATACCTGAAATTACAGAAAAACACACAACTCATAGTAAAGTCCAGAAATATGAATTTTTCCTAAAAACTACTAGGAATAGACTAAAAACTAACTAAAACATACTTTAAACTATATGAAATTATCCCCAAAAAGCGTATAAAATATCCGCTCATCACAACACCAAACTTAAACTGTTGCTTGTCCTCAAGCAACTAGACAAATAAAATAGAAGACTAATAGGTTGAGAAGCAATAATATCTCAGAGTTTTTGATTGAAGCTCAGATTCTAATTAGATGAGCAGGACTAGTAGCTTTTTGCTTCTGAACAGTTTTGGCATCTCACTTTATCCATTGAAGCTCAGAGTGATTGGCATCTTGATGCCAAGGCATCTTAGGCTAGTTTCACTAGCCTTTTTTCTTTTATTTTTAGTTGTTTTATGCATTTTCTTGAGCCTTAAGTAATCATTTGGGCCAAATAGTCATGCTTGTCTTAAATCATTCAACATGAAGATTTTGATGCAAATTCCATGAGTTTTTAGTTATATTACTTGAATGCTATGAATGGAAGATTTCTCATGAAATTTTGCAAGACTTTGATGCAATTGTTTGGATGATTTCAGGGAAGAAGAGGCTAGGCAAGGAAGCAACAAAATCAATAAAGGAAGCTTGAATATCACATGTGGAGTTTAAGTTCCAGTTTAACCAAGCCATATAATGCTGGAATTGAAGTTTAACCTCCAGTTTAACCTTAAACTGGAGGTTAAACGCCAGAAGTGAGAATCTCACCAGGGGAGCATTTCCACGTTTAACCTCCAGTTTAACCTTAAACTGGAGGTTAAACGCCAGAAGTAAGAAAGGCACCAGGAGCATTCCACGTTTAAGCTCCAGTTTAACCTTAAACTGGAGCTTAAACGTGTTCGACTATTTTTCTCCTCCAGGGTTGCTTTCTCATTTCCACGTTTAAGCTTCAGTTTAACCTTAAACTGAAGCTTAAACGTGCTCGAGCTTGTGCCTCCAGGGAGTGCCAGCGTTTAAGCTCCAGTTTAAGCTTAAACTGGAGCTTAAACGTGTTATATGGAACAGCTTGACCATGCCTTCTTCAAACATAAATAACTTGAGCTACAAAACTCCAAATGAGGTGATTCAAAATGCATTGGAAAGAAGACATCTAGAGCTTTCCAAGCATATATGGCATGCATGGTGGATACTAAAAATTGAGGGAGAAAACAGCCCCGTAATGTGCATAGAAGAGCATAGTACCAACATGCAATCAGGCCAGCTGACCTCTTCACCTTCCATGGAGTATAACTTGAGCTATAGAGATCCAATTGAGGTGCTTTCAGTTGCGTTAGAAAGCTTACATCCATAGCTTTCCAACGAGGTATAATAGTCTATATTTGGCATCAAATTGGCAAGGTTGACAAGAGAACAAAGTGACGACTCAAGAAAGGGGAGTGCAACGTTTGAGTGTAGTTTAATGGATCATTATCCTTTTTGGATCAATTATGTCACTCTACCCTTCAAGCAAGCAAGGCCCATCAACAACACCAAATCAAGGCCACAAGAATCATCTAGAATAGTTTATTTTCATTTGATTGTAATTTGCTTTGAATTTCATTTTCATTTTGTAATTTAGGGAGCCTATTTAAAGGCCTTAGTTTCTGCATTTGAGACGGGGGGGGGGGATTGAAGGGGAATCCAGCCCCTGAGGGGGAGAGAACTGGAAATCATTTTCTTTTAGTTTTGTAATTGAATTCAGAGCTATGACTCACTAAACCCCTTTCATTGGGTTAGGGAGCTCTATTGTAATTCAATGAATCAATAATAGTTTTATCTTCTTCTTCAATCTTTTCTCTTGAATTTTGTTAGAAAGCTTCTCGATCTAATTCCATTGGGTAGTTGTCTTGGGAAAGAAACTACCCATAATTGGAATCCTTCGGAACCTTGGGAAAGGAATGGAGGATTCATGCTAGAGAAGCTTTCTCACAGTGAATTGGATTGGGGTTTGGATGGATATTGTGACATGTAATCCTACCAAATTGTGGTTCATGAAACTGTGTGGTATAATCAGTGATCGAGCATCATCTCTTCTTATGAACATTTAAACCAAGGGATTGGGAATTTGTTCGTTTTTAGAGAGAATTGGTGAGCCAAGGGATTGGGATCCAATCATATAAGATTGCCAAGCAAAATTCAATGAATGCATTGGTTGAGGAAGGAATAAAAATGTTTTGATTCGGAGATCTCAATATCTCCTAACACCCAATGAATTCCCCATTTCTGATCTACCACTTTCTCTTTACATTCTGCAATTAAATTCATGCAATCACCCCATCCCTTTTAATTTCAGCAATTTAGCTTCTCGCTCTTTAATTCATGCAATTTTACATTCCGCAATTCTCATCTAAATTTTGATTCCGCTCAACTAGAACATACTTCTAATCCGAATTGCTCACTCAACCAATCCTTGTGGGATTCGACCTCACTCTATTGTGAGTTTTTACTTGACGATAACCGGTGCACTTGCCGGAAGGAATTTTGCCGATCGTGCAATTTCCTAAATCGTAGCATAACAAGTTTATGCGCATCAAGTTTATGGTGCCGTTGCCGGGGATTGGTTTTCGATTGACAATTCTCCAATTGGAAGTTAACTAGATTGAGCAATTTTTCTTTTCTTTTGTTAATAGTTTTTGTTTCAGTTTATTACTGCTAATTTCTGCAAATTTTAATTTGTTTTCTTTGCTTATTCACTTGTTAGCATACTAACCACTAGCTGTTTGTGATATTGCCTCACTATGGAATTTCCACTATCTTTGGATGAGTATTGTTTGAGACTGAGCACATTGCAAAAAAGAAAGGAGTATCCATCATCTTTTGGTCAATCAAAATTCATGAGAAACTCTCCACCACCACAGAATGATTCATGTTATTATGCTCATGGTGGGTGGGAGTATCAGGAACAGGAAACGGGGTACTTCCCAGAGCCACAAAATGGTCCATGTTTTGGTGAATTTGATCACTACTCAAGTTGTGGCTGGGAAGATCAAAACCAAAGAGATTTCACTTATTCACACCCCATTCATCAAGAGCCATCACCTCTGAATTATCCAACCTCACCTCCTAGTTTTACATATCCAAATTCTTCATCACTTGAGCATTTCTCAGCACAAAATTCCTTCTCAAATTCATACAATTCATTTCACTATCCACAAGACTCATTCCACTACACACAAGAGTCATACCACTACCAACACTCCAACCAAAGACTCTATCAGCCCACACAAAACACATACTCCCAGCCAACATATCACAGCCAAGATAATCAACCTCATCAACCCAATCCGAACCAACAATTTCAAGATCAATTAAACAGGATAGAAGGAATGATTGCAACTATGGGCAGAGATGTGGCCGATTTGAAAGGCTTTAAGGAAGAAGTGATATCCAACTTACAAAATCAAGGTGCTGCCATTCAAAAGCTAGAAGCACAAATTGGATATCTATCAAGGCAAATCCCTACCCACAATTCTTCTAGTGATACCATGGCAAACCCAAGGGAGGAATCAGAAGAACAAGAAAGGGAGAAAGTCAATCAAGGGAGATCACACTCCAATGAAACAGAGAGTTGCAAAGAGGAAGGGTTCATTGAACCACAAATTCAGGAAGCTTTTGATGAACAGGATACTCCAAATGTCCAACAACAACCAAGTTCTGAGATCAAGGATGTGAAGGCAGTAGAAACAAGCACCAAAATGAGGATTGTGACCGAGAAACAAAGGACCATATCCATGAAGAAGAGAAGGTCGAAGAACAATCCAACTCCTAAGCCAACAAGCAAGTTCACTCAAGCCAATCACAAGGGAAAGCTTGCTGGAAAGAAGCATTCACAACAAGGGGCACTAACTAGCTCCTTTATCCACTTGAAGTCATTCCTCTTAACAAACTGGAGGAAGAGGAAGAAAGTCAGGAACAGCATGTCAAGCTAATGACGTTAAAGAAGCGCTTGTTGGGAGGCAACCCAACCAAAGGTAGTTTTTCTTTTCTAGTTATTTCAATAAAAGAGTTAAGTAGATTTATCTGTATTGCAAGGAGCTAAGTTTGGTGTTGCACACCAAAACAATTCAAGGGTGAATGTGAGATTCTAAGTTTGGTGTTCCACCAAAAACTTCATTAAAAGCACATTTCTACCTCAGCATGACTAGTCACTAGCTCCAACCAATCAGGGAAACTACTTAAACAATAGTTTAATTTCTAGTTCATAGTTTCTTTTTCTAGTTCATAGTTATTTTCTTAATAAAAGCACATGAGGTTTTCTGCATATGATCCCAATTGCTGCATATGACAAGGAACTAAGTTTCGTGTTCACACACCAATCTAAGTTCAGAGGCCTACAAACATCCATGCATGCTAACCAATTCTCAAAGTGCTTGGGGAACAAGCAACTTCTAATAGCTTTGCAGGAAGACAATCAATCTCATGGAAGGAATATACATCATCATCAAAGAGAACACCAAGGCTAGGAAGGATGATGAACAACAAAGAAGATGCTAAAAGGTTGTATTGTCACTTAATTGCTTGTACTTTGAATTGCTGATATTTGAAGTTTGCATGCACCCCTGCTTTAAGTTTGAGTCATTGCAGTTTTTGTTTGTCTGTTTGTTTAATTTTCAAATAAGTGATAGTCTAAGTGTCTGGATAACTTCATCTTCTTAAACAAATGCTTGCCATGCTTGTTCTGTTTCCATAAAATAAAAGAAATGTTTGAACAAAAGTAACTCAATTCCATTTGGTAAGAAATCAAATAAGATTAAGTGGTGGTATGCATGTTCGATTGAATAGTCAGCTCACTAAGAAATAAAGTTAGAATTGTCACTTTTAGTGGAAATTAGGATGCTGTCTATGGATCTTGATGAATAAATGTCTTTGGCCATGAAAAAGAAAGAAAAAGAAGAGGAAAAAGCCACTGAAAAAGGGCAACCAAAAAGCAAAAAAAATTGAGAAAATAAGCTAGGCACCAATGGTTTGAACTTCTGAGACAAATGCCTGTGGTGTTTATGTATTAAGGATATGCTTGGATGAATAGGTTCTGAGGAGTGTTTCAACACTTGGTAACTTGGGTTAACTAACCCGGGATTATCAACCAAAAGTCCATTATCAAGAGCAACCTAAATACAAAACATTTAGTCACACAAAGAGGTGCTGGGCACCAATGTCTCAAGAAGAAATGTGAACTAAAATGCCTGTAGTGGATATGTGTAGTGCACTAATAAGAAAAAGAAAATGCCAAAGGCTTGAGCAACACATGACACTGAGCAACAAGGAGCAAATAAGCTCAAAGAAAAAGAAAAACAAAGAAAAGAAACTTGCCAAGGATATGTGAATAACAAGAGGCCATAAGCAGTGTTTTAGTGGAAACATAAAAAGTGACATTCTTACCTAAGAAACAATAAAGTGATGCTGCAACAACTTTCTGCATGAACACCCCATTAATCAATGTCAATTACTTACTGATATGGCTAATGAATTTACTTTCTGTTTCATTCTTTCTTCTCAATAATTCAGAACTTGCTTGGGGACAAGCAAGAATTAAGTTTGGTGTTGTGATGCCAAGGCATCTTAGGCTAGTTTCACTAGCCTTTTTTCTTTTATTTTTAGTTGTTTTATGCATTTTCTTGAGCCTTAAGTAATCATTTGGGCCAAATAGTCATGCTTGTCTTAAATCATTCAACATGAAGATTTTGATGCAAATTCCATGAGTTTTTAGTTATATTACTTGAATGCTATGAATGGAAGATTTCTCATGAAATTTTGCAAGACTTTGATGCAATTGTTTGGATGATTTCAGGGAAGAAGAGGCTAGGCAAGGAAGCAACAAAATCAATAAAGGAAGCTTGAATATCACATGTGGAGTTTAAGTTCCAGTTTAAGCTTAAACTGGAACTTAAACTACCAAGCCATATAATGCTGGAATTGAAGTTTAACCTCCAGTTTAACCTTAAACTGGAGGTTAAACGCCAGAAGTGAGAATCTCACCAGGGGAGCATTTCCACGTTTAACCTCCAGTTTAACCTTAAACTGGAGGTTAAACGCCAGAAGTAAGAAAGGCACCAGGAGCATTCCACGTTTAAGCTCCAGTTTAACCTTAAACTGGAGCTTAAACGTGTTCGACTATTTTTCTCCTCCAGGGTTGCTTTCTCATTTCCACGTTTAAGCTTCAGTTTAACCTTAAACTGAAGCTTAAACGTGCTCGAGCTTGTGCCTCCAGGGAGTGCCAGCGTTTAAGCTCCAGTTTAAGCTTAAACTGGAGCTTAAACGTGTTATATGGAACAGCTTGACCATGCCTTCTTCAAACATAAATAACTTGAGCTACAAAACTCCAAATGAGGTGATTCAAAATGCATTGGAAAGAAGACATCTAGAGCTTTCCAAGCATATATGGCATGCATGGTGGATACTAAAAATTGAGGGAGAAAACAGCCCCGTAATGTGCATAGAAGAGCATAGTACCAACATGCAATCAGGCCAGCTGACCTCTTCACCTTCCATGGAGTATAACTTGAGCTATAGAGATCCAATTGAGGTGCTTTCAGTTGCGTTAGAAAGCTTACATCCATAGCTTTCCAACGAGGTATAATAGTCTATATTTGGCATCAAATTGGCAAGGTTGACAAGAGAACAAAGTGACGACTCAAGAAAGGGGAGTGCAACGTTTGAGTGTAGTTTAATGGATCATTATCCTTTTTGGATCAATTATGTCACTCTACCCTTCAAGCAAGCAAGGCCCATCAACAACACCAAATCAAGGCCACAAGAATCATCTAGAATAGTTTATTTTCATTTGATTGTAATTTGCTTTGAATTTCATTTTCATTTTGTAATTTAGGGAGCCTATTTAAAGGCCTTAGTTTCTGCATTTGAGACGGGGGGGGGGGGGGATTGAAGGGGAATCCAGCCCCTGAGGGGGAGAGAACTGGAAATCATTTTCTTTTAGTTTTGTAATTGAATTCAGAGCTATGACTCACTAAACCCCTTTCATTGGGTTAGGGAGCTCTATTGTAATTCAATGAATCAATAATAGTTTTATCTTCTTCTTCAATCTTTTCTCTTGAATTTTGTTAGAAAGCTTCTCGATCTAATTCCATTGGGTAGTTGTCTTGGGAAAGAAACTACCCATAATTGGAATCCTTCGGAACCTTGGGAAAGGAATGGAGGATTCATGCTAGAGAAGCTTTCTCACAGTGAATTGGATTGGGGTTTGGATGGATATTGTGACATGTAATCCTACCAAATTGTGGTTCATGAAACTGTGTGGTATAATCAGTGATCGAGCATCATCTCTTCTTATGAACATTTAAACCAAGGGATTGGGAATTTGTTCGTTTTTAGAGAGAATTGGTGAGCCAAGGGATTGGGATCCAATCATATAAGATTGCCAAGCAAAATTCAATGAATGCATTGGTTGAGGAAGGAATAAAAATGTTTTGATTCGGAGATCTCAATATCTCCTAACACCCAATGAATTCCCCATTTCTGATCTACCACTTTCTCTTTACATTCTGCAATTAAATTCATGCAATCACCCCATCCCTTTTAATTTCAGCAATTTAGCTTCTCGCTCTTTAATTCATGCAATTTTACATTCCGCAATTCTCATCTAAATTTTGATTCCGCTCAACTAGAACATACTTCTAATCCGAATTGCTCACTCAACCAATCCTTGTGGGATTCGACCTCACTCTATTGTGAGTTTTTACTTGACGATAACCGGTGCACTTGTCGGAAGGAATTTTGCCGATCGTGCAATTTCCTAAATCGTAGCATAACAAGTTTATGCGCATCACATCTATAGGAACTCAGAATTCAGATAGTGTTATTGATTCTCTTAGTTCAGTGTGATGATTTTTGAACACAGCTTCTTTATGAGTCTTGGCCGTGGCCCTAAGCACTTTGTTTTCCAGTATTACCACCGGATACATAAATGCCACAGACACATAACTGGGTGAACCTTTTCAGATTGTGACTCAGCTTTGCTAAATTCCCCAATTAGAGGTGTCCAGAGTTCTTAAGCACACTCTTCTTTTTGCTTTGGACCTTGACTTTAACCGCTCAGTCTCAAGTTTTCACTTGACACCTTCACGCCACAAGCACATGGTTAGGGACAGCTTGGTTTAGCCGCTTAGACCAGGATTTTATTCCTTTAGGCCCTCCTATCCACTGATGCTCAAAGCCTTGGGATCCTTTTTAATTGCCCTTGCCTTTTGGTTTTAAGGGTCCTTGGCTTTTTCTGCTTGCTTTTTCTCTTCTTTTTTTTTTTTTTCTGCAAGCTTTGTTCTTTGTTGCTTTTTCTTGCTTCAAGAATCATTTTTATGATTTTTCAGATCATCAATAACATGTCTCATGTTCATCATTCTTTCAAGAGCCAACATATTTAACAGTCTTAAACAACAAATTCAAAAGACATATGCACTGTTCAAGCATTCATTCAGAAGACAGAAAGCATTGCCACCACATTTAACTAATTAGAATTTCTCTTATTAAAACTCGAAATTTTATTGCCTCTTATTCAAAAGATCTACTACTTTATTCATGTTTAATGATGATGAGAAAAATAGACTATAATTTAATTGGAGATAAAATCAAAATAGATACTAATTACTACTAATGATCATGTAATGAAGACACAGACATAGATAAGCACTTATCATAGAGAAAACGAAAAACAGAGAAAGTAAGAACAAGGAATGAGTCCACCTTAGTGATGATGGCATTTCCTTCTTGAGGCACCAATGATGTTCTTGAGCTCTTTTATGTCTCTTCCTTGCCCTTTGTGGCTTGATTCCTAGTGATTTTTGGTATTTCTATCCTCAGTTGCTTCCAATAATTATGTGGAGGGAAGTGCATCCCCTGAGGTATCTCTTGATTTGCAGCCACATGTTCTACCACTGAGCTATAGATCCTTTACATAAATGTTTTACCACACCAAACTTAGAATGTTGCTCGCCCTCGAGCAAAAGAAGAGGGAATAGATGAAGAAGAAGATGTGGAAAGAAAAAAAAACTAGGATTATGAGGAGGGAAGGTGAGGATCCTGTGGGGTCCACAGATCTTGAAATGATTCTGTGAGGTCCACAGATCTTGAGGTGTCAAGGCATTTACATCCCTGCACCAATGTGGGCATGCAAAATGCCCTTGCACACAACTCTGGGCGTTCAGCGCCAGGTTGGTGCCCATTTTGGGCGTTCAACGCCCATTTACTAGCCATTTCTGGCGTTGGACGCCAGAACCATGCTTGTTCTGGGCGTTCAGCGCCAGGATGTTGCCCATTTTGGGCGTTCAGCGCCAGAACCATGCTCTATTCTGGCGTTGAACGCCAGACAACTGCTTCCTCCAGGGTGTGATTTTTCTTCTGCTGTTTTTGATTCCATTTTTAATTTTTGATATCTATTTTGTGACTCCACTTGATCATGAACCTAATAAAACATGAAAAACCATGAAAATAAATAAAAATTGGGTTGCCTCCCAACAAGCGCTTCTTTAATGTCCTTAGCTGGACTTTGCTGAGCTTTTAATCTAGCTTCAGCCTTGAGCATTCTTGCTCAGTGTTGCCTTCAAGATAATGCTTGATTCTCTGTCCATTGACAATGAACTTCTTATCAGAATCAATATCTTGAAGCTCCACATAACCATATGGTGATACACTTGTAATCACGTATGGTCCCCTCCACCGGGATTTCAGTTTCCCGGGGAATAGCCTGAGTCTAGAGTTAAACAACAGGACCTTCTGTCCTGGTTCAAAGATTCTAGATGACAGCTTTTTGTCATGCCATTTTTTTTATTTTTCTTTATAAAGCTTGGCATTTTCGAAAGCTGTGAATCTGAATTCCTCTATCTCATTTAGCTGGAGCAATCGTTTTTCTCCTGCTAATTTGGCATCAAAGTTTAGGAATCTGGTTGCCCAGTAGGCCTTATGTTCCAGTTCCACGGGCAGGTGGCATGCCTTACCATACACGAGTTGGTATGGAGAGGTTCCTATAGGGGTCTTGAATGCTGTTCTGTAAGCCCACAGAGCATCATCCAAGCTCCGTGCCCAATCCTTTCTACGGGTATTTACTGTCCATTCCAGGATTCTCTTTAATTCTCTATTAGAGACTTCAGCTTGCCCATTGGTTTGTGGATGATATGGAGTGGCCACTTTGTGGCGAATTCCATACCGAACCATGGCAGAGTAAAGCTGTTTATTGCAGAAGTGAGTGCCCCCATCACTGATTAACACTCTAGGGACACCAAACCTGCTAAAGATATGTTTCTGGAGGAACTTCAGCACTGTTTTAGTATCATTGGTGGGTGTGGTAATAGCCTCAACCCATTTTGATACATAGTCAACTGCCACCAGAATATAAGTGTTTGAATATGATGGTGGAAAAGGTCCCATGAAGTCAATTCCCCATACGTCAAAAACTCTATTTCCAAGATTCCTTGTTGAGGCATGGCGTAACCATGAGGCAAATTACCAGCTCTTTGGCAACTGTCACAATTACGTACAAACTCTCGGGAATCTTTATAGAGTGTGGGCCAATAGAAGCCACATTGGAGAACCTTGGTGGCTGTTCGCTCACCTCCGAAATGGCCTCCATATTGAGATCCATGGCAATGCCATAGGATTCTCTGTGCTTCCTCTCTAGGGACACACCTACGGATAATTCCGTCTGCACATCTCTTAAAGAGATAGGGCTCATCCCACAAGTAGTACTTTGCATCAGTAATTAGTTTCTTTTTTTGTATTCTATTGTACTCCTTGGGTATGAACCTTGCAGCTTTATAGTTTGCAATATCGGCAAACCATGGTGCTTCCTGAATGGCAAATAGATGCTCATCAGGGAATGTCTCAGAGATCTCAAGGAAGGGGAGGGACGTCCCTTCCACTGGCTCTATTCGGGACAGATGATCAGCTACTTGGTTCTCTGTCCCTTTTCTGTCTCTTATTTCTATATCAAACTCTTGCAGAAGCAATACCCATCTGATGAGTCTGGGTTTTGAATCCTGCTTTGTGAGTAGATACTTAAGAGCAGCATGGTCAGTGTACACAATCACCTTTGATCCTACTAAGTAGGATCTGAACTTGTCAATGGCGTAAACGACTGCAAGTAGTTCTTTTTCTGTGGTTGTGTAATTTTTCTGGGCATCATTTAGAACGCGACTGGCATAATAAATGACATGCAGAAGCTTGTCATGCCTCTGTCCCAATACTGCACCAATGGCATGATTACTGGCATCACACATTAACTCAAATGGCAATGTCCAGTCTGGTGCAGAAATGACTGGTGCTGTGACCAGCTTAGCTTTCAGCGTTTCAAACGCCTGCAGGCATGCTGTGTCAAACACAAATGGCATGTCAGCAGCTAACAGATTGCTTAGAGGTTTTGCGATTTTTGAAAAATCCTTTATAAACCTCCTATAGAATCCTGCATGCCCCAGAAAGCTTCTGATTGCCTTAACATTGGCAGGTGGTGGTAATTTTTCAATTACCTCTATTTTTGCTTGATCCACCTTGACGAGCGGATAATTTATACGCTTTTTGACATTGTTTTTAGTATGTTTTTAGTAGGATCTAGTTACTTTTAGGGATGTTTTTAATAGATTTTGTGTTAAATTCACATTTCTAGACTTTACTATGAGTTTGTGTGTTTTTCTGTGATTTCAGGTATTTTCTGACTGAAATTGAGGGACTTGAGCAAAAATCAGATTCAGAGGTTGAAGAAGGACTGCGGATGCTGTTGGATTCTGACCTCCCTGCACTCAAAGTGGATTTTCTGGAGCTACAGAACTCGAAATGGCGCGCTTCGAATTGCGTTGGAAAGTAGACATCCAGGGCTTTCCAGCAATATATAATAGTCCATACTTTGGCCAAGAATTGACGACGTAAACTAGCGTTCAACGCCAGCCTTCTGCCCAAATCTGGCGTCCAGCGCCAGAAAAGGATCCAAAACCAGAGTTGAACGCCCAAACTGGCACAGAAACTGGCGTTCAACTCCACAAATGGCCTCTGCACGTGCAACACTTAAGCTCAGCCCAAACACACACCAAGTGGGCCCCGGAAGTGGATTTATACATCAAATACTTACTCATGTAAACCCTAGTAGCTAGTTTATTATAAATAGGACCTCTTACTATTGTATTAGGCATCTTTGGACGCCTGGTTCTTAGATCAGAGGGGCTGGCCTCTCGGCCATGCCTGGACCTTTCACTTATGTATTTTTAACGGTAGAGTTTCTACACTCCATAGATTAAGGTGTGGAGCTCTGCTGTCCCTCAAAGATTAATGCAAAGTACTACTGTTTTCTATTCAATTCTTCTTATTTCGCTTCTAAGATATCCATTCGCACCCAAGAACGTGATGAAGGGGATGATTATGTGTGACGCTCATCATCCTTCTCCCTTATGAACGCGTGCCTGACAAACACTTCCGTTCTACATGAATTAAGCTAGAATGAGTATCTCTTAGATCTCCTAACCAGAATCTTCGTGGCGTAAGCTAGAATGATGGCGGCATTCAAGAGAATCCGGAAGGTCTAAACCTTGTCTGTGGTATTCTGAGTAGGATTCAATGATTGAATGACTGTGACGAGCTTCAAACTCGCGATTGTTGGGCGTTAGTGATAGACGCAAAAGGATAGTAAATTCTATTCCAGCATGATCGAGAACCGACAGATGAATAGCCGTGCCGTGACAGGGTGCGTGAGCATATTATTCACTGAGAGGATAAGATGAAGCCATTGACAACGGTGATGCCTCCAGACGATTAGCCGTGCCGTGACAGGGCATTGGATCATTTTCCCGAGAGATGACCGAAAGTAGCCGTTGACAGTGGTGATGTATTACATAAAGCCAGCCATGGAAAGGAGTAAGACTGATTGGATGAAGATAGCAAGAAAGCAGAGGTTCAGAGGAACGAAAAGCATCTCCATTCGCTTATCTGAAATCCCTGCCAATGAATCTACATAAGTATCTCTATCCCTTTTATTGTTTATTTTAATCTAATAAAATATCATGTTTAAATCCGCCTGACTGAGATTTGCAAGGTGACCATAGCTTGCTTCAAGCCAACAATCTCTGTGGGATCGACCCTTACTCACGTAAGGTTTATTACTTGGACGACCCAGTACACTTGCTGGTTAGTTGAACGGAGTTGTGTCCACACATAGTAGAGAGCCATATTTTTGATTTCATACAAATACAAAGAGACTAACTTTGAGGATCACAATTTCGTCCACCAAGTTTTTGGCGCCGTTGCCGGGGATTGTTCGTGTTTGGACAACTGACGGTTCATCTTGTTGCTCAGATTAGGTAATTTTCTTTTTGTTTTGTTTTCAAAAATTTTTCAAAAATCTTTCAAAAATTCCTCACTTGTTTTCGAAAAAAAAAATTTTACTAAAAATAATGTTTTCAAAAATAAATTATTCTATGGCTTCAAAATTTTTAAGAATGAATTCTAGTGTTTCATGAAATATGTTGAATCATATCTGGCTGTAAAGCCATACCCAAACTACTTTGGGATTGGTATTCAACTAATCACTCCAGCCCATGTAATTATATGTTAAAGCTTGGCTGGCTGTTAAGCCATGCCAGACCCTTTGATTGGAGCTTTAAGACTAACATGGTAAGATTCCTGGAATTCATATTAAAAATTTTGGAATCCTTATTTTTCCTTTTTCTAAATAAATTTTCGAAAAATATAAAATAAAAATCCAAAAAAATTAGAAAATCATAAAAATCAAAAAAATATTTTTGTGTTTCTTGTTTGAGTCTTGAGTCATGTTATAAGTTTGGTGTCAATTGCATATGCATCTTGCATTTTTTCGAAAATATCATGCATCAATAGTGTTCTTCATGATCTTCAAGTTGTTCTTGGTAAGTCTTCTTGTTTGATCTTGATGATTTTTTGTTTTGTGTTGTATGTTGTTTTTCATATGCATTCTTGAATTCTTAGTGCGTAAGCATTAAAGAATTCTAAGTTTGGTGTCTTACATGTTTTCTTTGCATTAAAAAATTTTTCAAAAATATGTTCTTGATGTTCATCATGATCTTCATAGTGTTCTTGGTGTTCATCTTGACATTCATAGCACTCTTGCAAGCATTCATTGTTTTGATCTAAAAATTTCATGCATTGCATAATTTTCATGTTTTTCATAAAAATTTCAAAAATCAAAAAAATATCTTTCCCTTTTTCTCTCATCAAATTCGAAAATTTGGATTGACTTTTTCAAAATTTTTTAAAATCAAATTGTTTCTCATAAGTCAAATCAAATTTTCAATTTGAAAATCTTATCTTTTTCAAAATCTTTTTCAAAAATCAAATCTTTTTCAAAATTCTTAGTTATTTTCGAAAATTCCAAAAATCTTTTTCAAAAATCTTTTTCTTATTTTTATATAAAATTTTCGAAAATAATTAATCAATTAATGTTTTGATTCAAAAATTTCAAGTTTGTTACTTACTTGTTAAGAAAGATTCAAACTTTAAGTTCTAGAATCATATCTTGTGATTTCTTATGAATCAAGTCATTAATTGTGATTTTAAAAATCAAATCTTTTTCAAAACTAATTCTATCATATCTTTTCAAAAATATCTTCTTATCTTATCTTTTTCAAAAATATCTTTTCAAAATATCTTTCCTAACCTCCTAACTTCCTATCTTTTCAAAATTTGTTTCAACTAACTAACTAACTTTTTGTTTGTTTCTTAACTTTTTCAAAACTACCTAACTAACTCTCTCTCTCTAATTTTCGAAAATATCTCCCCCTTTTTCAAAAATTTCTTTCTAATTAACTAATTATTTTTATTTTTATTTTTATTTAAAAAAATTTTCGAAAAATACTAACAAATTTTCAAAAACCAATTTTCAAAAATCACTAACTCCTTTTCAAAATAATTTTCGAAAATTATACCTCTCCCATCCTATTCTATTTATTCATTCATATCCTAACATCTCATCTCACATCTCTTCCATTGGTACAGTTGTGTTTCTTCCTTTACATCACATTTTTTGTCTCCCCCTCTTTTCTTCCACTCACAAAGGGATCCCTATACTGTGATATAAAGGATCTCTATTATTATTATCATTTTCCTGGCCATTCTTCCTTGTCATATGAGCAGGAGCAAGGATAAGAACATTCTTGTGGAAGCAGATCCAGAACCAGAAAGGACTCTGAAGAGAAAATTAAGAGAAGCTAAAATACAACAATCCAGAGATAACCTTTCAGAAATTTTCGAACAGGCAGAGGAGATGGCAGCCGAAAATAATAATAATGTAAGGAAGATGCTTGGTGACTTTACTGCACCTAATTCCAGTTTACATGGAAGAAGCATCTCCATTCCTGCCATTGGAGCAAACAACTTTGAGCTGAAACCTCAATTAGTTTCTCTGATGCAGCAGAACTGCAAGTTTCACGGACTTCCATCTGAAGATCCTTTTCAGTTCTTAACTGAATTCTTGCAGATATGTGATACTGTTAAGACTAATGGAATAGATCCGGAAGTCTACAGGCTCATGCTTTTCCCTTTTGCTGTAAGAGACAGAGCTAGATTATGGTTGGATTCTCAACCCAAAGACAGCCTGAACTCTTGGGATAAGCTGGTCACGGCTTTCTTAGCCAAGTACTTTCCTCCTCAAAAGCTGAGCAAGCTTAGAGCTGATGTTCAAACCTTCAGACAAAAAGAAGGTGAATCTCTCTATGAAGCTTGGGAAAGATACAAACAGTTGACCAAAAAGTGTCCTTCTGACATGCTTTCAGAATGGACCATCCTGGATATATTCTATGATGGTTTATCTGAGCTATCAAAGATGTCACTGGACACTTCTGCAGGTGGATCCATTCACCTAAAGAAAACGCCTGCAGAAGCTCAAGAACTCATTGACATGGTTGCTAATAACCAGTTCATGTACACTTCTGAAAGAAATCCTGTAAGCAATGGGACGCCTATGAAGAAGGGAGTTCTTGAGGTTGATACTCTGAATGCCATATTGGCTCAGAATAAAATATTGACTCAGCAAGTCAATATGATCTCTCAGAGTCTGCATGGAATGCAAGCTGCATCCAACAGTACTCAAGAGGCATCTTCCGAAGAAGAATCCTATGATCCTGAGAACCCTGCAATAGCAGAGGAAAATTATTTAGGTGAACCTTATGGAAACACCTATAACTCAACATGGAGAAATCACCCAAATTTCTCATGGAAGGATCAAAAGCCCCAACAAGGCTTTAATAATGGTGGAAGAAACAGGTTTAGCAATAGCAAACCTTTTCCATCATCCACTCAGCAACAGACAGAGAACTCTGAACAAAATGCTTCTAATTTAGCAAATCTAGTCTCTGATCTATCTAAGGCCACTGTAAGTTTCATGAATGAAACAAGGACTTCCATTAGAAATCTGGAAGCACAAGTGGGCCAGCTGAGTAAAAGGATCACTGAAATCCCTCCTAGTACTCTCCCAAGCAATACAGAAGAGAACCCAAAAGGAGAGTGCAAGGCCATTGACATAAGCGCCATGGCCGAACCTGTGAGGAGAGGAGAGGACGTGAATCCCAAGGAGGAGGACCTCCTGGGACGTCCAGTGATCAATAAGGAGCTTCCCTCTGAGGAACCAAAGGACTCTAAGGCTCATCTAGAGACCATAGAGATTCCATTGAACCTCCTTATGCCCTTCATGAGCTCTGATGAGTATTCCTCTTCTGAAGAGAATGAGGATGTTACAGAAGAGCAAACTGCCAAGTTTCTTGGTGCAATCATGAAGCTGAATGCCAAATTATTTGGCATTGATGCTTGGGAAGTTGAACCTCCCTTGTTCATCAATGAACTAAGTGATCTGGATCAACTGACATTGCCTCAGAAGAGACAGGATCCTGGAAAGTTCATAATATCCTGTACCATAGGCACCATGATCTTTAAGGCTCTGTGTGACCTTGGTTCAGGAATAAACCTCATGCCCCTCTCTGTAATAGAGAAACTGGGAATCTATGAGGTGCAAGCTGCTAAAATCTCATTAGAGATGGCAGACAGCTCAAGAAGACAGGCTTATGGACAAGTAGAGGACGTGTTAGTAAAGGTTGAGGGCCTTTACATCCCTGCTGATTTCATAGTCCTGGATACTGGAAAGGAAGAGGATGAATCCATCATCCTAGGAAGACCTTTCCTGGCCACAGCAAGAGCTGTGATTGATGTTGACAGAGGTGAAATAGTCCTTCAATGGAATGAGAACTCCCTTGTATTCAAAACTCAAGGATCTTCCTCTGCAACCATGGAGAGGAAGCTTGAAAAGCTTCTCTCAAAGCAGAGTCAACAAGAGCCCCCACAGTCAAACTCTAAGTTTGGTGTTGGGAGGCCACAACCAAACTCTAAGTTTGGTGTTGAACTCCCATATCCAAACTCTAAGTTTGGTGTTGGAGAGTCTCAACAAAGCTCTGCACATCTGTGAGGCTCCATGAGAGCCCACTGTCAAGCTATTGACATTAAAGAAGCGCTTGTTGGGAGGCAACCCAATGTTTATCTAATTCTTATTTTTATTGTTTTTCATGTTTTCTTAGGTTCATGATCATATGGAGTCACAAAATAAACAAAAAATTCAAAAACGGAATCAAAAACAGCAGAAGAAAAATCACACCCTGGAGGAGCATCTGTCTGGCGTTCAAACGCCAGAACAGAGCATAGTTCTGGCGCTGAACGCCCAGAATGGGAGCATCCTGGCGCTGAACGCCCAGAACAAGCATGGTTCTGGCGTTCAACGCCAGAAATGGCAGCAAATGGGCGTTGAACGCCCAAAATGGGCACCAACCTGGCGCTGAACGCCCAGAGTTGTGTGCAAGGGCATTTTGCATGCCTAAATTGGTGCAGGGATGTAAATGCCTTGACACCTCAAGATCTGTGGACCTCACAGGATCACCTCAGGATCTGTGGACCCCACAGGATCCCCACCTACCTCATCATCTCTCTTCCCATTCATGATCATCCCTTCTGTTTTCCATTTACCACTCACATCCATACACCCACTACCTTCAAAATTCAACATCTCTCTACCACCCAATCCCACCCATATGGCCGAATACACACTCCCATCTATCTCCTCCATATCTTCTTCATTCTTTCTTCTTTTGCTCGAGTGCGAGCAACATTCTAAGTTTGGTGTGGTAAAAAGCATAGTTTTTTTTTTGTTTTTTCCATAACCATTGAAGGCACCTAAGGCCAGAGAAGCCTCTAGAAAGAGGAAAGGGAAGACAAAAGCTTCCATCAAGAGTCTATAGCTCAGTGGTAGAACATTTGACTGCAAATCCAGAGACCCCTGAGATACCTCAGGGGATACATTTTCTTCCACACAATTATTGGAAGCAACTAAGGGTGGAACATCAAGAGCACTCCATCATCCTTCATGAAATCAGAGAAGATCTAAAAGCAATGAGGGAGGAGCAACAAAGACAAGGAAGAGACATAGAAGAGCTCAAGGACATCACTAAAGTGGACTCATTCCTCGTTCTTACTTTCTCTGTTTTTCGTTTTCTATGTTATGGTGCTTATCTATGTTTGTGTCTTCATTACATGATCATTAGCAGTTAGTAACTATGTCTTAAAGTTATAAATGTCCTATGAATCCATCACCTCTCTTAAAAAAAATGTTTTAAATCAAAAGAACAAGAAGTACATGAGTTTTGAATTTATCCTTGAACTTAGTTTAATTATATTGATGTGGTGACAATGCTTCTTGTTTTCTGAATGTATGCTTGAACAGTGCATATGTCTTTTGAAGTTGTTGTTTAAGAATGTTAAATATGTTGGCTCTTGAAAGAATGATGACTAGGAGACATGTTATTTGATAATCTGAAAAATCATAAAAATGATTCTTGAAGCAAGAAAAAGCAGCAAAGAACAAAGCTTGCAGAAAAAAAAATAGAAAAAAAAAAGGCAAAAAAAAAATAGAAAGAAAAAGAAAAAGCAAGCAGAAAAAGCCAAAAGCTCTTAAAACCAAGAGGCAAGAGCAAAAAGCCAATAACCCTTAAAACCAAAAGGCAAGGGAAATAAAAAGGATCCCAAGGCTTTGAGCATCAGTGGATAGGAGGGCCTAAAGGAATAAAATCCTGGTCTAAGCGGCTAAACCAAGCTGTCCCTAACCATGTGCTTGTGGCGTGTAGGTGTCAAGTGAAAACTTGAGACTGAGCGGTTAAAGTCAAGGTCCAAAGCAAAAAAAGAGTGTGCTTAAGAACCCTGGACACCTCTAATTGGGGACTTTAGCAAAGCTGACTCACAATCTGAAAGGGTTCACCCAATTATATGTCTATGGCATTTATGTATCCGGTGGTAATACTGGAAAACAAAGTGCTTAGGGCCACGGCCAAGACTCATAAAATAGCTGTGTTCAAGAATCATCATATTGAACTAGGAGAATCAATAACACTATCTGAACTCTGAGTTCCTATAGATGCCAATCATTCTGAACCTCAATGGATAAAGTGAGATGCCAAAACTATTCAAGAGGCAAAAAGCTATAAGTCCCGCTCATATGATTGAAGCTTTGTTTCATTGATAGTTTAGAATTTATAGTATATTCTATTCTTTTTATCCTATTTTGATTTTCAGTTGCTTGGGGACAAGCAACAATTTAAGTTTGGTGTTGTGATGAGCGGATAATTTATACGCTTTTTGACATTGTTTTTAGTATGTTTTTAGTAGGATCTAGTTACTTTTAGGGATGTTTTTAATAGATTTTGTGTTAAATTCACATTTCTGGACTTTACTATGAGTTTGTGTGTTTTTCTGTGATTTCAGGTATTTTCTGACTGAAATTGAGGGACTTGAGCAAAAATCAGATTCAGAGGTTGAAGAAGGACTGCGGATGCTGTTGGATTCTGACCTCCCTGCACTCAAAGTGGATTTTCTGGAGCTACAGAACTCGGAATGGCGCGCTTCCAATTGCGTTGGAAATTAGACATCCAGGGCTTTCCAGCAATATATAATAGTCCATACTTTGGCCAAGAATTGACGACGTAAACTAGCGTTCAACGCCAGCCTTCTGCCCAAATCTGGCGTCCAGCGCCAGAAAAGGATCCAAAACCAGAGTTGAACGCCCAAACTGGCACAGAAACTGGCGTTCAACTCCACAAATGGCCTCTGCACGTGCAACACTTAAGCTCAGCCCAAACACACACCAACTGGGCCCCGGAAGTGGATTTATACATCAAATACTTACTCATGTAAACCCTAGTAGCTAGTTTATTATAAATAGGACCTCTTACTATTGTATTAGGCATCTTTGGATGCCTGGTTCTTAGATCAGAGGGGCTGGCCTCTCGGCCATGCCTGGACCTTTCACTTATGTATTTTTAACGGTAGAGTTTCTACACTCCATAGATTAAGGTGTGGAGCTCTGCTGTCCCTCAAAGATTAATGCAAAGTACTACTGTTTTCTATTCAATTCTTCTTATTTCGCTTCTAAGATATCCATTCGCACCCAAGAACGTGATGAAGGGGATGATTATGTGTGACGCTCATCATCCTTCTCCCTTATGAACGCGTGCCTGACAAACACTTCCGTTCTACATGAATTAAGCTAGAATGAGTATCTCTTAGATCTCCTAACCAGAATCTTCGTGGCGTAAGCTAGAATGATGGCGGCATTCAAGAGAATCCGGAAGGTCTAAACCTTGTCTGTGGTATTCTGAGTAGGATTCAATGATTGAATGACTGTGACGAGCTTCAAACTCGCGATTGTTGGGCGTTAGTGATAGACGCAAAAGGATAGTAAATTCTATTCCAGCATGATCGAGAACCGACAGATGAATAGCCGTGCCGTGACAGGGTGCGTGAGCATATTATTCACTGAGAGGATAAGATGAAGCCATTGACAACGGTGATGCCTCCAGACGATTAGCCGTGCCGTGACAGGGCATTGGATCATTTTCCCGAGAGATGACCGAAAGTAGCCGTTGACAGTGGTGATGTATTACATAAAGCCAGCCATGGAAAGGAGTAAGACTGATTGGATGAAGATAGCAAGAAAGCAGAGGTTCAGAGGAACGAAAAGCATCTCCATTCGCTTATCTGAAATCCCTGCCAATGAATCTACATAAGTATCTCTATCCCTTTTATTGTTTATTTTAATCTAATAAAATATCATGTTTAAATCCGCCTGACTGAGATTTGCAAGGTGACCATAGCTTGCTTCAAGCCAACAATCTCTGTGGGATCGACCCTTACTCACGTAAGGTTTATTACTTGGACGACCCAGTACACTTGCTGGTTAGTTGAACGGAGTTGTGTCCACACATAGTAGAGAGCCATATTTTTGATTTCATACAAATACAAAGAGACTAACTTTGAGGATCACAATTTCGTCCACCACACCTCTATTCCCTTGTTTGAGATTTTATGCCCAAGAACAATTCCTTCAGTCACCATGAAGTGACACTTTTCCCAGTTTAAAACTAGGTTGGTTTCTTGGCATCTTTTCATAACAAGTTTTAGGTGATCAAGACAGGAGCTGAATGAGTCTCCATATACTGAGAAGTCATCCATGAAGACTTCCAGAAATTTTTCCACCATATCAGAGAAAATAGAGAGCATGCATCTCTGGAAGGTTGCAGGTGCATTGCATAGCCCAAAGGGCATCCTTCTATAAGCAAACACTCCAGATGGACATGTGAATGTTGTTTTCTCTTGATCCTGGGGATCTACTGCAATCTGGTTGTAGCCTGAGTAGCCATCCAAAAAGCAGTAGTAATCATGACCTGCTAGTCTCTCTAGCATCTGGTCTATAAATGGTAAAGGAAAATGATCCTTTCTGGTGGCTGTATTGAGCCTTCTGTAGTCAATACACATGCGCCACCCTGTAACTGTTCTTGTAGGAACCAGTTCATTTTTTTCATTATGAATCACTGTCATGCCTCCCTTTTTTGGGACGACTTGAACAGGGCTCACCCAGGGGCTATCAGAAATGGGATAAATAATCCCAGCCTCTAGTAATTTGGTGACCTCTTTCTGCACCACTTCCTTCATGGCTGGATTTAGCCGCCTCTGTGGTTGAACCACTGGTTTGGAATTATCCTCCAGTAGGATTTTGTGCATGCATCTAGCTGGGCTTATGCCCTTAAGGTCACCTATGGACCACCCAAGAGCTGTCTTGTGTGTCCTTAGCACTTGAATAAGTGCTTCCTCTTCCTGTGAATTTAAAGCAGAGCTTATGATCACTGGAAAGGTGTCACCTTCTCCTAGAAATGCATATTTCAAGGATGGTGGCAATGGCTTGAGCTCCAGTTTAGGAGGTTTTTCCTCTTTCAGAAGAAAGTTCAGAGGCTCTTTCATGTCCCCTGAATCCTCCAAATCAGGCTGAACATCCTTAAAGATGTCTTCCAACTCTGATTCGAGACTCTCAGCCATGTTGATCTCTTCTACCAAAGAGTCAATAAGGTCAACTTTCATGCAGTCTGTTGATGTGTCTGGATGCTGCATGGCTTTGACAGCGTTCAACTTGAACTCGTCATCGTTGACTCTCAGGGTTATTTCCCCCTGCTGGACGTCAATGAGGGATCGTCCAGTTGCTAGGAAGGGTCTTCCTAGAATGAGAGTAGCACTCTTGTGCTCCTCCATTTCCAGCACAACAAAGTCAGTGGGAAAGGCGAATGGCCCAACTCTGACAATCATGTCCTCAATCACGCCTGATGGGTATTTAGTGGAACCATCAGCAAGTTGGAGATATATCCGGGTTGGTTTAACTTCTTCCGTTAAGCCAAGCTTCCTGATAGTGGATGCAGGTATCAGGTTGATGCTTGCCCCAAGATCACATAAAGCTGTCTTGGTGCAATCATCTTCTAATATGCATGGTATCAGAAAACTCCCAAGGTCTTTAAGCTTTTCAGGAAAGCTTTTCAGAATGACTGCTGCATTCTTCAGTGAGGAGAACTCTTTCTGTTTCTCTCCACTCCTTTTTATGACTCAAGATCTCTTTCATGAACTTGGCATAAGAAGGTATTTGCTCAAGTGCCTCTGCAAAAGGAATCTTTATTTCAATAGTCCTTAGATAATCTGCAAAGCGAGCAAATTGCTTATCCTGCTCCTCTTTCCGGAGTTTTTGAGGATAAGGTATCTTGGCTTTATATTCCTCAACCTTAGTGGTTAAAGAAGCCTTTTTGGAGGGGTTGTTATCAGCACTTGTGTGTGTCTGATCCCTCACTGGCAATTGAGTACCAGAGTCAGAAGCTGGAGTGACGTTAGACGCCAACTCACTGTCTGTTCCTGGCGCCTGAACGCCAGAAATGTGCCCCTGTTGGGCGTTCAACGCTGGATTCTGCCCCATTTGTGGTGTTGAATGCCAATCTTGCCTTGTTTCTGGCACTGAATGCCAGTTTTGGGCATGGTCTGGGCGTTCAGCGCCAGCCTTCCACCCATTTTCTGGCGTTTTAGTGCCAGAATTATTTTTCCCTGGGCTCTTACTGTCCTCAGGGGAATCTTTGGTGGGGTGCTCATTTCTTGAATTTTTGATGCCTTGAGGTGGGGTATTTAATGTTTTCCCACTTCTTAATTGAACTGCTTGGCATTCTTCTGCTATTTGCTTTGATAGCTGCTGCTTTGTTTGCTTAAACTGTTCTTCCATATGTATATTAGCTATCTTTGTCTCCTGTAACCTGTTTTTGAATTCAGCTAGCTGCTTTGTTAGAAAATCTAATTGATGATTGAATTCAGCAGCTTGTTTTACAGTACTGAATTCAGCAGTTACTGTTTTAACCTCTTCATTCATGGAAGGGTTGCTGCTTAGATACAGATGCTGATTCCTGCCAACTGTATCAATGAGCTCTTGAGCTTCTTCAATTGTCTTTCTCATATGGATAGATCCACCAGCTGAGTAATCTAAAGACATCTGAGCTCCTTCTGCAAGCCCATAGTAGAAGATGTCTAACTGAACCCACTCTGAAAATATTTCAGAGGGGCATTTTCGTAGCATCTCTCTGTATCTCTCCCAGGCATCATAAAGAGATTCATTATCCCCTTGTTTAAAGCCTTGGATGTCCAGCCTTAGCTGTGTCATCCTTTTTGGAGGGAAATATTGATTCAGGAATTTTTCTGTCAGCTGTTTCCATGTTCTTATGCTGGCCTTAGGTTGGTTATTTAACCACCTCTTAGCTTGATCTTTTACAGCAAATGGAAACAGTAATAGTCTGTAGACATCCTGATCTATTTCCTTATCATGTACTGTGTCAGCAATTTGTAAAAATTGTGCCAGAAACTCTGTAGGTTCTTCCTGTGGAAGACCGGAATACTAGCAACTTTGCTGCACCATGATAATGAGCTGAGGATTCAACTCAAAGCTACTAACTCCAATGGAGGGTATGCATATGCTACTCCCATATGAAGCAGTAGAGGGGTTAGAATATGACCCCAGAGTCCTCCTGGACTGTTCATTTCCACTTATGTCCATGATGGATCTATGGATATAACTTGGACTGATTTATCTTTTTATTTATTTTATTTTATAAGAAGTAAATACTTAAATAAAATAAAATAACTAAAAAGAATTTGAATTTTGAAAAAAAATTTTTTTTCGTAAAAAAAATTAAAAATAATTAGTTAAAAAAAACGAAATTTTTGAAAAAGAAGGGAGATATTTTCGAAAATTTGAGAGAGAGAGAGTTAGTTAGGTAGTTTTGAAAAAGTTAAGAAACAAACAAAAAGTTGTTTAGTTAGTTGAAACAAATTTTGAAAAGATAGGAAGTTAGAAAAGATATTTTGAAAAGATATTTTTGAATTTAGTGAGGAAAGAGAAAAACAATAAGATAGTACAAGATTTAAAATTTTTAGATCTAATGCTCCTTGTTTTTGAAAAATTTGGAGGGAAAACACCAAGGAACACCAAACTTAAAAATTTTAAGATCAAGACACAAGGAAACTCAAGAACCTGAAGGAAGAACACCAAACTTAAAATTTTTAGAAAACCAAACCAAAATTTTCGAAAATCAAAGGGGAATCAACAAGAAAACACCAAACTTAAAGTTTGGCACAAGATTTAATAAAAAAAATATTTTTGAAAAAGAAGGTTTTGAAAAGAGTATAAAAGATTCTAACCCAATCAAATTAATGTTCTAGCCAAATGAGTTATGGGACCTTATTTTAAGAAAGATTATTTTTGAAAACACCAAACTTAAAGTTTGGCACAGGATTTAATAGAAAAATTATTTTTGAAAAAGGTTTTTAAAAAATATGATAGCCAATTATCATGAACATAAACACCACGCTCTAACTAACTGAGTTATAAATTTAAAGTGTTTTAACAAAGGATAAATAATAAAAGACTCTAAACCAAAAAAGAAAGATTTTTTTCCTAATCTAAGCAACAAAATAATCCGTCAGTTGTTCAAACACGAACAATCCCCAGCAACGGCGCCAAAAATTTGGTAGCACAAATTGCGAATCACACTTTTCACAACGCGTACCACTAACCAGCAAGTGCACTGGGTCGTCCAAGTAATACCTTACGTGAGTAAGGGTCGAATCCCACGGAGATTGTTGGTTTGAAGCAATCTATGGTTATCTTGTAAATCTTAGTCAGGAAGTCAATTATGTTTATCAGTTGAATTGTGAATAACCAATAGAGCATAAATTAAAAGTTACTTGTTGTGCAGTAATGGAGAATATGTTGGAGTTTTGGAGATGCTTTGTCTTCTGAATCTCTGCTTTCCTCTGTCTTCTTGTTCACGCACACACGTCCCCCTATGGCAAGCTGTGTGTTGGTGGATCACCGTTGTCAATGGCTACCTTCCATCCTTCCAGTGAAAACTACGCTCACGCGCTCTGTCACAGCACGGCTAATCATCGGTTGGTTCTCGATCCGGTTGGAATAGGATTTACTATCCTTTTGCATCTGTCACTAACGCCCAGCCTTCAGGAGTTTGAAGTTCGTCACAGTCATTCAATCCTTGAATCCTACTCGGAATACCACGGACAAGGTTTAGACTTTCCGGATTCTCATGAATGCCGCCATCAGTTCTAGCTTATACCACGGAGATTCTGATTAGAGAATCTAAGAGATACTCATTCAATCGGATATAGAACGGAGGTGGTTGTCAGGCACACGTTCATGGTTTGAGGAAGGTGATGAATGTCACAGATCATCACCTTCATCACAAGTAAGCACGAATGAACATCTTAGATAGGAACAAGCGTGTTTGAATAGAAAACAGAAATACTTGCATTAATTCATCGAGACACAGCAGAGCTCCTCACCCCCAACAATGGGGTTTAGAGACTCATGCCGTCAGAAAATACAAAGTTTAGATCTGAAATGTCATGAGAAACAAAATAAGTCTCTAAAAGTTGTTTAAATACTAAACCAGTAGCCTAGGGTTACAAAATATGAGTGGACTATGATGAATGATGCAGAGATCCACTTCTGGGGCCCACTTGGTGTGCTGGGGCCCACTTCGTGTGTGATGGGGCTGAGACTTTAAGCAATTCACGTGCAGAGGCCATTTGTGGAGTTGAACGCCAGTTTTTGTGCCAGTTTGGGCGTTCAACTCCAGTTTTTGATCCTTTTCTGGCGCTGGACGCCAGAATTGGGCAGAGGACTGGCGTTGAACGCCAGTTTACGTCGTCTATTCTTGTGCAAAGCATAGACTATTATACATTGCTGGAAAGCCCTGGATGTCTACTTTCCAACGCAATTAGAAGCGCGCCATTTCGAGTTCTGTAGCTCCAGAAAATCCACTTTGAGTGCAGGGAGGTCAGAATCCAACAGCATCAGCAGTCCTTTTTCAGCCTGAATCAGATCTTTGCTCAGCTCCTTCAATTTCAGTCAGAAAAATACCTGAAATTACAGAAAAACACACAACTCATAGTAAAGTCCAGAAATATGAATTTTTCCTAAAAACTACTAGGAATAGACTAAAAACTAACTAAAACATACTCTAAACTATATGAAATTATCCCCAAAAAGCGTATAAAATATCCGCTCATCAGGGACTCTAGCAAAGCTGAGTCACAATCTGAAAAGGTTCACCCAGTTATGTGTCTGTGGCATTTATGTATCCAGTGGTAATACTGGAAAACAAAATGCTTAGGGTCACGGCCAAGACTCATAAAGTAACTGTGTTCAAGAATCAACAATACTGAACTAGGAGAATCAATAACACTATCTAAATTTTGAGTTCCTATATATGCCAATCATTCTAAACTTCAAGGGATAAAGTGAGATGCTAAAACTGTTCAGAGGCAAAAAGCTACTAGTCCCGCCCATCTAATTGGAGCTAAGTTTCATTGATAATTTGAAAATTATAGTATATTCTCTTCTTTTTATCCTATTTGATTTTTAGTTGCTTGGGGACAAGCAACAATTTAAGTTTGGTGTTGTGAAGAGCGGATAATTTATACGCTTTTTGGCATTGTTTTTAGTATTTTTTAGTATATTTTAGTTAGTTTTTATTATGTTTTTATTAGTTTTTATTCAAAAATCACATTTCTGGACTTTACTATGAGTTGGTGTGTTTTTCTGTGATTTCAGGTATTTTCTTACTGAAATTGAGGAACCTGAGCAAAAATCTGATTCAGAGGCTGAAAAAGGACTGCAGATGCTGTTAGATTCTGACCTCCTTGAACTCAAAGTGGATTTTCTGGAGCTACAGAAGCCCCATTGGCGCGCTCTCAATTGCGTTGGAAAGTAAACATCTTGGGCTTTCCAGCAATATATAATAGTCCACACTTTGCCAGAGATTTGATGGCCCACACCGGCGTTCCAAGTCAGCATAAAAATTATGGCGTCAAAACGCCAGAAGTGGCATATCTCTTGGGTTTTTAAACTAAGATTAGAACCTTCGTGGTATAGGCTAGAATTATTGGCAGCCATTCCTGAGATCCGAAAAGTCTAAACCTTGTCTGTGGTATTTCGAGTAGGATCTGGGAAGGGATGACTGTGACGAGCTTCAAACTCACGAGTGCTGGGCGTAGTGACAGACGCAAAAGGATCAATGGATCCTATTCCAACATGGGTGAGAACCGACAGATGATTAGCCGTGCGGTGACAGCGCATTTGGACCATTTTCACTGAGAGGACGGATGGTAGCCATTGACAACGGTGATCCACCAACATACAGCTTGCCATGGAAGGAGCCTTGCATGTGTGAAGAAGAAGACAGTAGGAAAGCAGAGATTCAGAAGACAGGGCATCTCCAAAACCTCAACCTGTTCTCCATTACTGAATCACAAGTACTCTTTATTTCATGTTGTTTATTTTTCATAAATACAATCACTCTCATCATTAATCTCCTGATTAAGATTTACAAAATAGCCATAGCTTGCTTCAAGCCGACAATCTCCGTGGGATCGACCCTTACTCACGTAAGGTATTACTTGGACGACATAGTGCACTTGCTGGTTAGTTGTGCGGAATTGTGAAAAGTGTGAATCACAATTTCATGCACCAATGGTAAACAAAATTAATAATCCAACACTTATCATGAAAACAAAAATTAAACAAAAATAAAACTAACTAAACAACTAACTATCTAAAAGGAATGGTTGTAAATGATGTTTGGAATTGTTGGATGATGGGTGAGAGAAGAGAAGAAGAGAGAAGAAGGAAAGAAATGGGAAGAAGATGAGAAAAGGAGTATGTGAAACATGGTGATCCACGCGTGCGCGTGGATGAGGTGTAATAGACGCGACGCGTACGCATGCCTTACGCGTATGCGTGCTTGGTAAATCAAAGAGTCAATGCGTGCGCGTCCTTCATGCTTACGCGTGGGTTGGCTTGCGCTTTCCGCACAGTGTTTGCGCGACGTTCATGCAACTCTCAGGAAATTGCCTTGGGGTGAAAATTTTGAATCCACGCGTATGCGTAGATGACGCGTGCGCGTGGATGGTTGAAAATGCTTGGGTCACGCGTATGCGTGGGGCACGCGTTCGCGTGTGTTGATGCTCTGTTTTTCAAAATTTTTTAAGTTCTTGCACCAAACCAAGCATTCCAAACCTCCAAACAGCTACCAAAATACCACAAAACCTTATTCAACATATTAAACTACCAACTAAACTCAACAAACCAATAAAAACATGAAGTTAAACTAATTCTACCAACATGTACAAAGAGAAAAAGGAAAGATTTTACCATGGTGGGGTGTCTCCCACCTAGCACTTTTGTTTATTGTCCTTAAGTTGGACTTATGGGGAGCTCCTCATCAAGGTGGCTTGTGCTTGAAGTTATCCTTGAACATCCACCAATGCTTGAGTCTCCAATAAGCTCCATTCTTCTCAATTAATATCTTCAAGCTTTGATGGAGTTCTTCACAAACCATAAGCTCCCAAAGTTGATTTTCCTTATGCGATCCGAGATCCTACACTTTGTTTTGACACCCATCTTCAAGTTGATTCTCATTAGTCCATCCGGGTGGTGAGCAAGATGAATTCTCAATAGAGTGACCAAACATCCCTCTAGACCCAAGCACTCTAGTTCTACCCCAACCCTTGCAATTAAGCCTTGAGCATGTAACCATGATGGACTTTGATTCACAATTCCAACCACTAACTATCTCCCATTTGTTCTTAAAGCCACAAAGAGCTCTAAGTTTCCCATCCGTCTCAAGCAAAGCATATTCAAATGGGCTTATTAAGTTTAGATATGAAATATTTACCCACTTGAATGAAAGAATGGATGGTGATTTAGGAAGGGGTGGCCCTAATGATCTTGCAAGTGCCACTCCCTCGTGCTCTTCTTTGACTACCTCCACCTCTTGGCAAGCTTCTTCAATGTCAATTCCTTGTTTACCAACTTCTTCTATACATTCCTCAATGCCCAAGTCATGTGTTAGAGATTGTGCACTAGTCCCCTCAACATCAATTTCATAACACAATGAGGGAGGTTCAACAATCTTACATAGCACATTAGTTGGTATGGAATTAACTTCAACAATATGACTTATTACTTGCTCAACTTCTTTCAATTTTTTATCTTCCATATGTGTAGAAGGGTTCATATTATCCTCCTCAACATCAATTTCAAGCTTAGTGGAAGGATATTCAACAACCCCCACAAAATCATTAACAACATTGCTTGGTGTGGAAGTGTTCTCAAGCTTGAAATCCACCTCTTATTCTACTTCACCCATGTCTTTAACCACTTCTTCCTCTTCTCTAACAATCATAGCTTCCTCCAATTGTTCCAACACAAAGCAACATTCTTCATTTTCCACCGGAGTTTCCAATCTCTCCTTCATGCTATGCTCTTCAACCGATTCTCCAGATGTGGCCATGGGAGTTCTTTGAGTGCTCAAGCATAGGGAGGCTAATTAGTTTGCCATCTCATTCAAGGTGGCTATGGATTCTTGTGCCTCCATTTGCATTTCTCTTTGTTCTTGAAGTAGCAAGGTGAGAGAATCATCAATTGGGACTTGGGGTGGATATAAGGGTTCATTATTTTGGAGAAAGTGGTCATAATAGGAAGGTGGTTCTTCTTGGTAAGGGTGTGGCGGTTCAACACTCTCCACTTTTTCCACTTGTTGCACAACACGCTCCATGGTTGCTTGAAGTTGATCCAATGCTTCCTTGAGACGATCCCTTGACTCTTGTTCCGCTTGGATAACATGATTAGAATCATATGGCTCTTGGATCGATGGACAAGAATATTCTTCCATAGAGGGTTGTGGTGGAAGGTAGAATTCATCTTGTGGTTAAAAATTCTCATACATTGGAGGTAGTTCATCTTGGAAATAGTATGGAGGAGGTGATTCTTGGAAGTGTTGAAATGGTGGTGGTTCTATGTATGGTTCATATGGCTCATATGGTTGTTGGTATGGTGGGTAAGGATTAGGGTCATATGAAGGTGTTTGGTAAAAAAGGGCTTGTGAGTATGGTTGAGGGTTATGTTGAGGATAAGGTTCATAAGCATATGGTGGAGTTTGTTGGTAACTACTAGGAGGTCCATCATAGCTATTGGATTGATATGCATTAGGAGTGGAATTATACCTATAAGAGACCGGAGGAGGTTGTTGCCAAGAAGGTTGTCCATATGCTTGAGGCGCCTTCCAACCTTGATTGTTCCATCCTTAATGCATATCCTCATTAAAGCTTCCATTTCCTACAACATAATTGTAACCACACTCATAGCCAACGCGAGAATTCATGATAGCAAGAGAAAATAAAAACCAAATCAAATAAGAAACAAAGAAAGCTAAATCATAAAACTAGCAAAAACTAACAACGAAACAAAAGACAAGCATATTCACAATATTCACATATATACAATAACCAATAACAAGCGCACATTTACAATTCCTTGGCAACGGCGCCATTTTGATTAATGGAATAGTTGTTGGTAAACAATTTCACAATTGAAATCTCGTTGCAAGTATAGTTTCTAAACCAACAAATAATCCTCTCATGCAAAAGATTGGTTGTCAGAAGTAACAAACCCCTAAAAATAATAACCAAAGCATTCAAATCTCGGGTTGTCTCTCAAAGAAATTACAGGGAAGTGTTCTTGTTATTGGTTATGTATTGTATATCTTTGGGGTTTTGAATGAGGAACAAGAAAGTAAATTGCAAGAATAACACTAATAACTAAGAAAGCTCTTAGCAAGGTATGAAAACTAGAAGTCCTATCATCATTATCTTCCTCAATTGTGACATCAATTGTCCATTACTTCCACTTAGTCAACCTCTAGCTATGAAGGTAAGTCAAGTGGATAAATCAACATGAATCCTCGAAGGTGAGTCAAGTGGATAAATCAACATGAATCCTCAAGTCCTAGTCAACTCCTAAGGAAAGACTAGAGTTAGTGGAATTCAAGTCAACTAGCAACCTTCAATTATCAATCAACAAAGGAGTTTCATAACTCAAGAGTCTCCAATTACTCAACCAAAGCCAAGAGGAGAAAATTCTACTCTAACATCCTTCCAAGTATTTTATCAAACACAAGGAAGGTATAAAAGAAAAGCAAGATAAAATTACAAGAATTATAAATTTACAACTACTAATTGCAAGGATTTAAACATCAATAATTCAAATCAATAATAAAAGGAATCTAGAACATGAATTGCATTTAAGAGAAATAGAAGAAACAAGAGTGCATCAATATAAAAGTAGAGAATTACAAGAATGAAAAACAAAACTAGAGAGAGGAAAGGTAGAGGAACAAGAATTGATAAAGGAAAAGTAAATCAAAGCATGAAATTAACCTAGATCTAAAAAATTATAATCTAACCTAATCCTAATTCTAGAGAGAAGAGAGAGCTTCTCTCTCTAGAAACTAAATCTCACTAAAACTAGAAACTAAAAGTGTGTAAAGTGTCAAAAGATCATTTCTCCTTCAATCCTTAGTTCTTTTAAGCTTTTTCCACCAGAATTCCACTCAGAATTGGGCCTGGAAACCCTCCAAAATTGCTGGGCACGATTTCACTAAAGAAGTCATGTGCGACCGTCAACGCGTACGCGTGGGTCACGCGTACGCGTCGCTTGGCAATTTGCGTTCCACGCATACGCGTCATGTACGCGTACGCGTCACCTGGCGACTTCCATCTTCCACGCGTGCGCGTCTGGTGCATATGCGTGTAAGGTGAATTTCTCCCAATCCTTAATTTTTCATGATTTATCCACTTTGCATGCTTTTCTCTTCATCCCTTTGATCCATTCCTAGCCTTATCAACTAGAAATCACTCAACAAACACATCAAGGCATCTAGTGGAATCAAAGGTGAATTAAAATTAATCAATTAAGGGCCTAAAAAGTATGTTTTCACTCTTAAGGGCAAATTAGGGAGAATGTATAAAACCATGCTATTTCATAGAATAAATGTGGGAAAAGGGTGATAAAATCTCCTAAATTCGGTATAGAATGCACCACCAAATAGCGGTGCATCAGTGGCGCGCCAAGCCAAATTCAGTAGCTAGGCGTGGCACGCCACTCAAGCGCCAGCCACACGCAAAGCCTGAAGAGTCACGTTTTTTGAGTTTTTTTTTCCCTCCAGCTGTAATTTTCTTTTCTCTTTTGTATTTTCTTAATTCTAGTGCTAAGAGTAGTATAAATAACCCCTGAAAATACTGAGAAGGGTTGTTGAGTAGTAGTTTTGTTGAAGTATAGTTAGATTTACATTTCACATCATCTTCTTCCATCTCTTGTACTTTCCTCTTAAGCTATGAGTAGCTAATTTCTCTTTCATTGGGAGAGGGAGCTCTGTTGTATTTGATGGATTAATGATAGTGAATTTTCTCTTTTCTTCATCTTTACTTTGATTTGCTAGAAGGAATTTCGTTTTAATGCTAGTATTCAATCATCTTGGGAAAGAGGTTGAATGCAAAATGGGTTTTATGCGAACCTTGGAAAAGGAAACATGAAACCATGCTTGAAATCCCTTCTTACAATTGAGTAGATATGGGTTTTGGTGATTGGATATGGTGATATATAATCCACCCACTACTTGGATCTATGAGGATGTGTGGTATAATCAGGGACCAAGCATATCTCTCTTCATGAGCAATTAGACCAAGGAATTGGCTGATTATCAAGATTTGAGAGATTGAATCACCAAGATATTGGGGTTCAATCAATCATGATTGCCAAGAGGTCAACGAGTTGCATGATTGAAGATGAGATGAGCTAGATTTAATCCAAAGAGAACAACATCTCCTGATCTCAATGAATTTCCCCTATTCTCATCCTCCACATTCTTTATAGCTTTCTTTACATTCTGTTATTCCCCATTCCCATTTACAATTAAGTCATTTATGTTTCTGCACTTTACATACTTGCCATTTACCTTTCTACACTTTACTGCTTCTCTTTACTTTTGAGTCATTTACATTTTTACTCATTTAAAATTTTGCAATCACAATCTATATTGCGCAGCTTGACTAATTCACCCATTGATTAAAATTGCTCAAATCTACCAATCTCTGTGGATACGATCCCACTCTTAGTGGTTTATTACTTGACGATAATTTTGGTGCGCTTGACAAAAGAACGGATTCATTATTTTTTTATGGGGAGTGAATTCCAGTCATCAATGAACAAGTAAAGTTGTGGAGTGATTGGAGTATATGATTCAAAACATAAATAGAACCTTGGCTTGGGATGAGCTAGAGAATAATTTTCTTGTCATAACCACAACTATGACATTATGAAAGATTAATCTCACTTAGTTAACCTTTAACATCGAAGAGTAAGTCAAGTGGGCATAGTTTTTCTTAATCCACAAATCCAAACTAACTTAATTACCTTAGTAAAAAACTAGCGTTATTGGAAACAAGAACAATTAACAATCCATGAATTATCGCTAAATGTTGGACATTACAACTCTAGTATCCCATATGCTCATTTCCCCAAGCCAAAGAGTGAAAAATTACCTCATGATCAAAATTAACATTTCCACAAACACTTGGTGGGTATAATCATAAAACATGACAAAATTGAGAAAATAATAGAAACTATGAACCACAAATAATCAAAATCAAACTAATAACTAAAACAAAAATATAATAACCAAAAATCATCAAGTTCATCAACTAGAATTCAAAGATGCAAAAATATGTATATATTAACAAAATGTCTTTAACAATAAGAAAGTGTAGCTCAAGTGTAGTAATTAAAGAGAAAATTAAAAAATACTTACAATGGAGGCAAGCTAGAATCCAACATCAAAATGGAAATAACACTTTGCAATATAAACCCTAATAAATCCCTAAGAAAGTTGAGAGAAAAACTAAGAGAAAACTAAAACCTAAAGCCTCCTAAAACTCTCTAATACTACTACTAATGATATGGTATGTTTCCTCAAGTGTTGCCCCCTCCATATGAGCTCTAGGCCATCAGATTTAGGCCTCCAAAACCTCCAATTCGCAAGTCACGTGACTTTTTAATGAAGTCACACACTGGTACTTGTGCGTACGCACAGTGTACGTACGCATAAGAGGTTGTGCGCACTGTGTGTACGCACAAGAGGTTGTGCGCACACATACTTCAAAATACTTTTCTCCTTTGTTTCTTCTTGTTTCCTCCCACTTGTATTCTTCTCTTCCATTCTTATCAAGTCATTCCTTCCTATTACACCTGAAATCACTTATCAGAAACATCAAGGCATTGAATGAAATGCAAATAGAAAAAAAATTGATTAATTTAAGCATAAAAGAGCATGTTTTCATAATTAGGCACAGTTTAAAAAGAAAACACAATAGCATGCTATTTACGGGAATAAATGTGGGCATACATGATGAAATTCACTCAATTTTAACCAAAATTTATCATCAAATGTAGACTTATCAATTAAAAAACTTAGTGTGTGCCACATCGTCGGTTAGGAAATCTCTCCCTAAAAAGGGAAGAAATGGGATTTAGCGTTGCATGTATAGCCCCAACTGACAAGGTGACTCACAACTAAAGTTTAAATTAGAGATGTCACAATTTAAAACTAATTTAATCAGGGAGTAGAATCTCGGGTCATCTTCCCAAGGAACTAGTGACCAAAAGCGCACAATTTTCGGTTGCAAGATCAAGGGGGTTCACAATAATGACATAACAATTAAAGGAATCAAAGAACAATCAAAATTACAACTAATGAACCAATAAACAAATTTAAGAACTATCTATGTAATATGAACAAGTAAAGTTGTGGAATAATTGGAGTGCATGGTTCAAAACATAAATAGAACCTTGACTTGGGATGAGCTAGGGAATCCTTTCCTTGTCATAACCATAATTATGACAATTATGATGGATTAATCTCACTTAGTTAACCCTTAACATCAAAGAGTAAGTCAAGTGAGTATATTTGTTCTTAATTCACAAATCCTAACTAACCTACAAATTACCTTAGTAAAAAGCTAGCATTAGTGAAAACAAGAACAATTAACAATCCATGAATTATCACTAAATGTTGGACATTACAACTCTAGTATCTCATATGCTCATTTACTTCAACCCAAAGACTTAATTACCTCATGATCACATTAACATTTCCACAAACACTTGATAGGCATAATCATAAAATATGGCAAAATTGGAAAAAATGATAGAAACTATGAACCACAAATGATCAAAATCAAACTAGTAACTCAAACAAACATATAATAACCAAAAATCATCAAGTTCATCAACTAAAATTAAAAGATGCAAAAATATGTATATATTAACAAAATGTCTTTAAATATAAGAAAGTGTAGCTCAAGTGTAGTAATTAAAGAGAAAATTAAGAAATACTTACAATGAAGGCAAGCTAGAATCCAAGATCAAAATGGAAATAACACTTTGCAACATAAACCCAAATAAAACCCTAAGAAAGTTGAGAAAAAAACTAAGAGAAAACTAAAACCTAAAGCCTCCTAAAACTCTCTAATACTACTACTAATAATATGGTATGTTTCCTCAAGTGTTGCCCCCTCCATATGAGCTCTAGGCCATCATATTCGGGCCTCCAAAGCCTCCAATTTCTGAGCCACGTGACTTTTTAATGAGGTCACGTGCTGGTACTTGTGTGTACGCACACTTCGAGATGCTTTTCTCCTTTGTTTCTTCATGTTTCCTCCCACTTGTATGCTTCTCTTCCATTCTTATCAAGCCATTCCTATCTATTACACTTGAAATCACTTATCAGAAACATCAAGACATTGAATGGAATGGAATACAAATGAAAAAAAATGATTAATTTAAGCATAATAGAGCATATTTTTACAATTAGGCACAATTTAGAAAGAAAACACAAAAGTGATGAACGTAATATTTTTATGCCGGTTAGAGATTAGCAATGAATCCAATCGTGAGTATAGTCTAACCAACACGTAAATATCAAATCAAACAATTCTAAATTCTATGACCGAGAGTATTGATCCCGGGTCATTCTCCCTAGGATTTGCCTTAGAATGCTCATTATTGATTAGGAAGTCTTTTGTGGTTTTGAGAGTTGGTGCAAGAGTTCAAGCTAACAAAAGTAGACAAGCAATTAATTGAAATAAAAGCCTTGGCTAGGGGTAAGCATTGGAAGTTCCATCATTATAGTTTCCTTCAACTGAGATAAGAATTGATTGTTGCTTCACTTAGTTAACCCCTAATAATGGAGGAAAGTCAAGTGAGAGTAACTAACTTGAGTCACAAGTCCTAGTCTCACCTTAGGGAAGTCTAGCTTTAGTGCACTCCAAGTCAATTAGCAATTTTCAATTCCTAATCAATAATTGATATCCACTACTCAAGTGTCTCCAATAACTTAACCCCTAAGCCAAGTGAGAGAAATCTACTCCATAGCTAGAGTTGTCATTTTCACAAACAATTGGTAGACAATTGTAGAAGACATGATGAAATTGAAAGAAGAGAATTGAATTAAAGCTACCTAATCCAAGCAATCATCAACAATCAAGCAATTGAATGAAATTTCTCAATTCATTGACCAAAATTCAAAGTAACAAAATCACAAATCTAGATCCAAGAGATAGAATCAAAAGAACACTAATTGAGAGTAGAAGAAGAGTAGATCTACAACTTGTATCAAAGTAAAAGTGAATTAGCAATGGGTCTCACTAAGAAATCAAAGGAGAATTGCAATGGAGAAAGTGAAATCCTAGAGAGAAGTTGGAGTCTCTCTCTCTAAAAGCAAAAATATAACTAACTACTCAAAATATCTAGAATTATGACTAATTGTCCTAAACCCCCTAATCCTTGGTCTTCTTATGCTTTTCCCTCCAAAATTCTGCTCCAAAACAGGGCCTCGGACTGCCTGAAATCAGTGGTCACCTTTTTCTCTAAAAAAATCACGTGCGTACATAGGCGCGCACGCGCACCTGGGGTTTTTTTTCGCGACCTACGCGCAGGCATGCAGTGTGCGCGCGCGTCAAAGGAATTATGGCCCAGTCTTATAAGCGCACCGATTTCTTGCTTCGGCTCCATCTTAGCCAGCTCTGAGGGTGCACATCCGCGCGTCCGCGTACGGTGCGCGTGCGCGCACATGCCCAAATTCCAAAATTCTACTTTATTCCATGCTCCTTCTATTCATGCATGCTTCCTTCACTCCTCTTAGCCATTTTTGCCCTATAACTTCTGAAACCACTTAACAAACGGATCACGGCATTGAATGGTAATAGAGGAGGATTACAATATATCAATTTTGATTCAAAAGAAGCATGTTTTCATCTATGAAGTAAAGTTGGGAAAGGAACACAAAATCATGTAGTTTTATATGAATAAGTGTGGAAGATCATTGATAAAACCCTTAAAATCTATACATGATAAACCCTAAAAACGGGGTTTATCAACCTCCCCACACTTAAAGTATAGCATGTCCTCATGCTAAAGGAAAGCAAAAGATCAAAGGATCACAAGAGAGTGAGACTCATGGGATGTAATCTACCTACATGAATGCAACTAGGGTGTATGCCACTATCTACTTGGTCAAGAGCAATTCAATCTTCCTAGAACACATATATACTTGCACATAGGGCAAGATGGCGGGCAATGTATGAACTCTACCAATTTTAGTTACCAAAGTGAAATATGTATAGCTTGCATGGAGAACGCTCGCGAGAGCCGGGAACAAGGAATCGAGCTTCGAACCCTTCACCGGAAGTGTTTGCACTCTATTCACTCGGTGTATAGGGTAGGTCACTCAATCCTCTCCTACTTCATGCTCTTCTAAAATTTGTTCTTCCTCTAACAATCAACAATTATTCTATGCATGCATACATATATCATGAGGTCTTTCCTTAGGTTGTAATAAGGTTAGGGGTAAGGTAGGATTGTATATTTGGTTAAGTGGGCTAAAAATTGAATCCTTTGATTAACTTAAGCTCCCCTCCTAACCTATATAACATCCTATACAATTATGCACTAACCTAACTACCCATTCCTCACTCTTTCACATACTCATGCATTTACTTTTGATCATTATACATATGCATTGATTTGTCTTTGAGTCTTACTTTGGGGTATTTTTGTCCCCTTTTTATTACTTCTCTTTTTTTTTCTTTTTTTTCTATTTTCTTTTCTTTTTCTCTTTTCTTTTCTTTTTGTTTTTCTCATTTTTTTTCAATGCATATGGCCTACATATTTGCTGAACACATGACTATGTATTTACTTCCCGATATTTTTGACAAAATCAACAACATGCTCTTACCTCAACCAATGTTTTCCCCCTGTTTTCCTACACTTGAATGGCACACATGCACTAGCCTAAGCTATTCAAGGATTCAAATAAGGATATTCATGGTTTTTCACTTTTGGCTTGTAATGTGCTAAAATTAAGAATAAGTGGGTTAAGCGTAGGCTCAAAATTGGTTGCAAAAGTTGTTATAAGGTAAGGCCATTTGGGTAAGTAGTTAAGTGAGAAGATGGCCTCAATCATGTACATGCATTCGTACATAAAATGATGGACATATAGAGTTAAACAAACTAAGGATCACAATCGTAGAGAGAGAACAATGCACACAAGAAGGAAAGTAAGTAGCTAGAAGATGTAGCCACGCAATTAGGCTCAAAACTCACTTGCTTGTGTTCTTGGCTCAAAATCCATGTTCCAAATTACATTCTTCAAACAAGCTTAGCATCAAAAATTTTCAAAATTGATAGGGTTGCCCCAAAATTCTAGCCTCCCAGGAAAGAAGTCATTACTCTAACCAAGTGGACTTATTAAGAGATAACTAACATGCAATCGATGTCAAATGCAATCTATCCTACTTAACAAAAGAGATTCAAAATTTATTCGAGTGTTACCTATGAAGACCGGCCGGCCGACCGACCTCCCCACACTTAGAAGTTGGCACGGTCCTCCGTGCCGTGAGTGAGACGCAGTGGTTGATCGGCTTCCGAGTGTCCATCCTCTTCTCCATTATCGCTATCCTCATCATCGGTGCCGGTGGACGTAGAAATATCCGGTTCTTCCATAGGTGGTGCTAGGCAAGTTAGAAGCTTCTTGACAAAAGTGTATCGGCATTGGTTGCGCTGCTCATAACGATCGAGCTTCTTGTGGAGGTCCTATATGTGTTGCATGGATGATTTTGGTGGTGCGGTTGAGGTGGTTGGGGGAGGGGTTGTGGGAATGCTCATGGGGATGACCAAGTCTGGATCCTCGGTGTCTGTCGGAGGGTAGAGATATCTCCCGTTTGGAACAACATTGCCGTCTATCAGGATCATGGCCCTCCGATCCTTGGTTTCTCGGGGGACACCGGCTGCGGCAACTAAGTCGGTCACTAGAGCGGGAAAGGGTAGGTTCCCTTTAGCATGGATGCGGCCCATAGCTTGGCGAATGATATGGGGAATATGAACTGGTCTCTCTGTGAGGACACACTAAACCATCAAGGCTAACTCGGCAGTGATAGATCAGCCATGGGTGCTTGGGAGCACATAATGGGCAAAAATTTGGGCCCATGCTTGAGCCTCTCTGGTGAGAAAACGTGCGGTGATGCCCTTGGGCCGGGGTCTCATCCTCCCTCAAATCCAGAATGATTCGGGTATAGCAATGACCTTGAGGATGGAATCCCAATCAAACTCATATTCACAACGTGCCGACAAAATCTCTTGATATGCATCAATACCATCTGTTAACGGTCTGGTCTTAAGCACACTTTGAATGGCCTCCTCTGTGATGGAAACTTGTCTTCGGCGTACAAATACCGATGCAAGGGAAGAGGAGTAGTAATTGGTGTAAAATTCTACCACCCAGGACAAGTTTTCTTCACGTGGCTTCCTCAATAGGAACTCCCATTGCCGCCGCTCGATGCGGGGCATGACAAGCGGAATGACATGAGCCGGAGGGGCTAGAAGAGGCTCCGCAAGATAGTTCCTTCCTTTGATCAAGGGGTAGACAACTCCGCAATAGCGGTTGGGGAACTTGTTTGGGTCCCTAGCCGGATTGTCCTTTTCCAAAACATCAATGTTGGCAACGCTCTGTGTCTTATTGAGGAGGGGCTTGACTCTAGGCGCTTGTTGTGCTTTGCTAGTGGACCGGGAAGGTGCCTTCTTGGACGCCTTTCCTTTGTCTTTCTTGACAACCATCCTGGAAAAGAAGGAAAGGTGGCAAAATTAAACTTGAAGAAGCACCAAGAAATAATAATCATGCAAGTGATAAAGCATAAGAGAGTAGGTGACTTAGATACATGACAGCTGCAACATATAACTAAGGCAACAATGAAAATCATGGCTAGTCACTAGCATGGGATGTAGGAGTGGTATAAGCATGCAAACGATAAGCATGAGAAGCATACACTCTCAACATCAATAATCAAGAGGCAAGAGTTAAAGGATGAGCATGTAGAAATGAAGCAAAGAGAGTATTAAGCGCAATGCATATAAGGACAAGCAAGTGAATGAGAAAGAACACTAAAATAGAAGAGCTAAGTCAAATAGAACTCCAAAAAGTCATGTGGGTCTTCCGTCAAACACTTGGTGTGCATCCTTTTTATGACAAAAAATGAGAGAACGGTGACAATGTAACATCCCATAAATCATCATCAATCATCATAGCATACCACACATTGCAAGGGAAAGCAATTAGGACAATCCAACTCATCAATGCAAGAGTAATCCCCACTTTTAACACCCATAAGAAAATGAAAAGGAAAGAAAATGTCACAAACAAAGGAAACATGAATGAAATCTAACTAAGAGGAAGAGGAAGAGAATGCAACTAAGGAAAGGAAGAAAGAAAAGAGAGAGCTAAACAAGAAAAGAAATAAGAAGTACATTGAGAATAAGAAGAGAAATGGGGGTATGTAAGTGAGAAAGGAGGTAGTGAGGAATATGAGAGAGGATAGGAGAAAGAAAGGTGTAGGACCGCTGGAGGTGGTGGTCGCCGCTGGTGGTGGTCCGAGGAAGGGTGGTAGAAGTGGTAAGAGGGAGTAGAAGTGAAAAAGAAGGGTGATGGTAAGAAAGGGGAAGAGAAATTGAAAGAAAAGGGCGCGCTGCAAAGCAATTGGTCCGCGAGATCGGTGCGCGCGCGCCATGCACATGTGCGCGTGCATTGGCGAAAATCAGCAAGGGCGCGGGCGCGGCTAGTGCGCGAGCACGTGAAGTGGGCGGTGTGCAGGTGTGCGCGCTAGCGCCAAGTGCGCTTGCGCGTGCAATTGGGTTGTGCTCTCAGCACAAGTTGGGCACAACTCTGGCTTAACTCTCGGGAAGAAGAACCAGAAAATGAATTTTCACGATCGACGAGGACGCGCATGGTGCGCTCGCCCGTCGATGTGCATTCTCTCTGAGGTGCGCGTGCGCGCCAGATGCACGTACGCGCGAGTGGAGTCAGGCTATTGGCATGATATTGGCCCAACTTGGGCATAACTCTCAGGAAAATGGCTCAGGATTGCATTTGGCAACATCGGCGTGGACGCAGTTAGTGCGCGTGCGCGCGCATTGTGAAACTGAGGCCATGGATGCATATGCGCCAAGTGCACGCACGCATGAATGGTGTTGTGCCTAGAGCCCAGAATTGGCTCAGAATTGGCACAACTCTCTGGAAAATGACCCAGGAGCTGCGAATGCCTATGGGCGAGTACGCGCACCCCCCTCCCCCCCCCCTTCTTTTTCTTTTTTTTTTTTTTTTGATTGACATGAAGAATGCTTAATTACCATGAATTTAATGGCCAAACAAGCCAAAGGGGTCAAAAACACCCAAAACTCAATGCAATACCCAAAGATGGGGTGTTCTTCTACTACACAATCAATCCTCCTATTGAAAAACAATGCAAATCTTCATGAACAAGTTATCCAAGGTGATTACAATCAAATCTAATCAAACAAAGTTATGGTAAGCATTTACAAAACAATGAAGAATTCAAGACTATATACAAAAAGGTAAAAAGGATAGATCTCACCATGGTGTGGTGTCTCCCATCTAGCACTTTTGTTTAATGTCCTTAAGTTGGACTTTCACTAGCTCATTGTTCTTTGCCAAAAGGTGCATCCTCTAAAAGGAATACCTCAATCTATTTGTTGCTCTTCATTTGCTCACCATGATACAACTTGAGACGGTGCCTATTGACCTTGAAGATACCCGGACTTGAGGGATGGCACAAATGGTAAACCCCATAGGGTTCCGCTTTCTCTACTTGATATGGGCCTTCCCATTTTGACCTTAGTTTTCTGGGCAACAATCTCAATCTAGAATTATAAAGAAGCACTAGATCACCGGCTTTAAATTCTTTACCTCTTATGTTCTTATCATGCACGGCTTTCATTTTCTCCTTGTAAAGTCTCAAATTCTCATAAGCTTCAAGCCTCAAACATTCCAACTCCGCTAGTTGTAGCTTCCTTTCAACTCCGGCTCCACCCAAACTTGGGTTGCACTCCTTGACGGCCCAATATGCCTTGTGCTCTATCTCCACCGGTAAGTGGCAAGCCTTGTGATAAACCACTATTTTATGGTTTATCTTGTGCTCAATTGAGTGGATTTTATCAATCTTTCATACACTTATTCATATGATTTGCATGAGTTTACGTTTTCCTTCCTGATTTTGTGCTATGATTGAAAACATGCTTCTTTGGTCTTAATTTTGATATGTTTAATCTTCTCTTATTACCATTCGATGCCTTGATATGTGTGTTAAGTGATTTCAGAGATTACAGGGCAGGAATGGCTCAGAGGATGGAAAGAAAGCATGCAAAAGTGGAAGGAATACAAGAAATTGCTAAGCTGTCCAACCTGACCTCTTCACACTCAAACAGTCATAACTTGAGCTACAGAGGTCCAAATGATGTGGTTCCAGTTGCGTTAGAAATCTAACGTCCGGGGCTTCGCAACGATATATAATTTGACATAGCTGCCTCAAAGCCAGGTGACACAAACGCGTGGATCACACGGACGTGTGAACTGGCGAAAACCCAATCCGCGCGAACGCGTGGACGACGCCTCCGCGTCACTTTCCCGCGACCTGTACGTACCAGAAATCGCTGGGGGCGATTTCTGGCCTATTTTTGACCCAGTTTTCGGCCCAGAAAACACAGATTAGAGGCTATAAAGTGGGGGAATGCATCCATTCATTGACAAGTCTTCCATTATTCACTTTTCATAATTTAGATGTAGTTTTTAGAGAGAGAGGTTCTCTCCTCTCTCTTATGATTTAGGATTAGAATTTCTCTTATTTTAGGACTGCTCATCTTCATTACAGGTTCAATGTTCCTTTTATTTATTTTATTAATTTAGTTTATGAACTCTTTATGTTTAGATTAATTTTCTATTATTAATGCAATTGAGGTATTTCAGATTTATGATTTTTATTTAGCCTTTTATATTCTTGGCTTTAATTGATTAATTGGAGACTCTTGAGTTATCAAACTCATCGTGATTGATAATTGTTATTTTTGCTAATTGAATTGAATTTCCATAACTCTAGTCCTTTCTTAGGAATTGGCTAGGACCTGAAGATCAAACTAATTAGTCCACTTGACTTTCCTTTGCTTTAGTAAAGGTTAACTAAGTGGGATTAAAACTCAATTCTCATCACCATTGATAAGGATAACTAGGATAGGACTTCCAAATTTTCATACCTTGCCAAGAGTTTTATTAGTTATTAATTTATTAATTCCTGCAATTTATTACCCTTGTTCAAACCTTTTAAAACCCAAAAACACTGTTTTCCATAACTAATAATAAGAACACCTCCCTGCAATTCCTTGAGAAGACGACCCGAGGTTTGAATACTTCGGTTTATAAATTTTATTTGGTTTGTTACTTGTGACAACCAAAACTTTTGTACGAAAGGATTTTCTGTTGGTTTAGAAACTATACTTACAACGCGATTACTTTTATTCTTTACCGATAGGAAATCCGATCGTCAAAATGGCGCCATTGCCGAGGACTTGCAAACGTGTGCCTTATTATTGGTTATTGTAAATATTTGCTTTTTGCTTGTTTATTTGTTTTTATTTTTGTTTTTATTTTTGCTTTTTCATAAATTAAGAGGTTATTGGTTTTTATTTAGTTATTAAAAATTTTTTCAAAAATTTGTTCTTCGTGTTCATCTTGACCTTCAAGTTTTTCTTAGTTGTTCTCTTCGTTTTGATCTAAAAATTTTAAGTTTGGTGTCATTTTATTGTTTTTCTCTTTCCTCATTTAATTCAAAAATATCTTTTCTCTTTATTTTAATTGAATTTTCGAAATTTGCATAAAAAAAAAATTTTTCTTTTTTAAAATTTTTATCTTATCTTATCTTAGTTTTAAATTTCAAAATTCAAATCTTTTTCAAAAATCATATCTTTTTTCAAAACCTTATCTTATTTCAAAATCAAATTTCAAATTTCAATATTCAATATTCAAAATTTAATTTTCAAATTCAAAATTTAAATTTCAATAACCTTTTAATTTAAATTTGTTTTTATTTTCGTTTTTAATTTTTATTTGCTATTGTGAGTTCTCACCCCCATCGCTTTAAGTTTGGTTCCAATGTTATTGTAAGGAATGGAAACTATAATGAAAATAGGCATCAAGGTTGGAAGAATCAAAGATGGGAGGAGCCACAAGGATTTGATCAACCCTCTTGGCAACAACCCCCTCCAATGCACTATAACCAACAACCATTATGTGATGCATACCAAAATGATAACTATGGTAGACCCCCTTGTAGTTACCAAAAAGTCCCACCATATGCTTATGAACCATCTCCTCAACACAACTCTGGACCACCATACTCACAAGTCCCTTACCACCAAACACCACCATATGACCCTAACCTATATCCACCACACCAACCACCATATGAACCACACCCAGAACCACCATCTCAATATTCACCATCTCCATATCCTTATCAAGAAGAACCACCTTCCTATTATGAGCCCTTTCTCCAAAATAATGAACCCTCATATCCACCCCAATCTCCAATGGATGACTTCCTTCGTGGTCTTCTTCAAGGGCAAGCGAAGATGCAAAGGGATGTACTGGAACTCACGACTGCCTTAACCGAGGTAGTAAATAAATTAGCTTCTCAACATCTGAGCACTCAAAGTACTCCCATGGCTGCATGTGGAGAATCAAAAGAAGAGCGTAGCATGAAGGAGACACTAGAAACTTCGGTGGACAATGAGGAACATGGCTTTGTATTGGAACAAGTGGAGGAAGCCATAATAGTTGCAGAGGAAGAAATGGTTGAAGATTTAGGAGATGCTGAACCTCCATGGGAATCGAGAACTGTACAGGATTCCGCCGAGAAGTTTGAATTTGATGTTGAAGAGGATGTACAACCTCCAAGGCATATCATGGTTGAATATTTTACAGAGGTTGATCAAGAGATGGAGATTAAAGAAGAGGAAGCAAAACCTCCCATGCCCTTGGTAAGCAATGAAGAAGAGATTGAATTGGAAGAAAGCTACCAAGAGGAAGAGGTTGATACTGAAGAAGCTTGCAAAGAGGTGGAAATTGTCAAAGAAGAGCACAAGGGAATTGAGTTAGAAATCACCTTGCCAAAGTTGTTGGAAACCTCTCCCCCAAGGCCATCACCATCCATCCCTTCATTCAAGTGGGTAAATCTCTCATCTCTAAGCTTAATTAGCTCACTTGAATATGCTTTGCTTGAAACAGATGGTCAGCTTAGAGCTCTTTGTGGCTTTAAGAGTAAGAGGGAAATGGTTAGTGGTAGGAGTCGTCATGCAAGGTTCAATATGATTGCATGCTCCAAATTAAAGTACAATGGTTGGTGCAAATCTCAATTGAATGGGTCTAGGAAGCTGTTTGGATGTCTCAGTGAGAATTTCAATTGCGTGCCACCCGGATGGAATCATGATGATCAACAAGAAGATGGGTGCAAAAGCAAGGTTTGGGACCCCGGAATTCATTCTAGCAATCAACACTCTTGGGGCCTTGTCACTTGCTTTAACTTGCTTGACGGCTTTCTGCGCCTAGTTTGGGATCCCGGAAGATACTGGAATTGCAAACATTGGTGGAGATTCAAGGTTCAGTACAAGCACAAGCCACCATAACAAAGGACTCCCCAAATGTCCAACTTAAGGACTTTAACTAAAAGTGCTAGGTGGGAGACAACCCACCATGGTATGATCGTTCCTTTTTCAATTTTAATTTTATTTCGTTTTGTTTGTTTTTAAGTTTTATTTTATTTCATTGAACCTGGAATTATTCATAACATCCACATTAGCATTGCATTTTGCATTCTACAAAAAATAAATAAATAAAAAATGCACGCGACGCGTAAGCGTTGCTAACGCATCCGCGTCACATGTGCATTAGGAAGAAAAGAAAAGTGAACAGAGAGTCACGCGAAAGCGTGGCTAGAGGCGTGCCTTAGGCACAAATATGCCCACGCGACCGCGTCGACCACACGGCTGCTTCATTTTGAAAACATGCCTCCCATGCGTCCGCATCACCCACGCGAACGCGTGGCTTTGTAAAATCGACGTAAAGGGGTGTATGGCAGTATGTTGGGCTGTAATGGGGCTGAACTCGTGCTGGAAGCCCAAGTCTTCTCACGCGACCGCGTGCGCCACGCGTCCGCGTCATTTTCAAAATATGGCCATTCACGCGATCGCATCACCCACGCGACCGCGTCACCTTAAATTTTGACAAAATGAGTTTGAAACAGAGAGTTGCACGAATGGTGCACGAAATTGTGATGTCAATGTTGACATTACTCTCTTACAATTTCGCACAACTAACCAGCAAGTGCACTGGGTCGTCCAAGTAATACCTTACGTGAGTAAGGGTCGATCCCACGGAGATTGTTGGCTTGAAGTAAGCTATGGTTATCTCGTAATTCTTAATCAGGATATAATATCAATAATAATTTTTAGTTTAAATTGTAAAAAAAAAAGTAAAAAGGGCAGAACACAAATTATACTTGTATGCAATGATGGAGAATATGTTGGAGTTTTGGAGATGCTTTGTCTTCTAAAATTTTGCTTTCCTCTGTTTTCTGATTCACGCACGCAAGTCCTCCTATGGCAAGCTGTGTGTTGGTGGATCACCGTTGTCAATGGCTACCATCCATCCTTCCAGTGAAAAGGGTCCAGATGCGCTGTCACCGCACGGCTAATCATCTGTAAGTTCTCAATCGTACCGGAATAGGATTTACTATCCTTTTGCGTCTGTCACTACGCCCAGCACTCGCGAGTTTGAAGCTCGTCACAGTCATTCAATCCTTGAATCCTACTCGGAATACCACAAACAAGGTTTAGACTTTCCGGATTCTCTTGAATGCTGCCATCAATCTAGCTTATACCACGAAGATTCTGATTAAGAGATCCAAGAGATATTCATTCATTCTACGGTAGAACGGAAGTGGTTGTCAGGCACGCGTTCGTGGGGTAATGATGATGATTGTCACGTTCATGATATTCATGTTGAAGTGCGAATGGATATCTTAGATAGGAACACGCATGTTTGAATGGAAAACAGAAATACTTGCATTAATTCATCGAGACACAGCAGAGCTCCTCACCCCCAACAATGGAGTTTAGAGACTCATGCCGTCAAAAAGTACAAAGTCCAGATCTAAAATGTCATGAGATCCAAAATAAGTCTCTAAAAGTTGTTTAAATACTAAACTAGTAGCCTAGGTTTACAGAAAATGAGTAAACTATGATAGATAGTGCAGAAATCCACTTCTGGGGCCCACTTGGTGTGTGCTGGGGCTGAGACTAAAGCTTCTCACGTGCCTGGGCTGTTTTGGGCGTTCAACGCCAGGCTGTAACCTGTTTCTGGCGTTGAACTCCAACTTGTAACGTGTTTCTGGCGCTGGACGCCAGACTGCAACATGGAACTGGCGTTGAACGCCAGTTTACGTCATCTATCCTTGATTAAAGTATAGACTATTATATATTGATGGAAAGCTCTGGATGTCTACTTTCCAACGCAATTAGAAGCGCGTCAATTGGACCTCTGTAGCTCCAGAAATTCCATTTCGAGTGCAGAGAGGTCAGGACCCAACAGCATCAGCAGTCCTTTTTCAGCCTGAATCAGATTTTTGCTCAGCTCCCTCAATTTCAGCCAGAAAATACCTGAAATTACAAAAAAACACACAAACTCATAGTAAAGTCCAGAAATATAAATTTTTCCTAGAAACTAATGAAAATAAACTAAAAACTAACTAAAATATACTAAAAACTATATGAAATTAACCCCAAAAAGCGTATAAAATATCCGCTCATCACAACACCAAACTTAAACTGTTGCTTGTCCTCAAGCAACTAGATAAATAATATAGAACACAAATGAGTCAAGAAACAATAATATCTCAGAGTTTTTGAGTGAAGCTCAAATTCTAATTAAATAAGCGGGTCTAGTAGCTTTTTGCTTCCGAACAGTTTTGGCATCTCACTTTATCCATTGAAGCTCAGAATGATTGGCATCTATAGGAACTTAAAATTCAGATAGTGTTATTGATTCTCCTAGTTCAGTATGTTGATTTTTGAACACAGCTACTTTTATGAGTCTTGGCTGTGGCCCTAAGCATTTTGTTTTCCAGTATTACCACCGGATACATAAATGCCACAGACACATAATTGGGTGAACCTTTTCAGATTGTGACTCAGCTTTGCTAAAGCCCCCAATTAGAGGTGTCCAGGGTTCTTAAGCACACTCTTCTCTTTGCTTTGGACCTTGACTTTAACCGCTCAGTCTCAAGTTTTCACTTGACACCTTCACGCCACAAGCACAAGGTTAGGGACAGCTTGGTTTAGCCGCTTAGACCAGGATTTGATTTCCTTAGGCCCTCCTATCCACTGATGCTCAAAGCCTTGGATCCTTTTTATTACCCTTGCCTTTTGGTTTTAAGGGTTATTGGCTTTTTCTGCTTGCTTTTTTTTTTTGCAAGCTTTGTATTCACTGCTTTTTCTTGCTTCAAGAATCATTTTTATGATTTTTCAGATTACCAATAACATGTCTCGTGTTTATCATTCTTTCAAGAGCCAACATATTTAACCTTCAAGAACATCAAATTCCAAAGACATATGCACTGTTCAAGCATTCATTCAGAAGGCAGAAAGCATTGCCACCACATGTAAACAATTAGAATTTGTTTTATTAAAAACTCAAAAATTATTGCCTCCTTGTTTTAAAGAAAATCTTCTATTTTATTCATGTTTAATGATGATGAGAAAAATAAATTATAGCTTAATTGGGGATAAAATCAAAATATAAATACTAGTTACCATTATATGACTCCTAAGGTGAAACTCAAATAATAGAAAAAAAGTTATCACAGGGTTAAGGTTAAGATCAGAACTCAACAACCTTGACTTTGGGAAGCGGATGCCTCTTTAGTCTGTGGAGTGCTTGGCCCTTCAAGAGATAGTTTCTGACGCTTTAGTTCTCTTAATTCACGCCCTTGCACTTCTTGTTCTCTGAGCAGTTTGCAAAGCATGCTGTTTTGATTTTGCTGTTCTTCCTTCATTTGGTCCATGGTTTCTTGCAACTTAGTGACAGATGCCTCAAGATGCTCCCAATATTCAAATTGAGGGAGTTCTGGTAGGAATTCTTGCGCCCTCCTCTTGATGGGGTCATCCTTCATTTGTTGTTTTTCCATTGTGATTTTAGTGATTGGTTGCTCCACTGAGATATACTCTGTTATTCCCATCTTTACTCCAGCATCTTTGCAGAGCATAGAGATTAGGCTTGGATAAGCCAGCCTGGCATCCTTGGAGTTCTTGTTGGGAAGTATGTAGAATTCAGATGGGATCAGTTGATGAACTTCTACTTCTTTTCCCAACATAATGCAATGGATCATCACTGTTCTTCTAGTATTGACTTCAGAATGGTTGCTGGTGGGCAATATAGAATGCCCAATGAAGTCCAGCCATCCTCTGGCGACTGGTTTGAGATCTTCTCTCTTGAGTTGATTTGGGACACCCCTCGTGCTGGTGGTCCACCTGGCTCCAGGGATGCATATATCCTCTAGAATCTTATCCAGACCCTTGTTTGTTCTCATCATTCTCCTATTAAAGGAGTCTGGGTCATCTTTCAGCTGAGGTAGCTTAAAGATCTCCCTGATTTTGTCAGGGTGGATGTGAACGATCTTTCCTCTGACCACAGTCCTATAGTCATAGAGGGCAGCTCCAGATATTCTCTGCCTGTCTGTTTGTCACAGATTAGCGTAGAATTCCTGAACCATATTCCTTCCCACTTTCGTTTCAGGATTAGCTAGGACTTCCCAGTTCCTGTTTCGAATCTGCTCTTGGATCTCCGGGTATTCATCTTCTTTCAGATCAAACTTGACTTTCGGGATCACAAATCTTAGACCCATTATTTTGTAGTAATGGTCTGAATGTTCTTTGGTTAAGAACCTCCCTTGATTCCAAAGTGGTTTTGGAACACTCTCTTTCTTGCCTCTTGGAGTGGGTTATTTTCCTTTAGGAGCCATGATCTTAGTGGGTATGGTTTAGTGATCACGGATAAACACACCAAACTTAGAGGATTGCTTGTCCTCAAGCAAAAGAAAAGAAAGGAGAGTGATAGAAGGAGAGCTAGTGTTGAATGGTGATTGAGAGGAAGGAGGCCGAATGGGTTTTCGAAAATAGGGGGAAAGATAAGATAGAAGATATGATTTAAAAAGAAATAAGTGTGATAAGAAAAGATATAATTTAAAATTGAAGAGATATGAAAGATATTTGAATAAGATAGATTTGGATTTTCGAAAAAGATAATATGGAGATTTTTTTTTTAATATTGATTAGTTGAATTGGATTTTTGAATGAAAAGAGATAGATTTGTTTTGAAAATTTTGAAAAAGAGTTGAATTGGATTGAAAAAAGGATTTGTGCTTATGGATTAAGATACATTTGATATTTTTAAAGTAGGGTTTTTAGAAATTAGGGATTTTAGAAATCAGGGTTTGTAACATGTTTATGCAAGAAATCATGAATTGAAACATAAAAATTAAAATTAAAATGAAAAATTTGAAGTAAAAACGAATTTACCTCCTCCCTACCATCCTGGCGTTTGAACGCCCAAACGCTGCATGTTTTGGGTGTTCAACGCCCAACTGCTGCTTCTCCTGGGTGTTCAACGCCCAGCTGTTGCTTCTTTCTGGCGTTGAACGCCAGGAACTCCTTTGTCACTGGGCGTTTTTCTGAACGCCCAGATGGCTATCCTTACTGGCGTTCAACGCCCAGTGGATGCTTCTTTTGGGCGTCCAAAACAGACTTTTACTGGCGTTTTCTTGCCAGTGAGCTCTTTTTCTCTGTTTTGTGTGCGGAATCCTTTTGTAACCCTATAAACTTATACAATTGACTCTTTACCTTAGTGTCAATGAACTTTATATAAACAAATAAAATCAAAAATAGGGCAAAATGCTTAGAGGAAGTGATGCCCCATGGCTGGGTTGCCTCCCAGCAAGCGCTTCTTTATTGTCTTTAGCTGGACCTTGCTGAGTTTTTTAATCTAGCCTCAGCCTTGAGCACTCTTGCTCAACATTGCCTTCAAGATAGTGCTTGATTCTTTGTCCATTAACAATGAACTTCTTATCAGAATCAATATCTTGAAGCTCCATATAACCATATGGTGATACACTTGTAATCACATATGGTCCCCTCCACCGGGACTTCAGTTTCCCGGGAAATAGCCTGAGCCTAGAGTTAAACAACAGAACCTTTTGTCCTGGTTCAAAGATTCTAGATGACAGCTTTCTGTCATGCCACCTTTTTTATTTTTCTTTATAAAGCTTGGCATTTTCGAAAGCAGTGAATCTGAATTCCTCTAGCTCATTCAGCTGGAGCAATCTTTTTTCTCCAGCTAATTTGGCATCAAAGTTTAGGAATCTGGTTGCCCAGTAGGCTTTATGTTCCAGTTCCACAGGCAGGTGGCATGCCTTACCATACACGAGTTGGTATGGAGAGGTCCCTATAGGAGTCTTGAATGCTGTTCTGTAAGCCCACAAAGCATCATCCAAGCTTCGTGCCCAATCCTTTCTATGGGTACTCACAGTCCATTCCAGGATTCTTTTTAGTTCTCTGTTAGAAACTTCAACTTGTCCTTTTTTCTGCGGATGATATGGAGTTGCCACCTTATGGCGAATCCCATACCGGACCATGGCAGAGTAAAGCTGTTTGTTGCAGAAGTGAGTGCCCCCATCACTGATTAGTACCCTAGGGACACCAAATCTGCAGAATATATGTTTCAAGAGGAACCTTAGTACTGTTTTAGTATCATTGGTGGGTGTGGCAATGGCCTCTACCCATTTTGATACATAGTCAACTGCCACCAGAATATAAGTGTTTGAGTATGATGGTGGGAAAGGCCCCATGAAATCAATTCCCCATACATCAAACAACTCAATCTCCAAGATTCCTTGTTGAGGCATGGCATAACTATGAGGCAAATTACCAGCTCTCTGGCAACTGTCACAGTTACGTACAAACTCTCGGGAATCTCTATAGAGTGTAGGCCAGTAGAAACCATATTGGAGGACCTTGGTGGCTGTTCGCTCACCTCCGAAATGGCCTCCATATTGTGATCCATGGCAATGCCATAGGATCCTCTGTGCTTCTTCTCTAGGCACACACCTATGGATTATTCCGTCTGCATATCTCTTAAAGAGATAGGGTTCATCCCACAAGTAGTACTTTGCATCAGTAATTAATTTTTTCTTTTGTTGCCTGCTGTACTCCTTGGGAATGAACCTTGCAGCTTTGTAGTTTGCAATGTCTGCAAACCATGGTAATTCCTGAATGGCGAACAAATGCTCATCCGAAAAGGTTTCAGAGATCTCAATAGAGGGAGAGGATGCCCCTTCCACTGGTTCTATCCGGGACAGATGGTCAGCCACTTGGTTTTCTGTCCCTTTTCTGTCTCTTATTTCTATATCAAACTCTTGCAGAAGCAACACCCATCTTATGAGTCTGGGTTTTGAATCCTGCTTTGTGAGTAGATATTTAAGAGCAGCATGATCTGTGTACACAATCACCTTTGATCCTACTAAGTATGATCTAAACTTGTCAATGGCATAAACCACTACAAGCAATTCTTTTTCTGTGGTTGTGTAATTTTTCTGGGCATTATTCAAAACACGGCTAGCATAATAAAGGACATGCAGAAGCTTGTCATGCCTCTGCCCCAGCACTGCACCAATGGCGTGATCACTGGCATCACACATTAATTCGAATGGTAATGTCCAGTCTGGTGCAGAGATAACTAGTGCTGTGACCAGTTTAGGTTTCAGAGTTTCAAACGCCTGCAGGCACTCTGTGTCAAACACAAATGGTGTGTCGGCAGCTAGCAGGTTGCTTAGAGGTTTTGCAATTTTTGAAAAATCCTTTATAAACCTCCTATAGAATCCTGCATGCCCCAGAAAACTTCTGATTGCCTTAACATTGGCAGATGGTGGTAATTTTTCAATTACCTCTATTTTAGCTTGATCCACCTCTATTCCCTTGTTTGAAATTTTATGCCCAAGGACAATCTCTTCAGTCACCATAAAGTGACATTTTTCCCAGTTTAAAACCAGGTTGGTCTCTTGGCATCTTTTCAAAACCAGTGTCAGGTGATCAAGATAGGAGCTGAATGAGTCTCCATATACTGAGAAGTCATCCATGAAGACTTCAAGAAATTTTTCCACCATATCAGAGAAAATAGAGAGCATGCATCTCTGAAAGGTTGTAGGCGCATTACACAGCCCAAAAGGCATCCTTCTGTAAGCAAATACTCCAGATGGACATGTGAATGCTGTTTTCTCTTGATCCTGGGGATCTACTGCAATTTGGTTGTAGCCTGAATAGCCATCCAAAAAGCAGTAGTAATTATGACCTGCTAGTCTTTCTAGCATCTGGTCTATGAATGGTAAAGGAAAATGATCCTTTCTGGTGGCTGTATTGAGCCTTCTGTAATCAATACACATGCGCCACCCTGTAACTGTTCTTGTAGGAACGAGTTTATTTTTTTCATTATGAATCACTGTCATGCCTCCCTTTTTAGGGACAACTTGAACAGGACTCACCCAGGGGCTATCAGAAATAGGATAAATAATCCCAGCCTCCAGTAATTTAGTGACCTCTTTCTGCACCACTTCCTTCATTGCTAGATTTAGCCGCCTCTGTGGTTGAACCACTGGCTTAGCATCATCCTCCAATAGGATTTTGTGCATGCATCTAGCTGGGCTTATGCCCCTAAGGTCACTTATGGACCACCCAAGAGCTTCCTTGTGTGTCCTTAGCACTTGGATTAGTGCTTCCTCTTCCTGTGGATTTAAAGCAGAGCTTATGATCACTGGAAAAGTATCACCTTCTCCCAGAAATGCATATTTCAGGGATGGTGGTAATAGTTTGAGCTCGGGTTTAGGAGGTTTTTCCTCTCCCTAAGAAAATTTCAGAGGCTCTTTCAATTCCTCTGAATCCTCTAGATCAGGCGGAACACCTTTAAAGATGTCTTCCAGGTCTAATTCGAGACTCTCAGCCATGTTGATCTCCTCCACCAGAGAGTCAATAAGATCAACTTTCATGCAGTCTTTTAGTGTGTCTAGATGCTGCATGGCATTGACAGCATTCAATTTAAACTCATCCTCATTGACTCTCAGGGTGACTTCCCCCTTTTGGACATCAATGAGAGTTCGTCCAGTTGCTAGGAAAGGTCTTCCTAGAATGAGAGTAGCACTCTTGTGCTCCTCCAATCACGCCTGATGGGTATTTAATGGAGCCATCAGCAAGTTGGAGACATATCCGGGTTGGTTTAACTTCTTCAGTTAAACCAAGCGTTCTGATGGTGGATGCAGGTATCAGGTTGATGCTTGTGCCAAGATCGCATAAAGCTGTCCTAGTGCAATTTCCCTCTAATGTGCATGGTATCAGAAAGCTTCCGGGATCTTTAAGCTTTCCAGGAAAGCTTTTCAGAATGACTGCACTGCATTCTTCAGTGAGGAGAACTCTTTCAGTTTCTCTCCAATCCTTCTTATGACTCAAGATCTCTTTCATGAACTTGGCGTACGAAGGTATTTGCTCAAGTGCTTCTGCAAACGGAATCTTTATTTCAAGAGTCCTGAGATAATCTGCAAAGCGAGAAAATTGCTTATCCTGCTCCTCTTGGTGGAGTTTTTGAGGATAAGGTATATTGGCTTTATATTCCTCAACCTTGGTTGCTGTAGATTTATTTCCTACAGAAGTGGTTGAAGAAGCCTTTTTAGATGGATTGTCATCAGCACTTGTGTGTGTCTGATCCCTCTCTAGCAATTGAGTGCCAGAGTTAGAAGCTGGAGTGACGTTAGACGCCAACTCCTCATCTGCTCTTGGCGTCTGAACGCCAGAACTGTGCTTCTTTTGGGCGTTCAACGCCAGTTCCTTGCTTGTTTCTGGCGTTGAACGCCAGTCCTGAGCATGGTCTGGGCATTCAGCGCCAGCCTTCCACCCAATCTCTGGCGTTTTAACGCCAGAATTATTTTTTCCTGGGCTCTTACTGTCCTCAGATGGATTTTGGGTGGTTTGCTCATTTCTTGGCTTCCTGCTGCCTTGAGATGGGGTATTTAATGTTTTCCCACTTCTTAATTGAACTGCTTGGCATTCTTCTGTTATTTGTTTTGACAGCTGCTGTTTTGTTTGCTTCAATTGTTCTTCCATATTTATATTAGCCATCCTTGTCTCTTGTAGTCTATCTTTGAATTCGGCTAACTGCTGTGTTAGAAAGTCCAATTGCTGATTGAATTCAATAGCTTGTTCAGCAGGACTGGGTTCAGTAGTTACTGTTTTAGCCTCTTCTTTCATGCAAGGGTCACTGCTTAGGTACAGATGCTGTTTTTTGGCAACTGTATCAATGAGCTCTTGAGCTTCTTCAATTATCTTTCTCATGTAGATAGATCCACCAGCTGAGTAATCTAGAGAGATCTGAGCTCTTTCTGTAAGCCTATAATAGAAGATGTCTAACTGAACCCACTCTGAAAATATTTCAGAGGGGCATTTTCTTAGCATCTCTCTGTATCTCTCCCAGGTATCATAAAGATATTCATTATCTCCTTGTTTAAAGCCTTGGATGTCCAGCCTTAGCTGTGTAATCCGTTTTGGAGGAAAGTATTGATTCAGGAATTTTTCTGTCAGATGTTTCCATGTCTTTATGCTAGCCTTAGGTTGATTATTTAACCACCTCTTAGCTTGGTCTTTTATAGCAAATGGGAACAGTAATAATCTGTAGACATCCTGATCTACTTCCTTGTCATGTACTGTGTCAGCAATTTGTAAAAACTGTGCCAAAAACTCTGTAGGTTCTTCCTGTGGGAGACTGAAATACTGGCAGCATGATAATGAGCTGAGGATTCAACTCAAAGCTACTGACTCCAATGGAGGGTATGCAGATACTACTCCCATATGAAGCAGTAGAGGGGTTAGCAAATGACCCCAGAGTCCTTCTAGACTGTTCATTTCCGCTTAGATCCATGATGGAGAAAAGGAGATGATGTAAAATAGAGAAGAAATATTTTTATTTATTTAATTATTTATTTATTTCAAAAACAAAATAAATTAAAATAAAATAAATAAAAATGGGTGAAGATTTTCGAAAAAATGAGGAGAGAGAAAGTAGTTAGGAAGTTTTGAAAAAGATATGAAATTTTTTTTTTTTGAAAAAGGTTTTAAATTTTGAAATAAAAATCTGAATTTTAAAGGTAAATTTCAAAAATTTGCTTTAAAATAGAGAGAAAAATTATTTTTGAATTTAAAGAGGAGAGAGAAAAATAATAAGATAGCACAAGATTTAAAAATTTTTAGATCTAATGCTCCTTGTTTTCGAAAATTTTGGAGGGAAAACACCAAGGAACACCAAACTTAAAAATTTTAAGATCAAGACACAAGGAAAACTCAAGAACGCCTTGAAGACTCACAAGAACAACAAGAACATGAAGAAGGAACACCAAACTTAAAATTTTTAGAAAACCAAACTAAAATTTTCAAAAATTATAGAAAGATTAACAAGAAAACACCAAACTTAAAGTTTGGCACAAGATCAAGAAAAATTATTTTTGAAAAAGATTTTTAATAAAACCAGTGCCTAATCATCAAGAACATAGACCAATGCTCTAGCCAATTGAGCTGTAAATGTAACACTTGTTTTGAAGAAGTATTTTTAATAACTAAGAAAAAATATTTTTTTTTAAAAAAAAATTTTTTTTTGAAAAGAATATAAAAGACTCTGACCCAAAAGACAAAATTTTCCTAATCTAAGCAACAGGATTCACCGTCAGTTGTTCAAACTCAAACAATCCCCGGCAACGGCGCCAAAAACTTGGTGCACGAAATTGTAATGTCAATGTTCACATTACTCTCTTACAATTTCGCACAACTAACCAGCAAGTGCACTGGGTCATCCAAGTAATACCTTACGTGAGTAAGGGTCGATCCCACGGACATTGTTGGCTTGAAGCAAGCTATGGTTATCTCGTAATTCTTAGTCAGGATATAATATCAATAATAATTTTTAGTTTGAATTGTAAAAAAAAAGTAAAAAGGGCAGAACACAAATTATACTTGTATGCAATGATGGAGAATATGTTGGAGTTTTGGAGATGCTTTGTCTTCTGAAATTCTGCTTTCCTCTATTTTCTGATTCACGCACGCAAGTCCTCCTATGGCAAGATGTGTGTTGGTGGATCACCGTTGTCAATGGCTACCATCCATCCTTCCAGTGAAAAGGGTCCAGATGCGCTGTCACCGCACAGCTAATCATCTGCAGGTTCTCAATCGTACCGGAATAGGATTTACTATCCTTTTGCATCTGTCACTACGCCCAGCACTCGCGAGTTTGAAGCTCGTCACAGTCATTCAATCCCTGAATCCTACTCGGAATACCATAGACAAGGTTTAGACTTTCCGGATTCTCTTGAATGCTGCCATCAATCTAGCTTATACCACGAAGATTCTGATTAAGAGATCCAAGAGATATTCATTCATTTTATGGTGGAACGAAAGTGGTTGTCAGGCACACGTTCGTGGGGGAATGATGATGATTGTCACGTTCATCACATTCATGTTGAAGTGCGAATGGATATCTTAGATAGGAACACGCATGTTTGAATGGAAAATAGAAATACTTGCATTAATTCATCGAGACACAGCAGAGCTCCTCAATGGATTTTAGAGACTCATGCCGTCAAAAAGTACAAAGTCCGGATCTAAAATGTCATGAGATCCAAAATAAGTCTCTAAAAGTTGTTTAAATACTAAACTAGTAGCCTAGGTTTACAGAAAATGAGTAAACTATGATAGATAGTGCAGAAATCCACTTCTGGGGCCCACTTGGTGTGTGCTGGGGCTGAGACTAAAGCTTCTCACGTGCCTGGGCTGCTTTGGGCGTTCAACGCCAGGCTGTAACCTGTGTCTGGCGTTGAACTCCAACTTGTAACGTGTTTCTGGCGCTGGACGCCAGACTGCAACATGGAACTGGCATTGAACGCCAGTTTACATCGTCTATCCTTAAGCAAAGTATGGACTATTATATATTGCTGGAAAGCCCTGGATGTCTACTTTCCAACGAAATTGGAAGCGCATCAATTGGATTTCTGTATCTCCAGAAATTCCATTCCGAGTGTAGAGAGGTCAGGACCCAACAGCATCAGCAGTCCTTTTTCAGCCTGAATCAGATTTTTGCTCAGCTCCCTCAATTTCAACCAGAAAATACCTGAAATTATAGAAAAACACACAAAATCATAGTAAAGTCCAGGAATATAAATTTTTCCTAGAAACTAATGAAAATAAACTAAAAACTAACTAAAACATACTAAAAACTATATGAAATTAACCCCAAAAAGCGTATAAAATATCCGCTCATCAACGAACGCGAGCTGCACTCGCGTCAATCGCACAAATCAGGCCACGCGATCGCGTGACCCATGCGTCCGCGTCACCTGAGCTTATCGCACACCACACAACCGCGTCACTCACGCGTCCGCGTCACATGCGGCGCACAACTAATCTAAATCAGCCAAAATATCTTATCTTTTCTTCCCCAATCCTAATTTTTCTTATCCTTTCTTACTTTCTTCTTCTTCATCTTTTTGATTTTGTGCATATTTTTATTTTCTTTTCTAAATTTATTATTTTTCCATTGGTGTTAAAAAAAATTTTTCAACTGTTATATCTTTTCTTGAATTATTCTGGTGCCTAATGACTTGTTTTACTCTGACTGGGTATTATTCTTCATAAGTCAATGCTACTCCTTCATGATACTTATATTATTTTGCATTGATATGAACTTATACTATCTTTCATTACCCACACTTTCCCCCTTTGTTGCAAATTTTGCACCACTGGTATGCTATGTGCTTCTATTATTTTCTCACTTGCATGTTGTAGCTACCATGTAATTGAGACCCTTATCATTTGGCATTAACCCACCCATACTTCATTTATTTTCTTATCTTTATTTCTGGGTTACTTTTCTTCCCTTTTTCTTTCAGGATGGCCACTCAGAAGGGAACCAGAAGACGTTTACATGGGGAGACAGACAAGTCCATCTGCACAATTTTTGGAAAAAAAAGCATTAGTTGAAGCAACCCGTCCACTTGCACATCTTAGCATGCACCGAGGATGGTGCAATCTTTAAGTGTGGGGAGATCGATACCAATCTCCGTGGGTTAGTACCTTCCTGTCCCAACACCAATGTTTAAATTTTCTTTGTAGTTAGTTGTTGCATTCGCATGTTTGTTTGATTTTGTGCATTTAGTTACTACTTGGTTGAAGTAATATTTTCTTTTTCCAGAAATTTTTATAGTATTTCACTAATTTAAATTGAAAAATTTGTGTTAAACCTGTTTGGAAGTTGTATTTGGAACATGGTTTTTGAGCCAAAGAACACACAACCTGTGAGATTTTGAGCTTATTTATATGGTTACATTATTTAACTATAAATTTTTATTTTTGTGTGTTTTCTTCTCTATAATTGCAATATTTGCTTTGTTCCATTCTATATGTCCATTATTTAGTGTATTTACATGCTTGCATATGATTGAGGCCATTACTTGTTTTTGCTCACTTATCCCAAATAAGCTTACCCTTTTATGTCACCCTTGTTAGCCACTTTGAACTTTTTAACCTCCTTCTATTTCATAACCACATTACTAGCCTTAAGCAGAAAAACAAAATAAAAATTCCAAGTTGAATCCTTGGTTAGCTTAAGATAGATATTGTGTATAATTTAAGTGTGAGAAATTTTATGGGAACATGGGATGATAGGAAAAAGTAGGAAATTAAATTGAATAAGTTATTTGAAAATTTGGGAAGCATGCTCATGTGAAATCAAAATAATTAAATTACCATTTGGGAAGCATGCTCATGTGAAATCAAAATAATTAAATTACCATGTGCATTGTTTAAAAAAAATTAAGTAATTAAATAAGGGGATACAAAAAAATATATATGAATTACCCCAAATGCAAAATAAAAAGGATCAATGCACATGGGACAAAATTCAAAAATAAGTTTGATACATGAGCATGTAATACAAAAGTGGGAAAAATTTGGGTAGCTAGGTAAAGCATTTTAAATTATATAAAGTATGTATATGTTAGGTGAAATCTTAGACTAATCAAGGATTCACTTTGTTAGCTCACTTAGCCTTATATATATATATATATATATATATCCTTACCTTTACCTCAGCCCCATTACAACCCTGAAAAGACCTCATGATGTTTGCATTGGTATACTAAATATTTGTTGATTAGTTAGATGAAGAACAAAGTTTAGAAAGCATGACTAGAGAAGAGTAGAGTGAATTACCCTAGACACTTGAGAGAGCAGAGTGATATACACTACCAGTGAGGGTTCAATGCTTGATTCTATGTTCCCTGCTTTCATGAGCTATATTCTTACAAGTTTATTTGTCTTTTATTGTATAATTTGAATTAGTGAAATCTGATTTATGTTTGTCTTGAAGAGCTTATTTACTTTTAACCAAGTAGGTAGAAACATTTTGCATTTAGCTACATTCATATAGATAGGATTGTATTTCATACATTTTACCATTCTTCTTCACTCCTTTATAGCTTCTCTTGAGCTTAGCATGAGGACATGCTAATGTTTAAGTGTGGGGAGGCTGATAAACCACTATTTTATGGTTTATCTTGTGCTCAATTGAGTGAATTTTATCAATCTTTCATACACTTATTCATATGATTTGCATGAGTTTACGTTTTCCTTCCTGATTTTGTGCTATGATTGAAAACATGCTTCTTTGGTCTTAATTTTGATATGTTTAATCTTCTCTTATTACCATTTGATGCCTTGATATGTGTGTTAAGTTATTTCAGAGATTACAGGGCAGGAATGGCTCAGAGGATGGAAAGAAAGCATGCAAAAGTGGAAGGAATACAAGAAATTGCTAAGCTGTCCAGCCTGACCTCTTCGCACTCAAATAGTCATAACATGAGCTACAGAGGTCCAAATGAGATGGTTCTAGTTGCTTTGGAAAGATAACGTCTGGGGCTTCGCAATAATATATAATTTGCCATAGCTGCCCCGAAGACAGACAACACAAACGCGTGGATCACGCGGATGTGTGACCTAGCGAAAACCCAATCCTCGCGAACGTGTGGACGACGCCTCCGCATCACTTTCCCGCGACATGTACGTACTAGAAATTGCTGGGGACAATTTTTGGCATATTTTTTACCCAGTTTTTGGCCCAGAAAACACAGATTAGAGGCTATAAAGTGGGAGAATGCATCCATTCATTGACAAGTCTTCCATTATTCACTTTTCATAATTTAGATGTAGTTTTTAGAGAGAGAAGTTCTCTCCTCTCTCTTAGGATTTAGGATTAGGATTTCTCTTATTTTAGGACTGCTCATCTTCATTACAGGTTCAATGTTCTTTTTATTTATTTTATCAATTTAGTTTATGAACTCTTTATGTTTAGATTGATTTTCTATTATTAATGCAATTGAGGTATTTCAGATTTATGATTTTTATTTAGCCTTTTATATTCTTGGCTTTAATTGATTAATTGGAGACTCTTAAGTTATCAAACTCATCGTGATTGATAATTGTTATTTTTACTAATTGAATTGAATTCCTATAACTCTAGTCCTTTCTTAGGAATTGGCTAGGACCTAAAGATCAAACTAATTAGTCCACTTGACTTTCCTTTGCTTTAGTAAAGGTTAACTAAGTGGGATTAAAACTCAATTCTCATCACCATCGATAAGGATAACTAGGATAGGACTTCCAAATTTTCATACCTTTCCAGGAGTTTTATTAGTTATTAATTTATTAATTCCTGCAAGTTATTTCCCTTGTTCAAACCTTTTTAAAACCCAAAAACACTGTTTTCCATAACTAATAATAAGAACACCTCCCTGCAGTTCCTTGAGAAGACGACCCGAGGTTTGAATACTTCGGTTTATTAATTTTTGTTGGGTTTGTTACTTGTGACAACCAAAACTTTTGTACAAAAGGATTTTCTGTTGGTTTAGAAACTATACTTACAACGCGATTACTTTTATTCTTTACCGATAGGAAATCCGATCGTCACCTTGCCATACACCAACCAAAAGGGGCTCATGCCAATTGGCGTTTTGTATGCCGTTTGGTAGGCCCATAATGCATCGGTGAGCTTAGCACTCCAATCTTTCCTATTGGGTTTCACAATTCTTTCTAAGATGCGTTTAATCTCCCGATTGAAAACCTTGGATTGGCCGTTTGTTTGTGGGTGGTAAGCCGTAGCTACTTTATGCATGATGCCATATTTCTTCATTAGCCCTTCCATTCTCTTATTGCAAAAATGTGAACTTTGGTCGCTCACGATTGCTCGTGGCAACCCAAATCTACAAATGATGTTATTTCTCACAAAGGAAAGGACCACATTAGCATCGTCCGTCCGGGTGGGTATTGCTTCCACCCATTTGGACACATAATCAACGGCAAGTAGAATGTAGAGAAAACCATTAGAATTTGTGAATGGCCCCATGAAGTCTATTCTCCATACATCAAAAATCTCACAAAATAGCATAGTTTGTTGGGGATTTCATCCTTCTTGGAGATATTACCAAATCTAATACATTGAGAACAAGATTTACAAAAATGAGAAGAGTCCTTGAAAAGAGTTGGCCCCCAAAATCCACAATCTAGGATTTTTCTTGCCGTCCTTTGAGGTCCAAAATGGCCTCCTCTTTCGGAGGAGTGGCAAGCTTCCAAGATTGAATGGAATTCGGTTTGTGGTATGCACCTCCGAATTACTTGATCCGCCCCACATCTCCAAAGGTATGGGTCATCCCACACATAGTACTTGGATTCACTTTTTAGCTTATCCCTTTGATGTTTGGAAACATTAGGAGGGAAGGAGCGAGATACCAAGTAATTGGCAATTGGTGCATACCAAGGAATGGTTTCCGAGATTGCATGCAAGCTCTCAAAGGGAAAAGAGTCATTAATAGGAGTGGTATCGCCTTTGGTGTGTTCAAGGCGACTTAAGTGGTCCGCCACTAGGTTTTGCGTACCACTCCTATCCTTAATTTCCAAACCAAATTCTTGCAACAATAAAACCCATCTAATCAATCTCGGTTTGGATTCCTTCTTAGCCAACAAATACTTTAACGCCGCATGATCCGAGTACACTACCACCTTCGAACCAAGTAAATATGCTCGGAACTTGTCCAAGGCGAAAACTATTGCCAATAGTTCTTTTTCGGTGGTAGTGTAGTTGGATTGGGCTCCATCTAGTGTTTTTGATGCATAGGCTATGACATATGGATTCTTACCCTCGCGTTGTGCTAACGCGGCTCCCACGGCAAAATTTGAAGCATCACACATTATTTCGAATGGCCGACTCCAATCCGGCCCTCTCACGATGGGAGCTTGGGTCAATGCTACCTTGAGCTTGTCAAAAGCCTCCATGCATTCCTTGCTTAGATCAAACTCAATGTCCTTTTGCAACAATCTTGAGAGAGGCAATGCTACCTTACTAAAGTCCCTTATGAATCTTCGATAAAATCCTGCATGTCCAAGGAAAGAGCGGACTTCCCTCTCGAAAGAGGGATAAGGCAAGCTAGATATAACATTAATCTTTGCCGGATCTACGAAAATACCATCTTTGGAAATAATATGCCCTAAAATAATGCCTTACCTAACCATGAAATGACACTTCTCAAAATTCAAGACAAGGTTAGTTTTAGTACATCTTTCCAAAACTTTGTCAAGGTTATCCAAGCAATGATCAAAAGAATCACCATATACCGTGAAGTCATCCATGAATACCTCCATACATTGCTCTAGAAAATCCGTAAATATGCTCATCATGCACCTTTGAAAACTTGTCGGTGCATTGCATAAGCCGAATGGCATACGCTTATAGGCATAAGTTCCAAAAGGGCAAGTAAATGTTATTTTTTCTTGGTCCTCTAGAGCAATGTGTATTTGGAAGTACCCCGAATAGCCATCTAGAAAGCAATAATGGGATTTACCGGATAATCGATCGAGCATTTGATCGATAAACGGAAGTGGAAAATGACTTTTCTAGTGGCCGAGTTCAACCTTCGGTAGTCTATGCATACTCGCCAAGAAATTTGCATCCGTGTTGCTATGAGCTCCCCCTTTCATTCTTGATTGTGGTTACCCTGGACTTCTTTGGCACAACTTGAATGGGACTCACTCATTCACTATCCGAAATGGGGTAGATGATGTCCGCCTCGAGCCGTGTTACCTCCTTCTTGACAACCTCCAAAATGGTAGGATTCAATCGTCTTTGAGGTTATCTTACGGGTCTAGCTTCTTCTTCTAAAAAGATCCGGTGCTCACACATTTGGGGACTTATCCCCACTAGATCCGCCAAGCTCCACCCTATTGCCCTCTTGTTCTTCCTCAAAACACATAGCAACTTCTCTTCTTGTTGAGGATTTAGTTCCCTTGCTATAATCACCGGGAACTTGTGAGCTTCATCAAGGTATGAGTACTTTAGGTGGGTGGTAGTGGCTTCAATTCTAGCTTTTGTTCATGGCTTGTCTCTTGAACTTCTTCACTTGGGTCTTCACTATTTTCTTCAATCATATGTTTCTCATCTAGCTTTGCATAATGCACTTCGACCACAATGTTGTCAATTAAGTCACACCGGAATATGGAATAGTTCTCTGATGGGTGCCTCATTGCTTCTTCTAAGCTAAAACTTACAACTCTCCCATCTATCTCAAATGAGTAGGTTCCCGAATGGGCATCCAACTTAAATCTAGAGGTCCTCAAAAATGGCCTCCCAAGTAGGATTGATGATGTCCTTTCGGATTCACTTGGTGGCATCTCAATGATATGGAAATCAATTGGAAATATCAAACCTTTTATGTTGACCAACACATCCTCCGCAATACCCGTCACAGTTATTATGCTCTTGTCCACCAAGACAAACCTAGCCGCCGACCGCTTCAACGGTGGGAGCTTCAATATATGATAAACGGAAAGAGGCATAATGCTAACGCATGCACCAAGGTCACACATACAATCAATGAATTAAACTCCATCAATGACACAAGAGACTAAACAAGGGCCCGGATCAACACACTTTTTCGGGATGGCTCCCATCAAAGCCGAAATAGAACTCACCAATGGAATGGTTTCTAACTCATGAATTCTATCTTTGTTCATACACAAGTCCTTAAGAAATTTCGCATATTTAGGCACTTGATGTATAACATCAAAGAGAGGGATAGTTACCTCCACTTTCTTGAACATTTCCACCATTTTTGGGTCGAGTTCTATACGCTTCTTAGCCTTCCTCGCCAATGTAAGAAATGGAATTGGTTGAGCCACTTTCTCTAAGACTTGCTCCTTTCTAAGGGCTTCACTCCTTGGTTGAGGGTCTTCATCTTCAACTATCACATGTGCTTCCTCCTCCTCTTCAACTTCTTCTATCTCAACCCCATCCTCCTCTTGAGTAACTATCATTGGATTAGGTGCCTTTGAGTCCCTTTCTTTCAATTGAGTTCCAGACCTCAAGGTAACGGCATTGATGCCACCCTTGGGGTTGGGTAGAGGTTGAGAAGGTATAGCACTAGAGGTTGGAGCTTGAGGATTGGAGGTAGAAGGTGGCTTCATGCGAGCAATGAGAGCTTGAAAGGTGGAAGTGAGGCCATTAAGACTTGAGTTGAGTATATTTTGGAGTTTCTTTTGCCCTTGGAGTATGGACCGGAGTGTCTCATCTTGATTTGAGGAAGTGGAAGGATAGGTGATTTGTGGTGCTTGTGATTGGTTGGGTGGAAGTGGTTGTATATGAGGTGGTATGTAGGTTTGATAGTTTCTTCCTTGGTTTGGTTGTTGATTTGGAGGATTTTGTGAGTATCGGTTTTGTGGAGTGTTGTTGTTCCATCTTTGGTTACCTCCATTGTCCCTTCCCCCTTGTTGATAATTGTCCCGCCAACCTTGGTTGGAGCTATCCCTCCAACCTTGATTAGAGTTTTTACTCCCTTGGTTATAGTTGCCTCCTTATTGGGGGTACCCTTAGTTGTAATTCCTCCCTTGTGAATGGTATCCTTGATTACCGCATTCATAGTAGGAGCGATCATAGAAGTTGTGGGTAGCCGTTAGAGTGTTATCTTCTTGGAGACTTGGACATTCATCCGTGTAGTGGGAGTAGCATGAGCAAATACCACATACTTTTTGGGGGACCAATTGTTGGCTTTGTTGATGTTGAGGAGGAGGTGGAGGTTGTGGTTGATTCACTTGGAGTTGCTTTAGAAGGCTTGTCATCTCACACAAGGTCTTGGTAAAGGTAGCGGTCTCACCACTAGAAGAGACTTCATTCACGACCTTTGGGTGGTTGACTCTCCGCCTAGCATTTTGAGTAGATTCGGCCAAGTCGGTAATGAGTTGCCATGCCTCCTCCGCCGTCCTATACTTTGACAAAGAACCGTTGCTTGAGGTGTCTAATAAATTCTTATCTTGTTCCCTCATGCCTTGGCACACATAGCTAAGCAATACTTGAGTGTCAATCATGTGGTTGGGACATGAGTCAAGAAGTTTGTAAAACCGTTCCCAATATTCATATAGAGTTTTCATCTCGCCTTGTACAATACATGAGATTTCCTTCCTTAGCTTGTCCGTCATTTCCACGGGCATGAATTTATCAAGGAATTCTCTTCTAAGCAAGTCCCAATCGGAGACAACATCACTAGGTAAGGTATAAAACCACTCCTTGACTCTTCCCTCAAGAGAGAATGAGAAGGAAAACAACCATATGGCCACTTCATCGGATCCTTCCCGCCTAGTGGTTGAGCATACACCATGAAAGTCCTTGAGGTGTCTAATTGGATCTTGTGCAGGAAGTCCATGGAACTTTGGTAGAAGATTGATGAGAGCGGTCTTGAGTTCAAAGTTTGCATTCAAGTTTGGGTGAAGCACATGAAGAGGTTGGAGAACAAAATCCGGTGCACCCGCTTCCTTGAGAGTAACTCTCCTTGGAGTGGCCATTTTGTCAACACCTAGATTAAAAGAAGAACTATTAGTAGTATCGACGGAAGAGTAATTAGTGCCTTCGTTGGATGACGGTGAATTGGCAAAAACCTTTTCACCTTCCTCAAAGTCTAACCGCCTCCGAGCTTGCCTAATATGAAGCAAAGTTCTTTCAATTTCTGAATCAAGTGGTGCTAAGCTCGGATTTGGTAGTGAACGCGTCATACAATGAAGGAGGTAAGAAGCTCATGACATCAAGTGATATTCAAGCAAAGACTAATTCTAACTATAATCAAACAATCAAGAGAGAAATGCAAGTATCCATGTATTAACATATTTACACTAACCAATAGAATGGCACACATAAGCAAATCCCCAGCAACGGCGCCATTTTGATGAACGTAATATTCTTATGCCGGTTAGAGATTAGCAATGAATCCAATCGTGAGTATAGTCTAACCAACACACAAATATTGCATCAAACAATTCTAAATTCTATGACCGAGAGTATTGATCCCGGGTCGTTCTCCCTAGGATTTGCCTTAGAATGCTCATCATTGATTAGGAAGTCTTTTGTGGTTTTGAGAGTTGGTGCAAGAGTTCAAGCTAACAAAAGTAGACAAGCAATTAATTGAAATAAAAGCCTTGGCTAGGGGTAAGCATTGGAAGTTCCATCATTATAGTTTCCTTCAATTGAGATAAGAATTGATTATTGCTTCACTTAGTTAACCCCTAATAATGGAGGAAAGTCAAGTGAGAGTAACTAACTTGAGTCACAAGTCCTAGTCTCATCCTAGGGAAGTCTAGCTTTAGTGCACTCCAAGTCAATTAGCAATTTTCAATTCCTAATCAATAATTGATATCCACTACTCAAGTGTCTCCAATAACTTAACCCCTAAGCCAAGTGAGAGAAATCTACTCCATAACTAGAGTTGTCATTTTCACAAACAATTGGTAGGCAATTGTAGAAGACATGATGAAATTGAAAGAAGAGAATTGAATTAAAGCTACCTAATCCAAGCAATCATCAACAATCAAGCAATTGAATGAAATTTCTCAATTCATTGACCAAAATTCAAAGTAACAAAGTCACAAATCTAGATCCAAGAGATAGAATCAAAAGAACACTAATTGAGAGTAGAAGAAGACTAGATCTACAACTTGTATCAAAGTAAAAGTGAATTAGCAATGGATCTCACCAAGAAATCAAAGGAGAATTGCAATGGAGAAAGTGAAATCCTAGAGAGAAGTTGGAGTCTTTCTCTCTAAAAGCAAAAATGTAACTAACTACTCAAAATATCTAGAATTCTGACTAATTGTCCTAACCCCCCTAATCCTTGGTCTTCTTATGCTTTTCCCTCCAAAATTCTACTCCAAAACAGGGCCTGGGACTGCTTGAAATCGTTGGTCACATTTTCCTCTAAAAAAATCACGTGCGCACATCGGCGCGCACGCGCACCTTGGGTTTTTTTTCGCGACCAACATGCAGGTGTGCAGTGCGCGCGCGCGTCAAAGGAATTATGGCCCAGCCGTATAAGCGCGCCAGCTTCTTGCTTCAACTCCATCTTAGCCGGCTCTGGGGGTGCACATCCGCGCGTCCGCGTACAGTGCGCGTGCGCGCACATGCCCAAATTCCAAAATTCTACTTTATTCCATGCTCCTTCTATTCATGCATGCTTCCTTCACTCCTCTTAGCCATTTTTGCCCTATAACTTCTGAAACCACTTAACAAACGGATCACGGTATCGAATGGTAATAGAGGAGGATTATAATATATCAATTTTGATGCAAAAGAAGCATGTTTTCATCTATGAAGCTGATGCACGGAAAACTTGTCTCTCAACAAATCTCCCTTTGGCAAGTGTACCGAAGTTGTCGTCAAGTAAAAACTCACAATAGAGTGAGGTCGAATCCCACAGGGATTGATTGATCAAGCAACTCTAATTAGAAGAATGTTCTAGTTGAGCGAATCCAGAATTTGGGTTGAGAGTTGCAGAAAATAAAATGGCGGGAATGTAAATAACAGAAAAGTAATTGCTAGAATTAAAGGACTGGAAGTAAATGACTACAAAAAAATTGCAGAATTGTAAATGGTAATGGGGGATTTGCTCATAAAAGTAAATCGCAGAAATTAAAGAGAATGGGTGAGATTAGAGATGGGGAGTTCATTGGGCTTAGGAGATGTTGCAATTCTCCGGATCAAGTTCATTTTAATCTCTTCCTCAATCAATGCACTCATTGATCTCCTTGGCAATCTTAAGTGATTGAATTACAATTCCTTGCAATTCAATCTCTCAAATCTTAATCAATAGCCAATTCCTTGGTCAATTGCTCATGAGAAGAGATGAAGTATGGTCACTGATTATACCACATGCATTTCCCAAACCAAGTATTGAGAGGGTTACAGTCACATACCCATCCAAACCCAATTTGGTCCAGCATGAGAAAGCATTTCTAGCTTGATCTCTTCATTCCTCTTCCAAGGTTCAAAAGAGATCCAAGCTTGAATAGCTTCTCTTCCAAGATAACTACTCAATTGGATGAAGATCGAAAGCTTTCAAGTAAAATCAAGAGGAAAGATAGAAAAAGAACAATGAAAATTAGTATTGATCCATCAAATTACAACAGAGCTTCCTAACCCAATGAAAGGGGTTTAGTTGTTCATAGCTCTTGAAAATGAAAACAAAGATGGAGAATACATCATAAAACTAGAAATTGCGAAGAAAGTAAATACAGAGAGTGGTTCTTCAGCCTCCAGAACTATTTTACAATTCAAAGCTACTCCTATATATACTACTCTTCTCAGCTTCTAGTTCACTCTTCAAGTCTTGGGCCTTTGGATCTTGAGTTTGAAGCAGTTCCTTTCTTTATTTGGGCTTGGCTTTACTTGCAGAGAGAAAGTGCGGAGTGGGCAGAGACTTAAGCTCAGGGCGTAAGGAGTGTTAATCATTTAGTGAAAGTCCAAGTTTGGGAACGTTAGTGACACTTAACATTGTCACTAACGTTCCAATGCACCCCTTTTACCTCACGTTAAAACCCACGTTAACTAGGTTAACGTGGCTTTTAACGTTGCCTTGTCAATCTTCGAGAACGTTAGTGACACTCAACATTGTCACTAACGTTCCAGTGTGCCCCTTCTTGCTTCACGTTAAAGCTCACGTTAACTAGGTTAACGTGGCTCTAACGTGGCCTTTGCCATCCTTCGAGAACGTTAGTGACATTCAACATTGTCACTAACGTTCCAATGTGCCCCTAGGTCTCACGTTAGAGTCCACGTTAACTAGGTTAATGTGGCTTCTAACGTGGCCATCTTTTAGCCATCCCAACGTTAGTGACAATGTTGAGTTTCACTAACGTTGGCTCATCCTTCATTTCTCATCGTTAGCTTCCACGTTAACCAAGTTAACGTGGAAGTTAACGTGACTCTTGGGGTTGTGTGGTTGCTTCAACGTTAGTGACAATGTTGAGTGTCACTAACGTTGTCGAAACCTCTTCATCCTCTACGTTAGTTCCCACGTTAACCAAGTTAACGTGGGAGTTAACGTGGTACTTAGCACCATAGGCCAACGTTAGTGACAATGTTGAGTGTCACTAACGTTGGCTTCTCTCTCTCCCCCTTAACGTTAGAGGCCACGTTAACTAGGTTAACGTGGCTTCTAACGTGGCCACTTATGAGTGATTGCCAATGTTAGTGACAATGTTGAGTGTCACTAACGTTGGCTCAACTTCTTTTTTTTCCACATTAGAGTTCACGTTAACTTGGTTAACGTGACTCTCTAACGTGGGCATTGATGGCTTTTTGAGAGTGTTATTGGCAATCACTTTTCTCATTAATCTTTGCAAGTTACCTCCCCTTTTCTTGCTCCTTTTTGGTCCTAAAATCAAGCAACAAAGTGCATCAAAGCTCTAGTCCAAGTCATGAGTAATGCAACATAATATTTGTCACTAAACTTATGCAAAATCCTCATGAAATCATGTAAAATGCACAATGTATGCTTGAGTGAAGGCATAAGTGAATATTTACCCAAAACTAGCTTATTTCCTAAAGAAATGCATGAAACTAACCTAAAAACAGTAAAGAAAAGGTCAGTGAAACTGGCCAAAATACCCTGGCATCACAACACCAAACTTAAAGCTTGCTTGTCCCTAAGCAAGTACTGGAACAAGAGAATGATGAAATGAATATCCAGAGGAATGAATCATCCTTGTGGAAATCATATTACTGATTTTATGGTGGTTTCATGCATAGCAACTTAGATTCATTCCATTACTGGCTTTCAGACCTTTATTCTGTCCTAAAACACCCACTTTGTTCATATCCCATGAGACTTTTATTCATTGATCCTTTTATTGTTATTACAAGGGTTGTTTGTGTTATTTATGCTAGGTGCTCTGTAAGGGGGCAACTCTTTAAGATAAGCTTTCAGCCAACACTCCCGAACCAGTTGGTTCAAGGTGCTAGGTGTTGAGACACCCCTAAGGACTTACTCCCTCAAGCCTATCCCCCATACATACACACTACAGGCATTTAGTTTATTTATTTCCTTTTCTTGAGACCTTGGTGTCCAGCACCTCTTTGGGTTACTAAGTGTTCTGTAGTGAAGGTTACTCTTGATAGTGGACTTTCAGCTGATAATCCCGAGTTAGTTAACCCAAGTTACTAAGTGATAAGGCACCCCTAAGAGCTTATTCATCCAAGTAGATCCCTCACACAGGAGCACCACAAACACTTGCCTCAAGCTTAAAACCATTAATGCCTAGCCTTATTGCTTACTCTTTTTCTTTTGTTTTTCACTTCCATTGTTCTTTCCCTTTTCTCTTCTTAGGATCTTGTTATTAACGTAGTCTCATGAGTGTATCTAAAGCAAAGTATTCAGGATAGATAGTTGTCCTCCTAGCCTTGTGGTTAAACCAACTTAGCTAACTTATGACTACCCCAAAGATTCATGAATGCACTTCCACAATATGAACTCTATTCTGGTCTTTTACAACTATAGTCATTCTCTTTTTCATTTGATAAAAAGGGACAAGCTTACAAGTAAATAAGGGATGGTGCAGTGACATTTAAACCAGAAATCATGGATCTTTTCAGAAGGAAAAACTTAAAAGACAGAATTAAAAAAAAAAGGTTTAAGCATAACATGGAAGCATGTTCTATTTCATACAAGATCTTCCTTCTTTAAAGCATAGAAAAGATGGACTAGAAAGAACTCCACCACCTTTCATTCATATGGATGTCCATGCTCCCATCCTTGTTTATCCTCATTGTGTCTCTCTTGAGTACTTGTACTTCCACTTCCTTTGCCTTTTCCAAGCAGCTTTCTCCAGAAACCACTATCTTCCATCTTCTTCTTGAGTGTCTCCTTTTGCTGTTTCACTTTTCTCTCTTCTTGTTCTACAAATTCTTTTTGAACTTCATCATATGCAGGGATGGCATAGTGTAGATGATGCATATTTTTGGTCATGTATTTCAACTCGGCTTGAGTGTTTACATAGAACTCCTCCCTATGTAGTTGCCTTCCTTCATTGAGTACACTGAACTCATTGAAGGTTTTCATTTGGGCTATCTGCCACTGGTTGAGCTCTTGTAAGTGCTTCTCTTGAAGCTCTTTCCTCTCATTCACTTGGTTGATGGCTTGAGTGAGCTGAGAGTAGTGTTCCTGCTGCTGCTCCATTTGTTGTTTTTGCCATACTTCCTGTTGTTTCAGCCGGTTCAGTATTTGCTCTTGTCCTTCCATATGTCTCTGTCCTAAATCTTCAATGGCTCTTAGAAGGTGAGTCATATTTAAGTTGGCTGGGTCATGATACTCTTCTTGTTGATGTTCTTCCTGATGGTATTCCTCTTGATGAGCTTCTTCCTGGGTCCTTTGCCTTCCTATATGTGGCCTTCTTAGTTGCTGAGCCGGTGTGGTATAGACCATTCGCTCGAGTGTGACTGGCCTCCCTGGGTTTACCCAGTCTGGGCTGCTGTCCTCAAATACTACCTTGGCCTTGTTGCACAAGCGGAGAATGGTGCTGGGGTACCAAAGTCTAGCTCCTGAGTCAGCTTTCTCAGCTGACTCTTGAATTCCTTCGGCAATGAGCTCATGCACTTTGATTTCCCCACCTTATACCAAGCATTGTACCACAGTGGCTCGATTGATGTTAACCTCTGAATTATTAGCAGCTGGTAGGATGGAACTCCTTACAAGCTCAAACCACCCTTTGGCTTCAGGGTGAAGGTCCCCCCTTTTTATGAATTTTGGTCTCCCATCTGAGTACCTCTCCCAGTCAGCGGCTATGACACAGATATCTGATGCTATCTCTGAGAGCTCATCCTTATCGGGGCTTCTACTTATCCTTGCCTGATAACTCTCCTCATCAAAATGAGGTGATTTTAATTGAAGAGCTCTTGTTATGGCACTTGGGCTGAAGTCCACCTCCCTTCCTCTCACATAGCTTTTGAAGGTTGGGGCTTTGGTCTTATCCTCTCTAACTGCATTTGCATAGAATTCTTTGATGAGGTTTCCATTGATTTTCCCCTCTGGACTGGTGAGCAATTGCCACCCCCTCTGTTCGATTTTTCTCCAAATCTGTGGTGATTCATTGGAATTGATTTGGAAGATTAATTCTGGCAATATCCTTCTGGCACTTATCCGCTCAAATTCATGCTCATGAAAGGCAGTCTTGAATCTCTTGTCATCAAAAGGAGCACTCTCCATAGGCCCTTTCCTCTTTTGCCTCTTTGAGCTTGATGATGCCATGGCTTGAATTGTTGTTTGAGGGGGTTTGAGGCTTCGGATAGATGAAGAGAGGGTTGGTTAAAGCAATTTGTGATGAAGGGTTTAGTGTGCCAATAGAAGTGTGGAGAGTGGGGATTTGAATGTGAGGAGTAAGCATGCACTACGGTTCACTTATATAAGAAAATCATGAGTGGATGAAGGGTGTGGATTGCATGAATGTTTACTAGATGAACGGATGGGGTTGTGTATGAAGGGAAGACAAGGATCATCACTTTAATGAGAGTGATTGGTTCGGTCTTCAAGGGTCTTCTTTCTCCAATGTTGCATGGCAGCGTTTCCCCATGCGTTCCCTCTTGAGACATGTGTGTAGTGCTCTTCATTAAGTGGCAAAATCTTCCCCATTTAATTGTCCAATCAATCCCTTTTCATGCTTCTTTTCCTTTCCTATAAAGATTTGAAATAAGGGAATTAATATATAAGAAAATTAAAACTCTACGGCTAGAATAAATTGAAAGAAAGGATTTGATTGTTTGTTTATGAATTTCAACTAACTAACTAACTATTGGTGGTTCCTTATATGCATTTTGGTGGCACCATGGGGTGACAACAAACTTAGTTTGAAGCACTGTGATGAAAGTTTTGTGTTCAAAGCTCCCAAGGCTAGCATGCAACTTGGTTTGCTTTGAACACCAAACTTGTTCCTCACTATATTCTACATAAGAAGTTTTTCACCAATTGTTTGTTAAGTTTGGATTGAAGCTCATAAAGATTGACTTATTCATTATCATCTGAAAGCATATAAAACATGGGTTGCCTCCCATGAAGCGCTTCTTTAGCGTCACTAGCTTGACGTTTTTCTTTCATCACGGTGGTTGGTAGTGCTTAAAGTCCTCCCCTCTTGCTGTGGACTTGTATCCATTGGTTGGATCAATGATTTCCACATGTTCCAGGGAAAGAACTCTGTTGATAGTGAAGACCTTGGGTAATTGAGATGGCACAGTAGGGAGATTAGGGGGAATATCTGGGAAGTAGGCTGAGACAACTCTATCCCCTGGAGAGAAGTCTTCCGTAGGGATCTTCTTGTTCCTCCATCTCTTTGGTACCTTCTTCTTTGTTTCTTTTGAGGTTGCCTTCCCCTTGGTGACCTCTTTTCTCCAAGGAGTTGTGATGCTATCTTCACCTGCCTCTAGAGGTTTGGGTTCCTCCAACTTTTCCTTGAGCTGTGGCAGTTGCTGTTTTCCTTGTTTATCAATTGAGGGGGTTTCAGAATGAACTAGCTGTGCTTCAGTGCTTGTCTCCTCCTTCAGTGTCTCCTTATCATTTGTGCTTAGTTCCTTGTCCTCTTGATCTGTTTCTTGTGAGAAGTTGAAGACATTGAAGCTGAGTTGTTCATCATGGATTCTCAATATTAGCTCCCATTTCTCTACATCGATAAGTGCTCTGGCCGTAGCTAGGAATGGTCTTCCCAATATGATTGGGTGAGTGTGACTCTCTTCCATATCCAGAATGACAAAGTCTGTTGGGAGAAAGTACTTTCCAACCTTTAGCAACACATTTTCCACCACTCCTATTGCTTGCTTTTGAGTTTTGTCAGCCAGTCTGATAATGACATCTGTGGGCATTATCTCATTGATTTGCAGTCTCTTCACCAAGGATAAGGGCAGTAAGTTGATGCTGGCCCCTAAATCACATAGTGCTCTGTCGAACATGTTTTCTCCTATGGCACAAGGTATATGAAAACTTCCTGGGTCTCTTCTTTTTGTAGGCAACTCAGGTTGAATAAGGGCACTACACTCCTTGTTCATCACTATAGTCTGCCCTCTCTTGAGTGAGCTTTTCCTGGGAAGAAGTTCCTTCATATACTTGATGAATGCAGGCATTTGTTGAATTGCCTTGATGAATGGTATGTTCACATGCAGAGATGCAAACAAGTCTAGGAACCTTGAGTATATTCTTTTTCCCACAGCACCATTGAGCAGTTGAGGGAATGGTGCATAGAGCTTCAGCAGCTCTTGTTGTGAGATTTCTGGTTCTTTGTGATCTCTATCCTCCTCCTTTGTTGAGCTGTCTTCAGGTTGTTTGCACATTTTGCCTTGCTTGTCTTCCATCTCTTGATCACTTGTAGTGACCATTTTGCAATCTTCCCATCTTACTTTCTTTGCTTCTCCCTTGGGTTCTTCTCAGTGTCACTTGGGAAGCTATCAATAGGTTTGGGAATCTTCTCAGCTAAATATCCCACCTGGAATTCCAGCTTCCTAATGGTTTCTCCCTGGTTCTTAATATTGGCTCGCACCTCCTCTTTGAACACCTTATTTTCTTGAATCTCTTGGCTTATTCCTTCCAGTAAGGCTTCAATCTTAGAGAGCCTGTCATCAATTGATGAGTGGTTCGGAGCAGATGTGCTATTTTGGTTTTGATAAGTATGTGGAGAAGTGTTGTTGTGGGGGTGTTGAGATGTCCTCTGGGTGAATTGTTGGTGAGCTGCATTGTTGTTGGAGTTGTAACGTCTCTGGTCTTGGTTTTGATCTTGCTCACTTCCCCACCCAAAGTTCGGGTGATTTCTCCATCCAGGGTTGTAAGTCTTGGAGTATGGATCATAGTTTTTCCTTGGTGAATTCCCAATGTAGTTGGCTTGCTCCTGACTCCCTTCTGCTTCTTGGTTTACTCCTTCTTGTGTTGTTGATGAAGTGGAGATTGCTGCTACTTGGTTCATCTCCATCTTCTTGGTGAGGTCAGCCAGCTGCTGGGTAATGAGCTTGTTTTGGGCCAACAAAGCGTCTACATTGTTTAGCTCCATCACTCCTCTTGTGTTCCCTCTTTCGAAAGCATAGAAGTAGTCGTTTTCTGCTACTGTTTCAATAACATCTATGGCTTCCTCAATGGTCTTCTTCTTGTTCAAGGACCCTCCAGATGAATGGTCTACTGCCTTCTTTGACACATAAGAGAGCCCTTCATAGAAAATGTGCAACTGGACCCATTCGTTGAACATGTCAGGTGGACACCTCTTTGTTAAGTCTTTGAACCTCTCCCATGCTTCATACAGAGTCTCACCATCCTGTTGCCTGAAGGTTTGAACCTCAGCTCTCAGCCTATTGATTCGTTGAGGAGGGTATAATCTTGCTAAGAATTTATTCACCACATCCTCCCAAGTTGTCAAGCTCTCCCTTGGGAAGGATTCCAGCCACTTGGCTGCCTTGTCTCTGAGTGAGAAGGGAAATAAGAGCAATCTATAGGCGTCAGGATGAACACCATTAGATTTCACTGTGTCACATATTCTCAGGAAGGTGGTCAAATGTTGGTTGGGATCTTCTTGAACACCTCCTCCAAACGAACAGTTGTTCTGAACAAGGGTGATGAGCTGTGGTTTAAGTTCAAAGTTGTTGGCATGGATTGTTGGTTTTTGGATGCTACTTCTACAATTGCCTGGGTTTGGATTAATGTAAGAGCCCAAAACTCTTCTATCCTCCCCAGCACGATTTGCTCCACCTCCTCTGCCATGGTTGTGAATCTCTTCTTCATGATGATTTTCCATGTTTACTTCCATGTTTGGTTCAAAGTATTCCTCAAACTGTTCCTCTTCTTCTTCAGCACCAACTACTCGTTTTCCTTTTGCTTCCCTCCTTAGTCTAAGGAAGGTTCTCTCTGGTTCAGAATCAAAGGAAGTTGAAGCCCCGCTTCTTCTCCCTGTCATACAACCAACAAGTACAAGCAGAAAATATAGGTGCAGACAGTATTTGTGTCAGAATTGATGTTAGTTGTGGCTGATGCAATATATCAAACAGTTAGTGGGTTAGCAAACAGAATTGAAAATAACAAAGAAAAACAAAAGAGTAGATGGAGAGGGGAAGAAGTTTAGCTAAAACAAAAAGTAGATCAATCAAACAGAAAAATGAAATTCACAAAATAAAATGCTCAATCTAGTGATCTTCCAATCCAATCATTGTTGATGCACAATCAATCCCCGGCAACGGCGCCATAAACTTGATGCACGGAAAACTTGTCTCTCAACAAATCTCCCTTCGGCAAGTGTACCGAAGTTGTCGTCAAGTAAAAACTCACAATAGAGTGAGGTCGAATCCCACAGGGATTGATTGATCAAGCAACTTTAATTAGAAGAATGTTCTAGTTGAGCGAATCCAGAATTTGGGTTGAGAGTTGCAGAAAATAAAATGGTGGGAATGTAAATAACAGAAAAGTAGAAGAAAGATAGAAGAAGAACAATGAAAATTAGTATTGATCCATCAAATTAAAACAGAGCTCCCTAACCCAATGAAAAGGGTTTAGTTGTTCATAGCTCTTGAAAATGAAAACAAAGATGGAGAATACATCATAAAACTAGAAATTGCAAAGAAAGTAAATACAGAGAGTGGTTCTTCAGCCTCCAGAACTATTTTACAATTCAAAGCTACTCCTATATATACTACTCTTCTCAGCTTCTATTTCACTCTTCAAGTCTTGGGCCTTTGGATCTTGAGTTTGAAGCAGTTCCTTTCTTTAATTGGGCTTGGCTTTACTTGCAGAGAGAAAGTGCGGAGTTGGCAGAGACTTAAGCTCAGGGCGTAAGGAGTGTTAATCATTTAGTGAAAGTCCAAGTTCGGGAACGTTAGTGACACTTAACATTGTCACTAACGTTCCAATGCACCCCTTTTACCTCACGTTAAAACCCACGTTAACTAGGTTAACGTGGCTTTTAATGTTGCCTTGTCAATCTTCGAGAACGTTAGTGACACTCAACATTATCACTAACGTTCCAGTGTGCCCCTTCTTGCTTCACGTTAAAGCTCACGTTAACTAGGTTAACGTGGCTTCTAACGTGGCCTTTGCCATCCTTCGAGAACGTTAGTGACATTCAACATTGTCACTAACGTTCCAATGTGCCCCTAGGTCTCACGTTAGAGTCCACGTTAACTAGGTTAACGTGGCTTCTAACGTGGCTGATGAGCGGATAATTTATACGCTTTTTGGCATTGTTTTTAGTATGTTTTTAGTAGGATCTAGTTACTTTTAGGGATGTTTTCATTAGTTTTTATGTTAAATTCACATTTCTGGACTTTACTATGAGTTTGTGTATTTTCTGTGATTTCAGGTATTTTCTGGCTGAAATTGAGGGACTTGAGCAAAAATCAGATTCAGAGGTTGAAGAAGGACTGCTGATGCTATTGGATTCTGACCTCCCTGCACTCAAAATAGATTTTCTGAAGCTACAGAACTCAAAATGGCGCGCTTCCAATTGCGTTGGAAAGTAGACATCCAGGGCTTTGCAGCAATATATAATAGTCCATACTTTGGCCAAGTTTAGAGGATGCAAACTGGCGTTCAACGCCAGCTCTCTGCCCAAATCTGGCGTCCAGCGCCAGAAAAGGATCCAAAACCAGAGTTGAACGCCAGAAATGGATCAAAACCTGGCGTTCAACTCCACAAATGGCCTCTACATGTGCAACACTCAAGCTCAGCCCAAGCACACACCAAGTGGGCCCCGGAAGTGGATTTATGCATCAATTACTTACTTCTGTAAACCCTAGTAGCTAGTTTATTATAAATAGGACCTTTTACTATTGTATTAGGTATCTTTGATCATTTGTATGCTATCTTAGATCACGTTTGAGGGCTGGCCTCTCGGCCATGCCTGGACTTTCACTTATATATTTTTAACGGTAGAGTTTCTACACTCCATAGATTAAGGTGTGGAGCTCTACTGTTCCTCAAAGATTAATGCAAAGTACTACTGTTTTCTATTCAATTCATCTTGTTTTGCTTCTAAGATATTCATTCGTACTTCAATCTGAATGTGATGAACGTGACAATCATCATCATTCCCTATGAACGCGTGCCTGACAACCACTTCCGTTCTACCTTAGACTGAATGAGTATCTCTTAGATCTCCTAACCAGAATCTTCGTGGTGTAAGCTAGAATGATGGCGGCATTCAAGAGAATCCGGAAGGTCTAAACCTTGTCTGTGGTATTCCGAGTAGGATTCAATGAATGAATGACTGTGACAAGCTCCAAACTCGCGATTGCGGGGCGTTAGTGACAGACGCAAAAGGATAGTAAATCCTATTCCAGCATGATCGAGAATCGACAGATGAATAGTCGTGCCGTGACAGGGTGCGTTGATCATTTTCACTGAGAGGATAAGATGAAGCCATTGACAAGGGTGATGCCTCCAGACGATTAGCCGTGCCGTGACAGGGCATTTGGATCATTTTGCCGAGAGAAGACCGAAAGTAGCCATTGACAATGGTGATGTATCACATAAAGCCAGCCATGGAAAGGAGTAAGACTGATTGGATGAAGATAGCAGGAAAGCAGAGGTTCAGAGGAACAAAAGCATCTCTATTCGCTTATCTGAAATTCTCACCAATGAATTACATAAGTATTTCTATCCCTATTCTATTATTTATTTTTGAAAACCCATTACTGTTTTATATCCGCCTGACTGAGATTTACAAGGTGACCATAGCTTGCTTCATACCAACAATCTCCGTGGGATTCGACCCTTACTCACGTAAGGTATTACTTGGACGACCCAGTGCACTTGCTGGTTCGTTATGCGAAGTTGTGAAGATATGTTTAGACCATGGTCCTGTGCATCCGTTTTTGGTGCCATTGCCAGGGAATCAATTTCGAACAACAATTCACAACCTGAGTAGCAATTTCGCATACCAAGTTTTTGCAACACGAAACTTAAATTGTTGCTTGTCCCCAAGCAACTGAAAATCAAATAGGATAAAAAGAAGAGAATATACTATAAATTTCAAACTATCAATGAAACATAGCTCCAATCAAATGAGCGGGACTTATAGCTTTTTTGCCTCTTGAATAGTTTTGGCATCTCACTTTATCCATTGAGGTTCAGAATGATTGGCATCTATAGGAACTCAGAGTTCAGATAGTGTTATTGACTCTCCTAGTTCAGTATGATGATTCTTGAACACAGCTATTTTATGAGTCTTGGCCGTGGCCCTAAGCACTTTGTTTTCCAGTATTACCACCGGATACATAAATGCCACAGACACATAATTGGGTGAACCTTTTCAGATTGTGACTCAGCTTTGCTAAAGTCCCCAATTAGAGGTGTCCAGGGTTCTTAAGCACACTCTTTTTTTTGCTTTGGACCTTGACTTTAACTGCTCAGTCTCAAGTTTTCACTTGACACCTACACGCCACAAGCACATGGTTAGGGACAGCTTGGTTTAGCCGCTTAGACCAGGATTTTATTCTTTTTGGTCCTCCTATCCACTGATACTCAAAGCCTTGGGATCCTTTTTATTTGCCCTTGCCTTTTGGTTTTAAGGGTTATTGGCTTTTTCTGCGTGCTTTTTCTTTTTCTTATTATTTTTTTTTCTTTTTTTTTCTGCAAGCTTTGTTCTTTGCTGCTTTTTCTTGCTTCAAAAATCATTTTTATGATTTTTCAGATTATCAAATAGCATGTCTCCTAGTCATCATTCTTTCAAGAGCCAACATATTTAACATTCTTAAACAACAACTTCAAAAGACATATGCACTGTTCAAGCATACATTCAGAAAACAAGAAGCATTGTCACCACATCAATATAATTAAACTAAGTTCAAGGATAAATTCAAAACTCATGTACTTCTTGTTCTTTTGAATTAAAACAGTTTTTATTTAAGAGAGGTGATGGATTCATAGGACATTCATAACTTTAAGACAAAGTTACTAACTACTAATGATAATGTAATGAAGACACAAACACAGATAAGCACATAACATAGAAAACGAAAAACAGAAGAAATAAGAACAAGGAATGAATCCACCTTAGTGATGGTGGCGTTTCCTTCTTGAGGAACCAATGATGTCCTTGAGCTCTTCTATGTCTCTTCCTTGTCTTTGTTGCTCCTCCCTCATTGCTTTTTGATCTTCTCTTATTTCATGAAGCATGATGGAGTGCTCTTGATGTTCCACCCTTAGTTGTCCCATATTGGAACTCAATTCTCCTAGGGAGGTGTTGATTTGCTCCCAATAGTTTTGTGGAGGAAAGTGCATTTGAGGCATCTCCGGGATCTCATGGTGATGAGCTTCATACGCCTCTTGAGCTCCATGAATGGGCTCTCTTGCTTGCTCCATCTTTTTCTTAGTGATGGGCTTGTCCTCTTTAATGAGGATATCTCCCTCTATGTCAATCCCAGCCGAATTGCATAAGTGGCAAATGAGGTGAGGAAAGGCTAACCTTGCCATAGTGGAGGACTTGTCAGCCACCTTGTAGAGTTCTTGAGGTATAATCTCATGAACTTCCACCTCTTCTCCAATCATGATGCTATGGATCATGATGGCCCGGTCTATAGTAACTTCAGACCGATTGCTAGTGGGAATGATTGAGCATTGAATGAACTCCAACCATCCTCTAGCTACAGGCTTGAGGTCCAATCTTCTTAGTTGAACCGGCTTGCCTTTGGAGTCAATCTTCCATTGAGCTCCTTCTACACATATGTCCATAAGGACTTGGTCCAACCTTTGATTAAAGTTGACCCTTCTAGTGTAGGGGCGTTCATCTCCTTGCATCATGGGCAAGTTAAACGCCAATCTCACATTCTCCGGACTAAAATCTAAGTATTTCTCCCGAACCATTGTAACATAGTTCTTTAGATCCGGGTTCTTACTTTGATCATGGTTCTTGGTGATCCATGCATTAGCATAGAACTCTTGAACCATTAGGATGCTGACTTGTTGGATGGGATTTGTTAGAACTTCCCAACCTCTTCTTTGAATTTCATGTCGGATCTCCGGATACTCATTTCTTTTGAGTTTGAAAGGGACCTCAGGGATCACCTTCTTCTTGGCCACAACATCATAGAAGTGGTCTTGATGGGCTTTAGAGATGAACCTTTCCATCTCCCATGACTCGGATGTGGAAGCTTTTGTCTTCCCTTTCCCCTTTCTAGAGGATTCTCCGGTCTTAGGTGCCATCAATGGTAATGGAAAAACAAAAAGCTTATGCTTTTACCACACCAAACTTAGAATTTTGCTCACCCTCGAGCAATAAAAGAAAGAATAGATGAAGAAGAAGAAGAAATGGAGGAGAGGGAGATTGGGAAGTGTTTCGGCCAAGAAGGGTGTAGAGGGGTGTGTTGTGTGAATTTGATGAAGAATGGAGGGCTTTATATAGGGAAGGGAGGGGGGAAAGGTTTCAGCCATATGGGTGGGTTTGGGTGGGAAATTGGTTTTGAATTTTGAAGGTAGGTGGAGTTTATGAGGTAGGTTTATGGGGAAGAGTGGATGGATGTGAGTGGTGAAGAGGTGATGGGGAAGAGAGATTGAGGTGATTGGTGAAGGATTTTTGGGGAAGAGTGTTTATGGGGTTGTGTGAAAGAGAGTGGTGAGAAGAAGTGGGTGGAGGTAGGTGGGGATCCTGTGGGGTCCACAGATCCTGAGGTAATCCTGTGGGGTCCACAGATCCTGAGATGATCCTGTGGGGTCTACAGATCCTGAGGTGTCAAGGATTTGCATCCCTGCACCAATTAGGCATGTAAAATGCCTTTGCACACAACTCTGGGCGTTCAGCGCCAGGTTGGTGCCCATTTTGGGCGTTCAACGCCCATTTGTTGCCATTTCTGGCGTTGAACGCCAGAACCATGCTTGTTCTGGGCGTTCAGTGCCAGAATGCTGCCCATTTTGGGCGTTCAGCGCCAGAACCATGCTCTGTTCTGGCGTTGAACGCCAGGCAGATGCTTCCTCCAGGGTGTGATTTTTCTTCTGCTGTTTTTGATTCCGTTTTCAATTTTTATATTTATTTTGTGACTCCACATGATCATGAACCTATAAAGACATATAACTAAGAAAAATATAGTTAGATAAAAATTGGGTTGCCTCCCAACAAGCGCTTCTTTAATGTCAGTAGCTTGACAGTGGGCTCTCATGGAGCCTCACAGATGTGCAGAGCTTTGTTGAGACTCTCCAACACCAAACTTAGAGTTTGGATATGGGAGTTCAACACCAAACTTAGAGTTTGGTTGTGGCCTCCCAACACCAAACTTAGAGTTTGACTGTGGGGGTTTTGTTTGACTCTGCTTTGAGAGAAGCTCTTTCTGCTTCCTCTCCATGGATGCAGAGAGAGATCCTTGAGTTGTAAACACAAGGTTGTCCTTATTTAATTGAAGGATCAATTCTCCTCTGTCCACATCAATCACAGCTCTTGCTGTGGCTAGGAAAGGTCTTCCTAGGATGATGGATTCATCCTCTTCCTTTCCAGTATCCAGGACTATGAAATCAGCAGGGATGTAAAGGCCTTCAACCTTTACTAACACGTCCTCTACTTGTCCATAAGCCTGTTTTCTTGAATTATCTGCCATCTCTAATGAGATTCTAGCAGCTTGCACCCCATAAATTTCCAGTTTCTCTATTACAGAAAGGGGCATGAGGTTTATCCCTGAACCAAGGTCACACAGAGCCTTAAAGATCATGGTGCCTATAGTACAAGGTATTATGAACTTTCCAGGATCCTGTCTCTTCTGAGGCAATGTCAGTTGATCCAGATCACTTAGTTCATTGATGAACAAGGGAGGTTCAACTTCCCAAGTATCAATACCAAATAATTTGGCATTCAGCTTCATGATTGCACCAAGAAACTTGGCAGTTTGCTCTTCAGTAACATCCTCATTCTCTTCAGAAGAGGAATACTCATCAGAGCTCATGAATGGCATAAGGAGGTTCAATGGAATCTCTATGGTCTCTAGATGAGCCTCAGAGTCCTTTGGTTCCTCAGAGGAAAGCTCCTTATTGATCACTGGGCGTCCCAGGAGGTCTTCCTCCTTGGGATTCACGTCCTCCTCTCCCTCATTGGGTTCGGCCATTTTGGTTATGTCAATGGCCTTGCACTCTCCTTTTGGATTTTCTTCTGTATTGCTTGGGAGAGTGCTAGGAGGGATTTCAGTGATCCTTTTACTCAGCTGGCCTACTTGTGCTTCCAAATTTCTAATGGAAGACCTTGTTTCATTCATGAAACTCACAGTGGTCTTAGATAGATCAGAGACTAAATTTGCTAAGCTAGATGGATTCTGCTCAGAATTCTCTGTCTGTTGCTGAGTGGATGATGGAAAAGGCTTGCTATTGCTAAACCTGTTTCTTCCACCATTATTAAAGCCTTGTTGAGGCTTTTGATCCTTCCATGAGAAATTTGGATGATTTCTCCATGATGAGTTATAGGTGTTTCCATAAGGTTCACCTAAGTAATTCACCTCTGCTATTGCAGGGTTCTCAGGATCATAAGCTTCTTCTTCAGAAGATGCCTCTTGAGTACTGTTGGATGCAGCTTGCATTCCATGCAGACTCTGAGAAATCATATTGACTTGCTGAGTCAATATTTTATTCTGAGCCAATATGGCATTCAGAGTATCAACTTCAAGAACTCCCTTCTTCATAGGCGTCCCATTATTCACAGGATTCCTCTCAGAAGTGTACATGAACTGGTTATTAGCAACCATGTCAATGAGTTCTTGAGCTTCTGCAGGCATTTTCTTTAGGTGAATGGATCCACCTGCAGAGGTGTCCAGTGACATCTTTGATAGCTCAGATAAACCATCATAGAATATATCCAGGATGGTCCATTCTGAAAGCATGTCAGAAGGACACTTTTTGGTCAGCTGTTTGTATCTTTCCCAAGCTTCATAGAACGATTCACCATCTTTTTGTTTGAAGGTTTGAACATCCACTCTAAGCTTGCTCAGCTTTTGAGGGGGAAAGAACTTGGCTAAGAAAGCCGTGACCAGCTTATCCCAAGAGTTCAGGCTATCTTTAGGTTGAGAGTCCAACCATATTCTAGCTCTGTCTCTTACAGCAAATGGGAAAAGCATGAGCCTGTAGACTTCAGGATCTACTCCATTAGTCTTAACAGTGTCACATATCTGCAATAATTCAGTTAAGAACTGAAAAGGATCTTCAGATGGAAGTCCATGAGACTTGCAGTTCTGCTGCATCAAAGAAACTAATTGAGGTTTCAGCTCAAAGTTGTTTGCTCCAATGGCAGGAATGGAGATGCTTCTTCCATGTAAATTGGAATTAGGTGCAGTAAAGTCACCAAGCATCCTCCTTGCATTATTATTATTTTCGGCTGCCATCTCCTCTTCCTGTTCGAAAATTTCTGAAAGGTTATCTCTGGATTGTTGTAATTTAGCTTCTCTTAGTTTTCTCTTCAGAGTCCTTTCAGGTTCTGGATCTGCTTCAACAAGAATATTCTTGTCCTTGCTCCTGCTCATATGACAAAGAACAGGGCACAGAAAAAATAATAATAATAATATGGATCCTTTATACCACAGTATAGGGATCCCTTTGTGAGTGGAAGAAAAGAGGGGTACAAAGAATGTGATGTAAAGAAAGAAACACAACTGTGAGGAGGGCAGAGATGTGAGATGAGATGTTAGTGAATGAATAAATAAATAGAAGGAGATGAGAGAGAAGGAATTTTCGAAAATAATTTTTGAAAAAGAGTTAGTGATTTTCGAAAATAGTTTTTGAAAAATGTTAGTAATTTTTTTATTTTTTTCGAAAATTTTTTTTAAAATCAAAAGTTAAAATAATTAGTTAATTAAAAAGAAATTTTTGAAAAAGGGGGAAGATATTTTCGAAAATTAGAGAGAGAGAGTTAGTTAGGTAGTTTTGAAAAAGATAAGAAACAAACAAAAAGTTAGTTAGTTAGTTGAAACAATTTTTGAAAATCAATTTTGAAAAGATAAGAAGTTAGGAAGTTAGAAAAGATATTTTGAAATCATATTTTTGAAAAAGATAAGATAAGAAGATATTTTTGAAAAGATATGATTGAAATTAGTTTTTGAAAAAGATTTGATTTTTAAAATCACAATTTAATGACTTGATTCACAAGAAATCACAAGATATGATTCTAGAACTTAAAGTTTGAAACTTTCTTAACAAGTAAGTAACAAACTTGAAATTTTTGAATCAAAACATTAATTGGTGATGTTATTTTCAAAAATTTGATACAAAAATAAGAAAAAGATTTTTGAAAAATATTTTTATAATTTTCAAAAATAACTAAGAAAAATGAAAAAGATTTGATTTTTGAAAAAGATTTTGAAAAAGATAAGATTTTCAAATTGAAAATTTGATTTGACTCATAAGAAACAACTTGATTTTAAAAAATTTTGAAAAAGTCAACTCAAATTTTCGAATTTGATGAGAGAGAAAAAGGGAAAGATATTTTTTTGAATTTTGAATTTTTATGAGGAGAGAGAAAAACAAGAAAATTGATGCAATGCATGAAAGTTATGGATCAAAAAAAGAATGCATGCAAGAATGCTATGAATGTCAAGATGAACACCAAGAACACTATGAAGATCATGATGAACATCAAGAACACATTTTTGAAAAAAATTTTAATGCAAAAAAAACATGCAAGACACCTAACTTAGAATTCTTTAATGCTTAGACACTAAGAATCCAAGAATGCATATGAAAAACAAGAAAAGATACAAAACATGAAAACATCAAGATCAAACAAGAAGATTTACCAAGAACAACTTGAAGATCATGAAGAACACTATGAATGCATGATATTTTCGAAAAAATGCAAGATGCACATGTAATTGACACCAAACTTATAACATGACTCAAGACTCAAACAAGAAACACAAAAAATATTTTTGATTTATTTTTTTTATGATTTTCTAATTTTTTTGGATTTTTCAAAAATTAATTGAAAAAGGAAAATAAGGATTCCAAAATTTTTAATATGAATTCCAGGAATCTTGCATTGTTAGTCTAAAGCTTTCAGTCCAGGAATTAGACATGGCTCACTAGCCAGCCAAGCTTTCAATGAAATCTCCGGTCCAAAACACTAGACATGGCCAATGGCCAGCCAAGCTTTAGCAAGATATCAGAATATACTGCTCATTACTTATCAAATATGTAACTTGCCTCTATGCTGATGGTTTGGAAGCCTCAGTCCAAAAGAATTTAGACATGGCTTTGCAGCCAGCCAGGCTTCACATGCTTCATGAAACACTAGAATTCATTCTTAAAAATTTTGAATAAATTTTATTTTTGAAAAAATTTTTATTTTTTTCGAAAACAGATGAGAAAATTTTAGAAATATTTTTGAAAAATTTTTGAAAATAAAATAAAAAGAAAATTACCTAATATGAGCAACAGGATAAACCGTCAGTTGTCCAAAATCGAACAATCCCCGGCAACGGCGCCAAAAACTTGGTATGCGAAATTACTACTCAGGTTGTGAATTGTTGTTCGAAATTGATTCCCTGGCAATGGCACCAAAAACGGATGCACAGGACCATGGTCTAAACATATCTTCACAACTTCGCATAACTAACCAGCAAGTGCACTGGGTCGTCCAAGTAATACCTTACGTGAGTAAGGGTCGAATCCCACGGAGATTGTTGGTATGAAGCAAGCTATGGTCACCATATAAATCTCAGTCAGGCGGATATAAAACAGTAATGGGTTTTCGAAAATAAATAATAGAATAGGGATAGAAATACTTATGTAATTCATTGGTGAGAATTTCAGATAAGCGAATAGAGATGCTTTCGTTCCTCTGAACCTCTGCTTTCCTGCTATCTTCATCCAATCAGTCTTACTCCTTTCCATGGCTGGCTTTATGTGATACATCACCATTGTCAACGGCTACTTTCGGTCTTCTCTCGGGAAAATGATCCAAATGCCCTGTCACGGCACGGCTAATCGTCTGGAGGCATCACCCTTGTCAATGGCTTCATCTTATCCTCTCAGTGAAAATGATCAACGCACCCTATCACGGCACGGCTATTCATCTGTCGGTTCTCGATCATGCTGGAATAGGATTTACTATCCTTTTGCGTCTGTCACTAACGCCCCGCAATCGCGAGTTTGGAGCTCGTCACAGTCATTCATTCATTGAATCCTACTCGGAATACCACAGACAAGGTTTAGACCTTCCGGATTCTCTTGAATGCCGCCATCATTCTAGCTTACACCACGAAGATTCTGGTTAGGAGATCTAAGAGATACTCATTCAGTCTAAGGTAGAACGGAAGTGGTTGTCAGGCACGCGTTCATAGGGAATGATGATGATTGTCACGTTCATCACATTCAGATTGAAGTACGAATGAATATCTTAGAAGCGAAACAAGATGAATTGAATAGAAAACAGTAGTACTTTGCATTAATCTTTGAGGAACAGCAGAGCTCCACACCTTAATCTATGGAGTGTAGAAACTCTACCGTTAAAAATACATAAGTGAAAGTCCAGGCATGGCCGAGAGGCCAGCCCTCAAACGTGATCTAAGATAGCATACAACTGATCAAAGATACCTAATACAATAGTAAAAGGTCCTATTTATAATAAACTAGCTACTAGGGTTTACAGAAGTAAGTAATTGATGCATAAATCCACTTCCGGGGCCCACTTGGTGTGTGCTTGGGCTGAGCTTGAGTGTTGCACGTGTAGAGGCCATTTGTGGAGTTGAACGCCAGGTTTTGATCCATTTCTGGCGTTCAACTCTGGTTTTGGATCCTTTTCTGGCGCTGGACGCCAGATTTGGGCAGAGAGCTAGCGTTGAACGCCAGTTTGCGTCCTCTAAACTTGGCCAAAGTATGGACTATTATATATTTCTGGAAATCTCTGGATGTCTACTTTTCAACGCAAATGGAAGCGCGCCATTTTGAGTTCTATAGCTCCAGAAAATCCATTTTGAGTGCAGGGAGGTCAGAATCCAACAACATCAGCAGTCCTTCTTCAACCTCTGAATATGATTTTTGCTCAAGTCCCTCAATTTCAGCAAGAAAATACCTGAAATCACAGAAAACACACAAACTCATAGTAAAGTCCAGAAATGTGAATTTAACATAAAAACTAGTGAAAACATCCCTAAAAGTAACTAGATCCTACTAAAAACATACTAAAAACAATGCCAAAAAGCGTATAAATTATTCGCTCATCAGTGGCCATCTTTTAGCCATCCCAACGTTAGTGACAATGTTGAGTGTCACTAACGTTGGCTCATCCTTCATTTCTCATCGTTAGCTTCCACGTTAACCAAGTTAACGTGGAAGTTAACGTGACTCTTGGGGGTTGTGTGGTTGCTTCAACGTTAGTGACAATGTTGAGTGTCACTAACATTGTCGAAAACTCTTCATCCTCTACGTTAGTTCCCACGTTAACCAAGTTAACGTGGGAGTTAACGTGGTACTTAGCACCATAGGCCAACGTTAGTGACAATGTTGAGTGTCACTAACGTTGGCTTCTCTCCCTCCCCTTTAACGTTAGAGGCCACGTTAACTAGGTTAACGTGGCTTCTAACGTGGCCACTTATGAGTGATTGCCAACGTTAGTGACAATGTTGAGTGTCACTAACGTTGGCTCAACTTCTTTTTTTTCCACGTTAGAGTTCACGTTAACTTGGTTAACGTGACTCTCTAACGTGGGCATTGATGGCTTTTTGAGAGTGTTATTGGCAATCACTTTTCTCATTAATCTTTGCAAGTTACCTCCCCTTTTCTTGCTCCTTTTTGGTCCTAAAATCAAGCAACAAAGTGCATCAAAGCTCTAGTCCAAGTCATGAGTAATGCAACATAATATTTGTCACTAAACTTATGCAAAATCCTCATGAAATCATGTAAAATGCACAATGTATGCTTGAGTGAAGGCATAAGTGAATATTTACCCAAAACTAGCTTATTTCCTAAAGAAATGCATGAAACTAACCTAAAAACAGTAAAGAAAAGGTCAGTGAAACTGGCCAAAATGCCCTGGCATCAGAAGCAAAGTTGGGAAAGGAACACAAAATCATGTAGTTTTATATGAATAAGTGTGGAAGATTATTGATAAAACCCTTAAAATCTATACATGATAAACCCTAAAAATGGGGTTTATCAAAAAGCATGATATTTAAGGGAATTAATGTGGGTTTACATGATAAAATCCACTCAATTTCAACCAAAATTTATCATCAAATATGGACTTATCAATTCCCCCACACTTAAACACTAACCTATCCTCATGCTAATCACAATCAAAAAAAGTGAAAGACAAGCAACTTATTTAATATATTAACTACATGCATACAACTATCCTAGATATTACCTATTCATATCTACACTAAGGTCTCTACCGAAATTAGCAAACAAACATTGGAATTCCAATCAATCCAAAGCAAGCCTTAGGGCTAAGGAAAGGAATCAATGCAATATGATCATTGTTCAAAGATTTGATTTGAAGTTTTCAAAAATTAATTCCACAACTTGCAAGAAAACCAAGATAAAACATGGAAACATAGAATTGAGCAATTGAACCCCTCACCGGATGTGTATACACTCTAAATCGCTCAGTGTTTAGAGCTTAATCACTCAAATCTCCTTTAATCATGTTTTTCTAGGATTTGATAGTCATCTAACAATCAACACATACTTGATGCATGAATGTAAATATTATAAGGTCTTTGGAGGGTTGTAACGGGGTTAGGGTAAAAGGTAAGATTAATATGGTCAAGTGGACTAGTAGATTGGATCTTTGATATAGCTCAAGTAACCAATCTACTAGTCCACTTGACCATATTAATCCTATATTTACACTAACCCCGTTACAATCCTCCATTTCGAAGTGTGCGTGCACACAACTACTTGTGATAATTCATGGATTGTTAATTGTTCTTGTCTCCACTAATGCTAGCTTTTTACTAAGGTAATTAGTAAGTTAGTTAGGATTTATGGATTAAAGTTCTGTTTGGATAAACAGCTTAATTAAGCTCTTTTGGAAAAAATAGCTTAAACTATAAATGACTATATTAAAAATAGCTTATAAATAAGTTATTTTGTATTTGAATTTTTAGTTCTAAAAATACTTATTTTATAGAAATGTGATAAAAAGTAATAATATTATGAGAGAAGTCATTTTTTTTTAACTTCTCTATAAGCTCCAAAATAGTTTCTTAGAAAGTTGCAATTTGGTTTTGAAAATTGCACCAGACATTAATACTACTTTTCATAAGTCAAAAGTTCAAAAAAGTTACTTTTGAAACTTCCCAAACCGGCCCTAAGAACAACTATGCTCATTTGACTTACTGATGAGCGGATAATTTATACGCTTTTTGACATTGTTTTTAGTATGTTTTTAGTAGGATCTAGTTACTTTTAGGGATGTTTTCATTAGTTTTTATGTTAAATTCACATTTCTGGACTTTACTATGAGTTTGTGTGTTTTTCTGTGATTTCAGGTATTTTCTGGCTGAAATTGAGGGACTTGAGCAAAAATCAGATTCAGAGGTTGAAGAAGGACTGCTGATGCTATTGGATTCTGACCTCCCTGCACTCAAAGTGGATTTTCTAGAGCTACAGAACTCAAAATGGCGTGCTTCCAATTGCGTTGGAAAGTAGACATCCAGGGCTTTCCAGCAATGTATAATAGTCCATACTTTGCCCAAGTTTAGAGGACGCAAACTGGCGTTCAACGCCAGCTCTCTGCCCAATTCTGGCGTCCAGCGCCAGAAACAAGCTGCAAAGTGGAGTTCAACGCCCAAACTGGCACAAAAGCTGGCGTTCAACTCCAAGAAGGACCTCTACACGTGCAACATTCAAGCTCAGCCCAAGCACACACCAAGTGGGCCCCGGAAGTGGATTTATGCATCAATTACTTACTTCTGTAAACCCTAGTAGCTAGTTTATTATAAATAGGACCTTTCACTATTGTATTAGACATCTTTTGAACCATCTTTGAATCTTTTGATCATCTTTGGACGCTTGGTTCTTAGATCAGAGGGGCTGGCCATTCGGCCATGCCTGGACCTTTCACTTATGTAATTTCAACGGTAGAGTTTCTGCACTCCATAGATTAAGGTGTGGAGCTCTGCTGTTCCTCAAAGATTAATGCAAAGTACTACTGTTTTCTATTCAATTCATCTTTCGCTTCCAAGATATTCATTCGCACTTCAATCTGAATGTGATGAACGTGACAATCATCATCATTCCCTATGAACGCGTTCCTGACAACCACTTCCGTTCTACATTAGATTGGATGAGTATCTCTTAGATCTCTTAATCGGAATCTTCGTGGTGTAAGCTAGAATGATGGCGGCATTCAAGAGAATCCAGAAAGTCTAAACCTTGTCTGTGGTATTCCGAGTATGATTCAATGATTGAATGACTGTGACGAGCTTCAAACTCGCAATTGCTGGGCGTAGTGACAGACGCAAAAGGATAGTAAATCCTATTCCAGCATGATCGAGAACCGACAGATGAATAGCCGTGTCGTGACAGGGTGCGTTGACCATTTTCACTGAGAGGATAGGATGTAACCATTGACAAGGGTGATGCCTCCAAACGATTAGCCGTGCCGTGACAGGGCATTTGGATCATTTTTCCGAGAGAAGACCGAAAGTAGCCATTGACAATGGTGATGCATTACATAAAGCCAGCCATGGAAAGGAGTAAGACTGATTGGATGAAGATAGCAGGAAAGCAAAGGTTCTGATGAACGAAAGCATCTCTATTCGCTTATCTGAAATTCTCACCAATGATTTACATAAGTATTTCTATTCCTATTTTATTAATTAATTTCGAAAACTCCATAACTATTTTATATCCGCCTAACTGAGATTTACAAGATGACCATAGCTTGCTTCAAGCCAACAATCTCCGTGGGATTCGACCCTTACTCACGTAAGGTATTACTTGGACGACCCAGTGCACTTGCTGGTTAGTTGTGCGAAGTTGTGAACCATGATATTGGCATCATGTTTTTGGCGCCATTACCAGGGAAAGAAAGAGCGATGAATTTTACATAATCAAAGTGTAATCACAACATCTGCGCACCACTTACTCTTCGATAATAAGGATTAATTAAGTGAGATTAATCCATCATGATTGTCATAGTTGTGGTTATGACAAGGAAATGATTCCCTAGCTCATCCCGAGTCAAGGTTCCATTTATGTTTTAAACCATACACTCCAATCATTACACACCATTACTTGTTCATATTACATAGATAGTTCTTAAATTTGTTTATTGGTTCATTAGTTGCAATTTTGATTGTTCTTTTATTCCTTTAATTGTTATTTCATTATTGCGAATCCCCTTGATCTTGCAACCAAAAATTGTGCGCTTTTGGTTACTAGTTCCTTGGGAAGACGACCCGGAATTCTACTCCCGCATTATATTGGTTTTAAATTGTGACATCTCTAATTTAAACTTTGGTTGTAAGTCACCTTGTCAGTTGGGGCTATACATGCAATGCTAAATCCTATTTCTTCTCTTTTTAAGGAGAGATTTCCTAACCGACGATCCGGCACACACCATGGAACAACATTCAAGATAAATGGTCAAAAAAGGAAGCCTTATCACACTCTTGCCAACTTCAACAAGGAGATAGAGGTGTTCCACCTTGAGGATGTCTCGGAAGAAAAACATTAAACTTATAACTGTCTAATTTAAGGACGTTAAAAAAAAGTGCTTGGTAAGAGACTCCACCATAATATGGTCTTTCAATTTTATTTTTTGTATTTAGTTGAATTTGTTGATTTTAGTTGTTTTCCGGAGAAAAAGGCACTTATGATGTAAATATCTTAGTCATAAGTGACTTTGTTTAAGCATTTTTTTAATTTTAAGTCTGACTGTTTTTGCGTACGCGGCCTGTTTCTAGCGTACGCAATTCTGTTTTTTTACCCGTTCGCATACGAAGGCACTACCTGCGTACGTAGAACCTCAAAAAGTGAGTTTTGGCTGCGTCGCGTGCGAGATTTTTGCTCGTTCGCATACGCAGGTGTAAAAAAAAAAAAGAGAAAAGTATAATTTGAATTAAAAGTGTGGGGAAGGTTCGAGCCCGAACCCCTAACCGTCCCACTCAATGTCTCTCTTCTTCTTCCTCCTCTCTTCGTCTTCTTCAAATCCCTCCATTCATTGCGCCACCGTCGACCACCATTACCGCCGGCTCTTCTCCCTTTCTATCTTTCTCTTTTCTTCTCCCTTTCTCTATTTCTCTTCCCTTCTCCCTCTTCTCTCAACCTTCACTGTTGCAATCCCTTCTCTCGGTGACACTTCCGTCAGCGACTCCACCGCCACCATTCCCAGACCACCATTGTTGGCCGCAGCTCTCCGTTCCCAATCCGCAGCGCCCAACCCTCTTCCTTCATTTCATTTTCCATTCGATTACCCTTGCTCTATTTCAGGTTCATAGTTTACTTCATTTAGTTTTGTCAATTTCACTTAATTTCATTTAATTTACCTTATTTAGTTAGTTTGATTTTCTGCTTAGTTGATCCTAGGTTGTTAGGATAGGTTTAGTTAGTTAGAATTGCTTAGATTGTTTGGTTTAATGGCTGCTGCTCTAGTGCTGTTTGTTAGGGAAATTACATGCTAATCTTGATGCTGATTATTGTTGTTTAGCTATTATCGTGTTCAATTTAATGTTGCTCTGAGTGTCAATCGTTATTCTACTGCCATTTTGGTGTTACTCTGCTGCTAACCAATTTTATTCATCATGGTGCTAAGTGCTGCTATTTGGTTGCTGTTATGCTTAATTTGACAATGGACTGATTGGTCATTAGTTATCTTGATGTCGTTCATGCTGATTTTGTGATTATTTTGCTGATTGACCAATTGAGTTCATCACATTGTAAATTGTTGCTTAGTTTTGTGCTATTTGGTTTGGTACCTGATTTGAACAACCTTAGCATGTTAAAGTTGTTTGTACTGCTCATTAGCAAGATTGGTGCATTGTTACTAAATTGGTGCTTATCTTCATTTGCCCCCAATTGTGTATAACTATTTTTGCTGCTGAATAGTGTTTGTCAATTGTTATGTTGCTTGTATCCCTTCTTTTGTTTATTCCGAATTGCTTTCACTGCCTTATAAATCAATGTGAATCATCAATGTGAATTACATGGTTGGCCACCATGTAACTTCAATTCTTTACCCAAGTTTTAGCAATTTCAGATTCATAGCGATGTGCATCAAGCTTTCTTGAGTTGTGATTGTCTTATATAGTTTCATATTGTTCTTGTTTTGATGCAAACTTCTCAAGTGCGAATGTATGTTGCATGTGCATCACTGTTGAATTGTTATTGATTCTCATTTGTTAAAGCATCATATTTCCCGATTCACTGTTGATTGTCTATGTATGATTGCTTGTACTACATGAGTTATGTGATGCTATATACTGAAATTCTGCCTGTTGCTTTTGTGTTGTTTACTGTTTATGTCTTGCCTTGGCTTTGTTGCTTATGAATTGTTGATTATTTTTCAGGATGAGAACCGGCAAAGGAGTTCGAGCGAGGGATCCGGCAAAATATGCAAATAAGTATTGTGAAACACAATTCCGCTTATTCAACCAGCAAAAGAAACTGCACTTTGAAACGATCCTCAAGCTAGACAAGCTTCCACCCGACCTCCGTCGAATGGTTAATGAAAACATAAGAGTCGGGGGTGGGATTTCTTGGAGAGGAACTTGGTGGATATTAATGAAAACTAGGTCGTGGAGTTCTATGCTAATTTCTACTCCGCAACCCTGAAACTGTGCTCTTGGGGAGAAAGCGAATTCCGGTCACTAAGAGTACAATAGCTGAGATACTCCGGATTCTCCCGAAGCTGAAACAGGTGTGGCTATGACAAGGCAATTCAGAACAAAGCGATAAACCTCTTGGATTGGGGCAAGATCTTGAAGATAGCAATTCCGGACAGTGAATGGATCTTGAGCAATGATCAAAAGGAGCCCATTAGTATCCTGCTCAAGCAACTGACCCGTGAGGCTCGAATTTGACAACAAATCCTAATCAACCTTGTCATGCCAAGCTCTCACAAGACCACCATATCTGCTGATTTGGCGATCTTGGTGTGGACTATTTTGGAGGGAGAACCTATCTTCCTCCCGAAGATTATTAGACAGTCCATGTGGTAGGGGTGTACATGGTTCAATTTTTTCTATAAATTGAACTGAAATTACACTAAACCATTTAAAATGGTTTAGAAACTGAACCAAACTGTTTTGTCACATAAGAAACTGGTTTTAAACTAGTTTATAATAGTGCACCAGTTTAAACCAGTTCATAAAAATAAAACTGGTTTTTAAAAAAATCAGTTTAAACTGATTTATAGGTTAAAACTAGTTTTCACACCCTCTCTCCTTCTCTCCCCTTCTTCTCTCTCTTTCTCTCTCTCCTTCCACTCTCTCTCTCCTTCCTCTCTCCCCTTTTCTCTCCCTTCTCTCTCTCTCCCCTCTCTCTCTCTATCCTCTCTCTCCCCTACCCTTCTCTCTCTCTCTCTCTCCCTCTTCTCTCTCTCCCCCTTCCTCTCTCTCCTCTTTCTCTCCCCTTCCCCTCTATCTCTCTCCCCCTCTTTCTCTCCCCTTCCTCTCTCTCTCCCCCCTTTCCCACTCTCTCTCCCTTCTCTCTCTCTCCCTCTTTCTCCCCCCTTCCTTTCTCTCTCTTCCTCCTTCCTTTCTTTCCCGCTAAAAATTGTCAAATTTGTAAAATTATAAACTACTTTATGCATATTATTATACACAATAAAATTACCAACGAATATAAAACAGCCAATTGCAAATGACTGAGTTACAAATGAGCAAACCGTTAATTAATCAAAAACAAAATCGTTAATAATTGGCAGAATTTATTTATTTTTAGTGATCATGTTGTATTGATACCTTATAAATTATCTCTTGAAATAGATTATTGAGTTTAGAATTTAAAATTAAAACACTCATACATACGTGTGGTACAAAATTAAAATTTCCTGCATCTTAACATCAATGTCTTGCTGATGTGGACTCTCTAGAAGTAGTTGTAAATATTAGTCATCAAATAATACACTTATATAAGTTTTAATTTCTTTTTGAAATATCTATCCTCATAAATGCCAAAAAAAAAAACACTACTTTTAGTATTGTGCTCATCTAAATTGCAAATTGACCTGAAGACTTGCATACAATTATAGACAGAGTAATGCTATATACTTTATTGGTTGGGTTGAATTGTCTTCTTCCTTGAAACCAAACATTAAAAGTAGAATCATAAAATATTCACATACTAATAAACTAAAGCATGGTCTTATTTTTTGTTCAATGACAACATTCAAAATATGATATAATATGCCACTAACCTAAATGAAGTTAAAATAAACTAATTCAAATCTAACACAATTTTGGCCCATTACAATAGTCTAATCATCTTTAAGAGAAACAAGCATGCCAACATTTGTTGAAGAATTTTTCCCTACATACAAAAAAATCTCATTAATTATAGAAAACTAACAATTAGTAACAAACAAGCAATAAGAAAAAAAAAGTATATTACCTTGTTCAGCTTTTTCAATTAGTCCTAAACTTGTACATCCTCAACCAATGCAAACAACTAAACAACACTTTAAAAAGGAAAATAAATAAATAAAATGACACAAACTATGAAGTAATAAATACATCATTACATGCTAACACTAACAGGGTTACTTAGACCTAGTTTGGAACTTACTTTTTCTTCAGCAGTTCTCTCTTTAGAAAACAGAGAAACACCTCCAAAAATTGAAAGCCGCAGGAACCAGTTTGCAAGTCAACAATGCAAGGGCATTCTAGAGTTCTCTTAGCTTTCACCTCATCTAGTCTACAACAACATCAACAATAAGCAAATGTAAGAGTACTAGCAGTGAATGAATTAAAGTGTAAATTGGTCACTATTAAAGTGAATAATTATCCAAAGTCAATAACCAATGTGGTTCAACACACTTAAATATTTTACAGTATTTAGGAATCCAAATTGAACCTATGCCTAATTAATGTTCCGTTGAATCAATATCTCAATTATTAGATATTCCCCTTACTTCAGAACTCAGATTAACAAGTATATAAGTCTAAAACCGTCTCTATCAATCACCAATTCATTTATATACATTTATATAAGTCTAAAAAATAAACTAACATGGGTGATGATGGGTCTGAATTCTACTGCATCTACATTCTATGGTACCATGTATGCCACATAAATTTTATTTCATTTGCATTGAACTAGCATATAGCACAAGCAGCATAACAAAGGTTCCTTCCCATTGTAGCATATATAACAAAATAAACAACCATTATTGAACAAAATAAAAAGGATTATTTTCATCCATACTTTCATTGATATATATTTAGCTAATATTTGAGCCTGATTCGCAGCTGTCCCTGGTTTCTGAAGTGAAAAAACCTGCAAAACTGCCATCTAAGGTGCAACCAATTTCCTAGGTTCAGCTATCTCAGCACTCATATAACAACTTAAGATTCTTTTGAGTGGGTAGAGGCATGGTGATTCCTATTGTTATATTGCAGGGCTTGAAGGAGCCTGGATCCTTGCACCAAGAATACGAGGTATGCAATTAGTTACCTGCTCAATTCTATACCTAGTCTTGATTTTAATAACAGTTTTGTTTATATGCAAGTCTCTTATTGTATCTTGACATTTAACTAGTACAAGAAACCGGCCAAAGAAGCAACGTGTGGAAAGCAGTATCGATGCGTCCTCATAACGCAGCAGGCCTATATGGTGGTAAGTAGAACCAAATTAAATCTAAACTTACTTTGCATTAGTTTGTTTTGTAGTTGCATCCTTTGGTAAACTAGATACTATGTGAATTTCACAATAATCTTGTTTTTGACACAGGAACTCGGACATTAGATGAAAATGTGCTGTTGGTTCTCCTGATTGATGCTTAAATTCTCTTGAAACATTTGCTAACGTTACAAAAATTTATATCCCCTCTATGATGGAAACTTCAATTGTAAGTAATATTGGAAGAACAATTCCAGTGGGGCCCTTATTTGCTATCTGAAAATAATATAGAAACGGTGAAACAAATATTCTTCGTATAAAAAATAATCTATCCATTTAACTATTTTCAGTCATAAAAGGATTATTAAAGTTTATTTGCTTTTAACTTCAAGAGAAACATAATTAACAGATAATTGTTTGACTTCGCTTGGTATTCTCTTTCATTGTTTTGTTATGTAATTCTCATAGGTGAGTTATGTTTCTTCTTGAAGTTAATGATCTGCCATGGTCCATGGAAGTACGCCAAATACTTAAAACTTAAAAGTTATATCTATATACAGAATTTTGTTAAAATTGCTCATAATCTATGACAGAATAAGAACAAGCCAAACAAACAATAACGTTAAAACTTAGAGCAACTGAAACTAAGCTGCAGGGAAATCAAAATTGAAAGATTGTCAAATTGGTCTTTTGTGAGTTAGGTTTTGGTGAACAAGCTCAAAATCTTACTATAATCTTTTACTAAAAGCCATCCATTTTGCTTCCGTTTCCTCCAACTCCCAAACACAAAATTCTTGAATCAATGGAGATAAATATATATCATAAAATACTAAAATGCCATGAACCTAAACATACCAAAATAAAATCAAAATGCCAGAATCCAAAAAAACAAAAAAGCTGCAATAATTAAATTAAAATAGAAATAGGTAACTGTAAAAATGGCTTACTAATTGACTATGTAAAAAAGTATTGTCTCCCCTGCTTCCAATCATAGTAAAACATAAGAGAAAAGAAATTACCTACTGTGTTAGATGGCAGCAGCAGGGGTTGGTAGCGACGGTGATGATGGTGGTGGGTTGGTAGCGGCGGCAGCAAGGGAGAGACGAGAGAGGAATGGTAGCGACGGCAGCAACCAGCAAGGGAGAGACGATACTGTGTTAGAACTTGAAGTTGTAGAAGTTGACGAGTGACGACAGTGAGCGACGGCGGCAACTAGTTCGATGACGGCGACTCTGACGGCGGCAGCGGTGGGTTGATTGCGGCGGCAGAAGAGGAGAGACGAGAGAGGATGTTGAAACGGCGATTAGGGTTTTTGCGTTTTTCACATTTTTCAAATTTTTGAGTTTGGAAGATTGAAGTTATTGATGTGAATAAACCAGTTTTGATTGGGTTTAAAACTAAATTGAACCATAAAAACTGGTTTTTAATAAACTGGTTTTTATAAAAAACTATGGTTTCAATTCAGTTTTTTATTTAAAAAAACTGGTTTATTTAAAACAGTTTCAATTCAGTTTCAGTTCAGTTCAGTCAAACCAGTTTTTTTGCACACCCCTACATGTGGAAGGTGCACACCGTCACAAGGAAGAAGGCAGCCTTCCCATGTCTTGTCACTGAGATGGCCACAAAGGCCGGAGTTGTCTGGGCTGACAACGACTTCACCCCTGGAGTTCCTAGTAAGGAGAAGTTCATTCCTTACGGGAACTGGCTTAAAGAAGAACTTGGGAGTCGGAAGCGAAAGCGTGGCACCCTATCAGCAACAGACCAGCCATCCACATCAGCACCAGCAGCACCACAGCCTTCCATATCCAATGACATAGGAGTGTAGATTCTGGAGCAGCTGAAGCGTATGGAGCGCCGGATCAACAGGCGCTATGAGAATATTAAACTGCAAACCCGGGATTGGGATCCGATGATAGAGGAGCTGGATACCCCAGAGGAGCAGTCCGAGGACGAGGATGAGGCTCGGGCTGATGGCGTCGAGAGATCTCCGCCAGCCTAGCAGGACCATTTACCATCCCGTTTCCCCACCTCCATGAGCTTCTTTCTGAGCACCGAGGACGGTGCTAATTCTGAAGTGTGGGGAGGTCGGTCGTCCGACCATTGTCGACGCTTCCTTTGGGTGATGAATTTCCATTTTAAACATCTCAGTTTTACATTCTGTTCGTTTATGCTTCCGTTTGATACTTTGTTAGTTTTTTATTTATCGCACTTTAACCTTGACTTTTGTATATATGCTTTTGGTTTTAATTGTGGATTGTGATGAGAAAATGAGTTGATTGCACCTAGTTGATTTCCTAGTTATATGATGAAGTGGTTTGTTTGAAAACTAGGAAATTGATTTAGGATTATTGAAAACTTGCATCCAACCACAATTGCATAGACATATAATAATAAGCTTAATCAAATAAGGATATTTTCAGCTAGTATACCAAAAGTTTTCATTATTTAGTATTTTGTATATATATTTTACAATTTGAAAAAAAGAATCCAATTTTTTTATAACAATCCAAAATTTGATTTGAGTTAAAATTTTTATTAGAACTTGCTTGAAATATTATGGAACATATTTGATGAGCTAGAACACACTAACATGTGAATTTTTTAGTCTTAATGTATGTGGTTGCATCATATCAATCACTAATTCCATTCTTGTGTGTTTCTCCTTCTATGATTGTAATATTTGATTTGTTCAATTCTTTATATCCATTGTTCTATGTATAGATGCATTTAAATGATTGAGGCTCTCGTTTCAATTAACTTACTTACCCGGTTAGCTTTTTGTATATACATATTACAATTTGGAAAAAAAAAAGGGGAAAGAAAAGAAAGAGAAAATAATAAAAAGAGGACAAACACCCCAATAAAAATTAGTAAGAACAAGGCATATGTAGTTTAAATTGCAAAGAATGCATGATTGTGTAAAAGGGTGAATTGATGAAGGGGTGGGTTTGTTTTAGAATTGTACACGTTGCTATATGTGTTTTGTGTTTTGTGAGATCTTAAGTTAATCAAAGATTCAAATTTTAGCTCACTTTACCATATGCATCCTTTACAACCTTTAGAAAGACCTCATGATATTTGTATACATACATGAAATAAGTGTTGATTGTTAGATGAAAAACAAATTTTAGAAAGCATGATTAGAGGAGAATTGAGTAAATCGACCCTATACACTTGAGCGACTAGAAAGTATACACATCCGTTGAGGGGTTAGATTGCTCGATTTTATGCTTCCACCTATTACTATTTCCTTCTTGCAAGTTGTGATTTCTTTGCGATAACTTGAATCAATTCTTGGATTTGAATTAGTTGTTTTGCTATTTTCTTTAGCCTTATGTTCAGGTGTGCTTCCTTGAAAATTGAGTTATTTTGATTAAGCAATTGCATATAGTTGATTAGATAGCATTAGGTAGAATAGTGCATGTATTGAAATAGGTTGCATTTAGATGGTTGCAATGAGTAAATATTGATTTCCAGTTCTTGTCTTTTCTTTGATTTTAAGCATGAGGGCATGTCTGGTTTAAGTGTGGAGAGGTTAATAAACCATAATTTTGTGGTTTATCTTGTATTGAATTGAGTGGTTTTATCAACTTATCTCGCATTTATTCACTGAATTTTGCATGTTTTTAAGAATTCCTCCTATTTGTGATTGAATGATAAAAGTATGCTATTTGAAGCTTAAATTGATTGATTCATTTCACTATTTCATTCCATTTGGTGCCTTGACATGTGTGCTCAAGTGTTTTCGTTATATAGAGTAAGATGGCATGGAAAAGTGAAGAGGATAGCATGCTAGAGTGAGGAATCATGAAGAAATTGCGAGCTTGAGGTTTTGCTGGTCCTGCGTACGCGAGTGTGTGGCCGCGTATGCAACCATGTGTTTTTGTAAGCTCGCGTACGCGAGCATCTGGTCGCGTACGCAAGTCAATCAAAACGTGCCTCATTAAAGAGAACATGTGACTCGCGATTTCTGAGGGTTTTGGACCCATTTTCAAGCCCAATCTGAAGCCAATTGAGGAGAATGGATACGGGTCAACCGAAAAGCAACCGAAGACACAACACACCCAATTAGATAGTAATTAGCTAGTTTTTTTGTTCTTGTTTTCTAGAGAGAGAAAAACTCTATCTTCTCTCTAGGTTTTTCGTCGGTTCTTCATATTTCTGTTAGTGCAATTCGACTTGGATCTTGTTTACTTTCAGTTTTTTTCTTAAATTAATAGTTGTTATTCTTGCAATTAGATAGTCGCTTGTTAATATTTTCTTATGAGTGAATACCCAACCCGACCCCTAACAATTACTTCGAAAAAACTACGAGGCCCCCAAACAAAAAAAATACCCTTCCCGGCTCCTGATCTTTACTTTTATGGAACTGATTAGTCCCTGTGCCAAAAAAAAAAACATTGACATAGCGGTTAATCAATCCCATAAAAATAAAGATCAGAGGCCGAGAAGGGTATTTTTTGTTAAGGGATCGTTGTCTTTCGAGGTAATTGTCAGGGGCCGTTTAGGTTTTTTTCTTTTCTTATTGTTGCTTACAATCCTAGTTTGAATATTTGCGGATTTTGTTAACCTTGAATTTCCATTAATGCATTGATGACTTTATGTTTCATAAGCTTTATTTGAGTTGCCATTGTTGATAATTGTTAGTGAGTAGCTTTAATTTCCATTTAATTTTGCAATTTAGTCATGTCTTTAACTATTGCACACCAAGTGTTTGACAAAATGTTTTCTCTGGTTATGGAGTAGTTTTCTATACTCTTGTTCTAGGTTAAAGGGATTAAGTGACCTTGAGTCATTAGGTCTAATTGAATTGATGATTTGAGAGTCTATTTTAGTCAATTCGATTCCATTGACGCTAGTTTTCTACTAAACTAATTGGTAGGTAAACTAGGACTTATGGGATGATATTGCCTATAACTATTTGACTTACTTGAATTATAGAAGTAGACTTAATGAGATTGATTCCTCACAATTGTCATTATATAGTTATTAGACAAGGATTGTGATCCTGATCCCCATACCTTAGCCAAGAGTTCTTTTGCAACTTATATTTGAAAACCCAAATCTCATTTACTCGATTCTTGCTTTAATTATCTTTAGTTGTCTTGATCTAATTTCTTGCAATTTAAGTTTCTTGTATGTAAAGCTTTGTTAGTTTAAATTCTTGTTTATGCCTATATAATATGTAAGATGTAAGACAATACTTAAGACCCATCACATCCTAATCTATGATCTAGATTATTTATCTTCGCGTAAATTCTGCTAAACCAATCATTTAGATATGTTATCAATTTAATTATAATCTTAGTATATGCACTACTATGGACTTGAGAATCATATAGAACAAGGAGCATATAGTACTAGGAGAATCATAAAACCATAAAATGAAATCAATATTAGCATAAATAACCAAACACATTTAAATAAATTGCATACGTACTTGAGAATCAGCTTCATATTCAGTTTCAATTTCATCCAAATTTGCATGGATGTTTCCATTCACTTGCAAGTCGGTCAAGTTTGCTTTGCGCTTAGCATCCAAGTAGCAAGTCAGTCAAGTCTGCTTTGCGCTTAGCCTCCATAGTAGCAACTGCTAGAGCTATCTCTACCGAATGCTACTCTCAACTCTCCAAAATGTGGAAAGAGTTTGTTGCAGAGGCCATTATCATTAGGATGGGACTGAAATTAAAAGGAAAATAAGTAAGCAATAAATATTAAAAAGCTAAGACATATAAACTTGTACTTACGAAAAGTTGAGAATTTACACTCTACCATTCATTGGAAATTTGTTACTCCACCACAATCATTTTATCTTTATCGTACTAACAAAGCCACTCCTAGCCATACCCACCATCTCAACTATTACAAAGTATTGTCTCTTTAACAATTTCACCATTGGTTCAATGTGTGGATTAACCTGAACATAATAATTCAGAATTCAGAACACAACAAATAATTCTACTATCTAGTTATCAAGCAGGAAACAACTCTCATCTTCTGTTTGGGATCATGCTGTCAAAATAGTGAAGAACCGATGTCTTATTAGGTACAACATCAAAATCAAAAGCAAAGGGAGAATCAAAGCAAAACATTATGGCATGAGGATAATTACTATAAGATAAATAAATAATCAATATATAATATAGTTATTATAGTCATCTTATTTTGTATGTATTACCTAGAAGCTGCTGCTAAATACATATACTGCCTTTAATTTGCATTGCAATGTACTAGGTTCGTCAAAAAAGAGCAGTCCATGTCCATGTGTACCAAAAATAAAATCCGGAAAAGAGAAAACAATAAGTCTTAAGAGCATTCTGTCCCTCATTATATTGTTCTTAATCAATTTAAACTATTAAGTCGAGTGATGTGATGAATTTAAAATAGCAAAACTTCTAAAACATATGATGCCTACAACTATGGAAAACATATACACCCCCGTCCAAATCAAACTAATATATGCTAAGCCAGCAGACAGGCACCAGTTCAATTCTTCCATTGTTTGGGACCCATTCTTTGAATCAAAGCAAATGTATTGATTTTGATGCATCACTAAATTTTTAAGATATAACAGAAGCAGCAGCATCCATTATTGCCATCATAGTCAATGAGGATACATCAGCTACATCGAATTATACATTGGTGATTGTAATCATTTCAACATAAAGCAAAAGTTTGATTACCATATCTTTATCTTAATCATGTTAGAAGTGCTCCGATATGCTTTTTGACTTTATCTAAAATGATATTTTGTTCTCCAAGTTTACGGCTTAAGAAAATGATGGCACCTATGCAGGTTGACGAATTGCTAACAAAATGTCTAATTAATGAATATGCATGGTACAAGTGAAATGCTTATATGTGGATTTGATGAAAATATTAATATTATGATCATGAAAAAGAAAGAAAGAAAGAAAGAAGAATATGGGCATTCAAAAAGTTGATACATTAAAAATGCCAATGCACCACAAACTAGGCCTCTATGGAACACAAATACAAATGACGAAGTTAACTTTCACAATTGAAGCCTTTTGGGCAGGAAAAGTATTATTAACCCCCATAAACCATGTCAAAGAAAATCCCGAGGTAGATTATAGCTAACAATTGATTCATTGCCATTATTTTGAAAGGTCAATGACTTCCTTCCCAACCGTGAAGCAACTTCCATGCAAGATGCAAAACAATATTTTTCTAATATAGTCAATTCACTCAATACCTATTACAATAATATACCAAAACTTCAAAGCAAGAATATCCTAAATTATCACCACTCAAGCAAGGTTCGACAAAGTATATACTCCAAGCCATAAACAAAGAGCAACCATAACAGCAAGATCACTAAAAAGTAAGACACAAATGGGGCAACGAGCAAAAGTTCCACAAACCAAAATATATTCAAACCAACCGTAAAACAGGACATTGATTTGGGAAACAAGACAATACCTGAGAAGAAGCAGAACAGCAGAGCGACAGCAACAGGAGAGACAAGACAATGCAGGAAGTGACGAGAGGAGAAGCGGTGAATCGGAGAGACACAGGCGGCAACGGTGACAGCAAAAGCAGATGACTATCACGAGGCTACCTCTTTGTTCTAGGTTCTTTGGTACCATCCGATAACATTTAGCACAAGTTTCTTTCTTCCAAATGAATTTTGTAATATGATAGTCACTTTAAATATCCAATGTGGTCAAGTGGAGGATGTTGCCTCAGTATTATAAGGGCCATACTTTGTAGATTGAATTTCCAATCCCAGCAAATTCAATAGGATATAAATTTCATCATTTTCAGGGTGCGATCTATCACCAGCAATAAACACATGAAGTTCTTGTCCAACTTCAATCCAGCTACATCCAGGAATTTTTCTTAGGCCCTTCTCTTTCATTAGGCGCCTTACAATCGATACTTTATCCCATCTTGCTTCAGCTGCATAGACATTTGAAAGAGCCACATAATTACCTGCGTTTTCCGGCTCCAAATTCAGTAACCACTTTGCTATACGAGCTGCAAGTTCGGTCTCCTGGTGTTGTCCACAAGCTGTAAGCAAAGATCCTAACATATGTGCATCTGGATAGGTTGCCATTGTTAAAATAACCCTAAAAGCTTCATCCCATTGGCCGTCATCAGCAAGCAGTTTAATTAAGCAGCCAAAATGTTCCTCATTTGGCTGCATATGAAGTCCAGAGACCATATATTTGAAAACACCTAAAGCTTCATTCACCAATCCTGCATGGCTGCATGCTGATAATACACTTGTAAGAGTTATGTGATCTGGTACCATACATTCTTTCTCCAATTGTTTAAAAAGAGTAAGTGCTTCCGTAGCTTGACCATGTGATGCATAGGCAGATATCATTGCATTGTAGACAGCAATTTGTTTTCTGGAACACAGAGTGAAAACACATACTGCATATTCCAAATTTCCACATTTTGCATACATGTCTATTATAGAGGTTGTGACATGAAGAGAGAGAAACATGCCACTCCTCATTACATACCCATGTATTGCCTTTCCATATTTTAGTAATGCCATACTTTTGCATGCTAAGAGTGCAGAAGTTATGCTTATGCTATTAGGTTTCATTCCTGCTTCCTGCATTTTCCGGAAAGCCTGAAAAGCTTCATAACCACAACCATTCTTAGCGAAACCAGATATAACAGTTGTCCAGGTGATCATGTTAGGCTTAACACCTGAGTAGTCCATTTCTGATAACATATTTTGTGCCTCAACAACTTCACCACTTTGGAAGAAACTGAAGATCACAGAATTCCATGAAACCACATTTGGTAGGGTGTTCTCCTTCTGCATTTGAAAGAACAAGTTAGAAGCCTCATCACTCAGACCTAACTCTGCATACGCTGCCAACATTGTATTCCACACCACAATATCCTTTTCTCTGGCAACACCGAAAACTCGTCTTGCATAATCAATTCTCCCACATTTTGCATACATGTCCATGATGCCGCTTGTAATAACCACATCAAAATCGAAGCTACACTTAATGCAATGCCCGTGTGCCTCCATACCAAGTCCTACATCTCTTGTATCCGCAGCAATGTGCAATAAAGATGAGAGCGTCTTACAATCAAACCTCAAATTTTCTTCTGTCATCATATGGCACATCTCAATTGCCTTCTCAACCTCCCCACATCTTACATAACTAGATATAATCAAATTCCATGTGACCACATCTTTTACAACCATTCGTCTAAACACAAGCTCAGCCTCCTCAACCAAACCCACCTTAAAATAGAAGTTCACCACAGTGCTACCCAAAATGCTCTCTAACTCGAATCCTCCTAAAATAGCAAGTGCATGTCCTTGTCTTCCTTCCTCGACGGCCTCCAAATTGGCACAGGCCGAAAGGAAACCCACCAAAGAAACCAGGGTTGGTTCAACACCGTCCAACATCATCTTCTGAAATAGTCCAATTGCTTCGCGGTTCATCCCATTCTGCATATAAACCGCAACCATTGAGTTCCAAGCAATAACATTCTTCTCAAGCATAGAATCAAACACCTTTTGTGCATCCTCTAAAACCCTGCATTTCCCATACATGTCAACTAGGCTACTCGCAACAAAGGCACACCCATCAAAACCCATCATCTTTGCAGCAAGCCCATGAACACCCCTCCCAAACCTGACCCAGCCAAGAACACTGCAAGCCTTCAATGCATTCGGGACAACAAAGTTATCTGGGAGGAACCCACTTTCTAGCATCTGAACATAACAGTGCAGAGCCTCCTCGCAACTACCATTTCGAGAGTGCATCCCAATGATTGCAGTCCAAGAAAAGATGTTCTGTTTCTGCATCCTATGAAAGACACCGTTGGCTGCCTCGACGGAACCGCATTTTGTGTAGAGAATCACCAGCTTCGTCTCAATGTAGTCTTTCCACCCATCAGTGTAATAATAACTGTTTTTAATCACTTGAGCGTGAAGTTGAAGGCCAAGATGAAGAGCTCGCTGGTCGATGGAACACTGGAGGAGGTCTTCGTAGATGCGGGATGCCACGTGGAGGCCTTTGGAGTGCTCATCCGTGAGTGCGTCAACAGTTTGGCAGAGGCAGAGAGAGGAGTGGTAGTTGTGTTGAGTGTTTACAGGTTTTATTATGTGTTTGGGTGGTTTGAGGCTGCAAAAGTTTGTTGTCGGACTTTGGGGTTTGGAATGGGGAAGTTGTAAAGCCGTGTTTGGTGTCAGGAGAGTAGCAGCCATACTTTTTCTTTTTCTGTTTGTTTTTTCTTTTTCTTTTTGTAGTGTTTAGAGCATTTTTTCAGATTATGACCTGTCACAAATCAACAAATTGAATACGCAATGTTAACATACTGAAAAGAAACAAAACGCAAAGAAAGAAGGCCTTCAAATTACTTACAAAGACAATCTTGACAAGAATGGCCCCAAAAATAAAGAAATAACAGCATAATACATTCTGATATTAGGAAGAATGGAGTATTAACTAATGGAAGATGAAGAAGAATTGTTTCTTCAGTTTCCATGTACACTATGGTTCTTTTTTTTTCTTTTTTGAAATCTTTAATATACAAGAAATTATTATTTTTCATACATGATAGCAAAGAATACGCAGCCAGAACAGCATGCATATGTTTAGATCTTGGTCGGTTAGGCAAAGTCTATTCTCAGTCTGTAATTGATTTTGGTGTCTAAATTGCTATACACACACACACACACACACACACTTTTCTCCACTATAATTGAACAAGTATCTCGGCCACTGCATATATACAAAGACATGATGATTCCTTGCAACTAATCAATCGTGTAAACTAGCTAGCTAGACAGAAACTGTTTATATGATCACTAGCAGTTCTTCTATCACTTCATGAGGAAAATTGGACACAGCTCACTCAGTTATTGCAATACACTAGTAAACAGTAATACTAGAAAGCATTTAATGTTCAACTATATAAGATAAAAATCATGCATTTAGCTAGGGTGTTTGCCTTACTACTATTTGGTGTTTTCATGTATTTTCTGTTAATCGTGCTTCTTATTCATCCAGTGAATTACCTTTACTTGCCTGGCCAATTTCAAAATTTGAACGAGGCATAGTTCCAATTCTTTGATATTTCATTCTGTCAAATAAACCTTCCTACTTTGTCATTATCTAATCTTGACAGTAGTTACACATCTTGTTTACACTATTGTTTATGAAGAAATGCCTCTAGGGTTTGTACTATTGTCGTATATCAACCATTTGCAGTTGGATCACTTGCAATGCTGGCTTAAAAAGAGACCAAAATCAACACAGGAATCAGGAACTTATTTTCAATAGACAGCTTTTTTCCCTAATTAAAGCAAATAAAATGAAATGAAAATTACCCGGAGACTCGCGGAAACGGCGACGGCGACGGAGTGCTGCCCGTGGTTCTGCTGAATGAGACAAAGATGAGAAAGAGGAATATATTTTTGATAATGCCGACGGCCTATAGCCCTATTCCACATCTCATCCAATCATCCGATAATCCTGGAAAATGGATTTTGTAATTTGGAGTTTAATCAACTTTTAATTAATGTGGTGAGATTATTATACATGATAGGTCCTACGAAAATTATTCAGTTAATAAAAATTTCAGTATAAATTAAGATAGAATATATTTAATATTAACTATATCATATAATAAATATTAAAGTCTAAAATATTAAATAAAATATAGAACACAATTTTAAAAATAAAAGATATTGTAAATGTTGAACAATTTTTATTTGAAGTACTTTTCAATCTTGAAATATTAATATCTTTAATATAAAAAATATAATGGCTGTAGTAATTTCTTTTGAAACACGGAATAATTCAACAAAAATAAATAAATAGTAGAACATATAAGTTAATTAACAAATAGAAAAAAATAATTTATAAAGTATAATAATATTTTTACCTATATTAATATTACAGAATTATAAATCTTTTGAAAGTACGTGGATTTGATTGAGATATTATGAATTAGGGAAAAATGATTCATAGAATTAAGGAATTATTTTTACAAAAAAGTTTCATCGGTAAAAAAACTAGCATTTCGTAGAGTACGATTTTGGTCTCTAAAATATAGGCCGAACATTTTTTCGTTCGCAACATTTTTTTGCATATTAAATCTTCCCTAAGATTTAACTTGGTTTTAAAATTGTCCTTACCTTAGGGACCAAAATCGTACGGAGGCAGCGACCGAAAAGGAGGCAGAGATAAATCGTGGACAGCTTCTTGTTTCTCTTCTCTTCCCCCTTCTTCTTCTTATTCCCTTTCCCCTTAACAGGAGCAGAAATACTCTCTTTCTCTTATTTTTTTATTTTATAATTTTGTTTGTTATGGGTAATTTAGTCCAACATTTTAATATTTTAGTAAAATGACGATTTTGAAACTTGGTTTTAAACCTTAGGAATTATTTTGTATGCAAAATAAAGTTGTGGACTATTCCAAGGGTTACCTGAAACATCGATTTGGGTCTGAACGTAAGGTCCAGACACCTTGTGGGGTAGCGTCCGACCTGTTCTCGTGTCGAGGTGCTGTCATCCGAGTTCCTCGTGAGGAGGTGGGAGGTGGTACCTGCAAAAAACTCATGCTTAAGTTAGTGACGTCGGGTTTTCTACCAGTAAAGAAATTCATAGAAACGGTTGCGTTGTAGATATAGTTTCTAAACCGGCAAAAATCCCTTCGTACAAACGTGTTGGGTGTCACAAGTAACAAACCCCTTTAAAAATTGTTAACCGAGTATTCAAACCTTGGGTCGTCTTCTCAAGGAACTGCGAGGAAGTATGTTCTTATTATTGGCTATAAAGGTTGTTATCGGGGTTTAGAAGGTGAGAAGCAAGTAATTTAAATGACGATTGAATTAAATGGCAATTAAGAATAAATAATAACTGTAAAGCAACTTTTAGCAAGGTAGAGAAATTAGAGGTCCAACTTAGTTATCTCTCTCAACAATAATGAAAGTTGAATCTAAACTCCACTTGGTCAACCTTCACCAGGGCAAAGGAAAGTCAAGGGACTAATTAAATTGACTTTTGAATCCTAATTATTTCCTCAGAAAAGGTTGGGATTATTTAAGTTCAACTCAATTAGCAAGATCACAATTATCAATTATGTTGAGTTTAATAACTGTTGAGTTACTAAATTCTTAACCAGAACCAAAAGGGGAAAAAGTAAAATTGCTGGAATGATAAAGAGGTCCTTAGATGGGAAGCAATGGTAACTTAAATCAAAGAGAACAATCATAAACTGAAAATACCTCAATTATCATTAATTCAAATAACAGTCTGTAACATGAGAGAATTCATAAATCAAATTATAATAATCAATTCAAATGTTGGAATAAATAAATAGAAGTAATACTAAAAGAACATTAAACCTGGGATCCAGAGTTACTCTTAAAACAAGAAGAAATCCTAAATCCTAAAAGAGAGAGAGAGAGAGAAGATCTCCCTCTCAACTAAATATAAATCATTGAAAGGTAAAAATATGCGAGCTCTCTTTGAATGGAAGCATTCCCACACTTTATAACCTCTGGTCTATGCTGTCTGTACTTGGATCTGGGTCAAAAAGGGCTTCAGAATTCGTTGGGGGCGTATTTTGTGATTTCTGGTGCGTGGCCTCTGTCACGCGTCCGCGTGGGTCACGCGGTCGCGTCATTCGGAGCTTTTCCTTGCCACGCGGTCGCGTCAGTCATGCGACCGCGTCATATGCGTTCTGCTTAAGGCGCACGGTTGCGTCAGTCATGCGGCCGCGTCGCTGCTGATTCGTGCTTGGCACGCGATCGCGTCGTCCATGCGATCGCGTGGATACCAGTTTCCTTAAAGCTCCGTTTTGCTTTCTCCTTCCATTTTTGTATGTTTCCTTTTCCATCCTTTAAGTCATTCTGCCTTAGAAAATCTGAAACTACTCAACACACTAATCACGGCATCGAATGGAAATAAAGGTAATTAAATTAATTAATTTTAAAGCTTAGGAAACATGTTTTTCATAATATGACATAATAAGGAAGGGAAAGTAAAACCATGCAATTAATGTGAATAAGTAGGTGAAGAGTTGAATAAATCACTCTAATTAAGCACAAAAGAACTCATGAAATATGGGTTTGTCAACCTCCCCACACTTAAACACTAGCATGTCCTCATGCTAAATCCAAGGTAAATAATTAAGGTTAAAGTGATGGAATGTTATGAAATGCAACCTATGCTAAATGCATCTACCTAATGAGTCATGCAATTCTAGTTCATCTACTCATATATAAAGCTTACACTAGCTAAGTTAATTCACATTCTCAAGGAGTTATGTATATATATAGCTAACCCTTAAATAATAAAGCATTTTAGCAAATGAGATGGGAAAGAAAACATTGTACAAACTTGCAAAACAATTAGTAAATATAAATACAGATATATGTTGATGAGTTATAGAACCCTCACTGGATTTTGTGTTTACTCTCTAGTCACTCAGTGTTTATTGGGTTTATTCACTCTATTTTTCTTTTTATTCTTACTTTCTATAACTTTGTTTTTCATCTAACCAATCAACAATTATAGAATATAGTCATACCAAAAAGTCATGAGGTCTTAATTAAGGTTGTAATGGGGCCAAGGTAAAGGTAAGGATTTATGTATATGGTTAAGTGAGCTAATAAGTGAATCCTTAATTAGACTAAGATCTCACCTAACATACATATTTAGTAAAATAAAATCTCTTTACCTATTTTCCCATATTCCCCACTTATTGTTACATGCTCATGTTTCACTTTTTAATTTATTTTTTTATTCCATGTGCATTGTTTTCATTGGGGAATTTCCTTTTTGTATTCCCTCTTATTTATATGCTGAAAAATAACTTTTTTTTTAAATGCACATGATAATTAAATCACTTAGATTTTCTCATGAGCATGCTTCCCAAATTTTATTTTATTCCTTTTTACTTTTTTTTCTACCTTTTTGGTTCTATCATCCATGTTCCCAAAAGGTTTCCCACATTTAACTCTATTCATGATTTTCTATCTTAAACTAGCCAAGGATTCACTTGGGATTTTCTTTTGTTTTTCTGCTTAAGGCTAGTAATTTGGCTAAATAGAATAAAGGGGTTTTAATAGGCTCAAGGGGACTAACAAGGGTGATGTAAAAGGCAGGCTAATTTGGGGGTGAGTGAGCTAAAATCAAATGATGGCCTCAATCATTCTCTTGGTATGTATCTATTCTATATTCTATAATTGGACATATAGATTAAAGCAAAGGAAAGAACATCAGAATAAAAAGAAATGTAACACACAGAAATGAAATTATGGTTTGAATGCAACCATACAATTTAAGCTCAAGACTCACAGGCTGTGTGTTCTCTAACTCAAGCATCATATATCATTCATATATTGTATGCAGGTTTAGTTAAAAATTCCCATTATTCTCTTGAAAAAAATTATTTAGGGTAGCTTTTAAAGTTTTAATGTTCCTCCTTGATGAAATGTTGTCAACTAACATGTAATGCTATATATACAAGGTGTGGGTTGTTTTGATTCTGTTAAAGTTCCTAGTTTACTTCTTTTTTATATTTTTCTATTTAAACTATACTATCTTTATGCTAAAAAAGGGTAAACTATACTAATTAATCCACTAATAAATCAGAATTGCAAACTAAACTAAATGACTAAAATGAGCTAAATAACTAAAATATGAACAAAAAAATGCAAAATGCAGAAAATAGAGTAAAATATACAAGTAGCAATGTATAAGTACTCAGAAAATAATAATAAAAGAAAAAGAGAAAAATATAGAAAAATATCCAAAATGAAAGAAAAAGTATGTAGTAGTTCACCAAAATAAACGCCAGAGATGGCGACCTCCCCACACTTAAAATGAAGCATCGTCCTCGATGCTCAATCAAGCCGGGTGTGAAGGAGTGTCATCACTGGTAGGGATGGTAGCTGGGGTCTCTGTGGCAGTGGTGGACTGAGAGTCTGGCTGCTGTAGAGGGGAGACTGACTGGATCGAGATCTCCGGATCTGCAGCCTCAATCTGGGGCATAACCTCCTGATGCGGGGCAGACTGCTCTGTGGCTGCCTGCTGATGAGTCTCCGCCTGGGAATGAGTCTCATCCTCGTGCTCATCCTCCTCCTCCTCTGATGGCTCTGAAGGGGTGTCGGGCTCAGAGGGGATGTCGGCGCCCTGTCTGATCATCAGCTTCAGATGGGAATAGCGTCGCCTGCTGCGGCGCTCCAATCTCTCATACCGGCGCCTGTTACGGCGCTCCATCTGATCAAGCTGGCGGAAAAGGCGGTGCACGAGGCGATAAACTGGCTCAGAGGCGGGTGGAGGTGCAGTGGTGGCAGCAGGGGCAGCTGGGGCAGCTGTGGATGAAGAGGGTCCAGTAGACGGAGGGGCTGTCTCATCAGTAGCAGTGACAGGTGGTGGTCTGTAGCCCAAGGCAAGGAAGTTCCTGCTGTGCGGGATGATCTTCCTGCAGTCCGCTGCTGGTGGTCGCTCATCGGCATCCTCCCAAGGCACATCAGCCTGACGGCCTAGCCGTGTAACCAGGTAAGGAAAGGGGAGGGTGCCTCGGACGTGGGCCCTAGCCATATAATGCCGGATAAAACGAGGCAGATAAATATCCTTACCCTCCAGCACACACCAAAGGAGGGTGATCATGGTAGCCGGGATCTCCGTCTCGTGAGTACTCGGCATCACAAAATTACTCAAGATCTGATGCCATAGCCGAGCCTCATCATTTAAGTACACTCTCTTGATCCCTCTAGGCATAGTGGTGTTCTGACCCATCTCCCAAGAAACAGCAGGGTCGAGAGCTATCATTGCCTTCACAGCATCCCAGTCAAACTGCATCTGGCCCATGTTTTCCTCAGCCTGTGCAAAACCATCTGGCTGATCGGACTTGGCTGGGAGCTGGAGAATGGTCTCTATGGCCTCCTCAGTGACCAGAATTTGCTTTCCCCTCAGGTTCACTGCATCTAGGGTAGTAAGGTAGTAGTTGCAATAGAATTCCCGGACCCAAGATGCATTGACCTCTGTCAGTGATCTCTTCAGAAAGAACCAGCCCCTTTGCTTGATTTGCTCAGTAGTGTATTGCTAGAGGGCTTCTGGAATCTTCAAGGTACGTTCCAGGTATAGATTTCTAGAGTTTGCAAAAGTCGGGTACTTCAGCTCACAGTACCGGTTTGCAAATTTCATAGGATCAGTCGAAGGGAGCAGCTGGTCAGCTTTTTCCTGCTGTGTGAAGTTCTTCTCCCGCCATGATGAATCGTGCATTAGAGCAATGATGGACTGGGAGGAATCTCCTCTCTTGCGCTTTCCAGTGGCCTTGCCTTTGCCTTTCCTCTGTGAGGCAGACATCCTGAAAAACAGAAAACCAGGAATGGATAAAAAAAATAGGAAAGCAAATAGGCAATTTAAACAAAGAAAACTCAAAGCGGTAAGGGAGAAATAGAATAAGGAAAATGAGTATATGAAATGTGATTGAATTTATGTTAAATGGAAAAAAAATAAGCAATATGCCATGGTTAGAAAGTTAGAGGAAAGTGAAAATAATCAGAAAAGATATCAAAAGGGTTAGTATGGTTAGGATTTGAAAAAGAAATTAGTAAATTAAAATTAGTGAGTTAGGAAAGTAAGTGGCATAGAAAAATTCCATATAATAAGGATTCACAGGTAAGAATAGAAGTACTCATAATCGAATAAAGAAAACAGGGTGATGCTGATTCGAATAGAAATAAAGAAATCAGAAATTGGAATCAGTGAATCACAAATGCATGTTATGAACCAGGAAAGCAAAAGAGGATAAGAAAGTGGCCCTTAGCATTCATGAAATGGTTTGGGGGAGGTAGAGTAAAACAGAGTTGCCAAACCAAAACAAGAATGAAAACAATTTTCAAAAAATTTGGGCAGCATTTCGGCTAAAATTGGATTGTCCCGGAAAATAAACAGCAATCAGATCAGTTTATATGAATTAAAAGAAAGCAAGCTGCATGTACATAGATATAAAATAAACAGAAAAACTCAATGTAAACAGCAGCAACATACAAGAAAGCAGCATATGAATCATGATTATAGCAGCAACAGATTTGCACATAGGATAAAACAGAAATAAGAACAGTGTAAGTAAACAGACCTAGATCCACTAACCACAGCCTAAGCTACCTAACAACCTAAAAATCCACTACAACATGCAAGTCTAGCTATCCTAATTATGAACATAAACGGAATAAAAAATACAGAAAAGTGACGAACGGATAAAAAGGTTGCGTGTTGCGGAACCTGGTAAGCGGAAGGGGTGGAACAGGGAAGAAGGTGGCTGCGGCGGCGTCCGGCGCGGTGGTGGTGCACGGCGACGCGGTGGTGGCTGAGGGGGCAGTGGCGGCGAGGGTTTTGGGTTGGTGATAGAAGAAGGGGGTGTGGTTGGTTGGCGGAGAGGGAAGGGGCGCGGCTGGGGGCGGTGGTGGGGGGGTGGTGGTCGCAGAGGCAGTGGCGGAGAGGGGAGGGGAGAGGAGGAAGGGAGAAGAAGGGAGGGGAGGGGGTTGGGGCGGCGGCGTACGGGGTGGCGGAGGCGTCTGGGTGGCTGGTGGTGGCGGCTGGGTGGTGCTGGGTGGTGGTTGGAGGGAGAGGGAGCAGAGAGGGAGAAGAGGGTTGGGGGTGGGGGGGGCTCGCGACTGATAGGGTTCGCGGGCTGGGGGGTGTTATATTTTCGAATCCACGTGCCGCATGGGGGCACGCGGTCGCGTGGTTGGGACAAGAATGGGAGTGACGCGATCGCGTGGGGTGCGCGATCGCATGAGAGGGGGGAAAGAAGGGTGACGCGATCGCATGGGTCGCGCGATCGCGTCGCTGGAAGTTGTGCTAAACGCACGACTCCAGCGCCGTTTTAGCGCAACTCTCTGTCTCCTTTTGGGGTGATGTGCAATCCATGCGACGCGATCGCGTCGCTCACGCGGTCGCGTGGGATTGGTATTGGGTAAGTGACGCGATCGCATGGGGCATGCGATCGCGTGGGCTAATTTGTGCGAAACGCACAAGGGCCGCACGATTCTAGCCCAACTTTCTGTTCGTTGGATCCTTACGCTGATATATATATCACGCGGCCGCGTGGGTCACGCGGTCGCATGGGTGGTGTTTTTCGCGATATGACGCGATCGCATGGGGCATGCGGTCGCGTCGTGCACCCTTTTTTTTTTTTGAAACTGAAAAATGCAGGATGCAGTGATGGACATGAATGCTATGCATGATTCCAGGTTTAATAAATTAAAATGAAAAAGGAAAAATGAAAGCAATTAACAAGAAATAAGTTGAAAAAGAGGCGACCATACCATGGTGGGTTGTCTCCCACCTAGCACTTTTAGTTAAAGTCCTTAAGTTGGACATTGGAAGAGTATCCTGTTATGGTGGCTTGTGTTTAAATTCGTCCAAAAATCTCCACCAGTGCTTGGAATGCCAATAGCCTCCGGGGTCCCAAACTAGGCATGTAAAGCTTCTAAGCAGCTTCAAACAAATTTTTAGGCTCCTGGGGTAACAAATGTCAGAATAAACCTCAGGATTCCAAGCCTTGCATTTAAATCCGCCTCCGTCTTGGTCTACATGTCTCCATCCGGGCGGCTTAAAAAGTAGAATCTCACCGTAGTGACCAAACGTTCTCTGTGATCCATGCAATTGAGCATGATACCAATCCGTGTACTTCGAGGTGAAGCGTGGAACCTTATTGAACCTGGTACACCAGCTCTGAATACGAGCCATTTCCCTCTTACTCTTAAAGCCGCAAAGAGCTCTAAGCTGGCCATCTGTTTCAAGCAAACCATATTCAAGTGCATAAGTAAAATTATAAGTTAAGGATTGTACCCACTTGAAGCTTGTATTGGGTGGTAATGGCCTTGGGATAGGTGTTTTTGGTGGTTCTGCAAGTTCTATTTCCTTGTGTTCTTCTGTGAATTCTTCCACTTCCTTGTAAAGATCTTCAATTGTATCTGTATCCTGGTCAAAGTCTTCTATGTCTTCCTCATCACTCGAGTCATAGATTGGAGGTTGAGAGAAATCTACCTCCGCATCACTTTCATATTCACTTGGGGAAGATTCTTCGATCTCAAAGAATTCACTTGCGGACGCAAGTTCATCACTAGGAGAACTAGACTTGTGACTATCATCATCAAGGAAATTTGTTTCTCGGATTATTCCGTCTGATTCTTCGTAAACGACTTACCTTGAAGATTGTACGGTATCCTCCTTAGCATTAACTGTGGCATCTTGGATGGAGTTTTCCTCAATTCTGGATTCCCAAGGAAGTTCAGCATCGCCTAGATCTTCAACCAACTCTTCTTCTTGAACAATGACAGCTTCTTCCACTTGTTCTAGTACGAATTCATTCTCTGTCTTGTCCACTGGAGTCTCTAATATTTCTTTCATGCTACGCTCTTCATCGGGCTGTCCACATGGAGCTGTGGTTGATCCTTGTATATTTGAGTGCCTAGTGGCCCATTGAATTAGTGCTTGCTCCAGTTGTTAAATGGTTGTTTGAGATTTAATTACTGTTTCCTTTAGGCGATCCTTTGCTTCGCGGTTTGCCAGACTTGCACATGATACAAAGGAAAGTGGTGATGATTGGGAACGATTGGATTGGTATTGGGGTAAGGAAGGATCATACGATGGCGAATGGTGAAGAGAAGCTTGTGAGTGTGGTGGTTCGAGGTTATGTTGAAAGGATGGTTCATATGCACGGGTTGGGGCTCGTTGGTAGTTACAAGGTTGTCCACCATATCTTTCAGCTGGGTATGCACGGTGGAATGGTCTTTGTCCATGATATCTCGGAGGGTGTTGCTGCCAAAAGGGTTGATTAGATCCTTTTGGTTCCATCCATCCTTGATTGGTCTGACGTTGATGCACATTCCTGCTGTAACTTCTATTTCCTTTAATAATATTAGAACCAAACTCAAAGCGAGAGGGGTGAGAGTTCATAGTAGCAAATAAAGATAAAAAGGAAAAACAAAAATAAATAAACAAGTAAAAGAAAAATATTTACAATAACCAATAATAAGGCACACGTTAGCAGATCCCCGGCAACGGCGCCATTTTGACGTCGGATTTTCTACCAGTAAAGAAATTCATAGAAACGGTTGTGTTGTAGATATAGTTTCTAAACCGGCAAAAATCCCTTCGTATAAACGTGTTGGGTGTCACAAGTAACAAACCCCTTTAAAAATTGTTAACCGAGTATTCAAATCTCGGGTCATCTTCTCAAGGAACTGCGAGGAAGTATGTTCTTATTATTGGCTATAAAGATTGTAATCGGGGTTTAGAAGGTGAGAAGCAAGTAATTTAAATAACGAGTGAATTAAATGGCAATTAAGAATAAATAATAACTGTAAAGCAACTTTTAGCAAGGTAGAGAAATTAGAGGTCCAACTTAGTTATCTATCTCAATAATAATGAAAGTTGAATCTAAATTCCACTTGGTCAACCTTCACCAGGGCAAAAGAAAGTCAAGGGACTAATTAAATTGACTTTTGAATCCTAATTATTTCCTCAGAAAAGGTTGGGATTATTTAAGTTCAACTCAATTAGCAAGATCACGATTATCAATTATGTTGAGTTTAATAACTATTGAGTTACTAAATTCTTAACCAGAACCAAAAGGGGAAAAAGTAAAATTGCTGGAATGATAAAGAGGTCCTTAGATGGGAAGCAATGGTAACTTAAATCAAAGAGAACAATCATAAACTGAAAATACCTCAATTATCATTAATTCAAATAACAGTCTGTAACATGAGAGAATTCATAAATCAAATTATAATAATCAATTCAAATGTTGGAATAAATAAATAGAAGTAATACTAAAAGAACATTAAACCTGGGATCCAGAGTTACTCTTAAAACAAGAAGAAATCCTAAATCCTAAAAGAGAGAGAGAGAAGATCCCCCTCTCAACTAAATCTAAATCATTGAAAGGTAAAAATATGCGATCTCTCTTTGAATGGAAGCATTCCCACACTTTATAACCTCTGGTCTGAGCTGTCTGTACTTGGATCTGGGCCAAAAAGGGCTTCAGAATTCGTTGGGGGCGTATTCTGTGATTTCTGGTGCGTGGCCTCTGTCACGCGTCCACGTGGGTCACGCGGTCGCGTCATTCGGAGCTTTTCCTTGCCACGCGGTCGCGTCAGTCATGCGACCGCGTCATATGCGTTCTGCTTAAGGCGCGCGGTTGCGTCAGTCATGCGGCCGCGTCGCTGCTGATTCGTGCTTGGCACGCGATCGCGTCGTTCATGCGATCGCGTGGATACCAGTTTCCTTAAAGCTCCGTTTTGCTTTCTCCTTCCATTTTTGTATATTTCCTTTTCCATCCTTTAAGTCATTCTGCCTTAGAAAATCTGAAACTACTCAACACACTAATCACGACATCGAATGGAAATAAAGGTAATTAAATTAATTAATTTTAAAGTTTAGGAAACATGTTTTTCATAATATGACATAATAAGGAAGGGAAAGTAAAACCATGCAATTAATGTGAATAAGTAGGTGAAGAGTTGAATAAATCACTCTAATTAAGCACAAAAGAACTCATGAAATATGGGTTTATCAGTTAGCAAGGGTTTTAGACAGATTTTATGTATATTAGAACATGAATATACCTGAAGGGTATTTGTGTATTTATAGTAAAGTCGTTAACCAACTTTATTAATGGATTCCCGTTCCCTTTATCTTGGAGTTTGTTAGGATCTATCTTTTAGTAAAGATAGAGATAGTATGAGAGATTCGGGGAGGTAGTTATTTGTTTGGGCAAGCAAGGCTGAACTCCTTTTGTTGTATCCGACCTCTTAAAGAGGTCGGGTAAATGATGAAGGTCATTCCTTTTGGTTGGAGTCTTTTTATCTTTATTTGGTCTGACTTTATGTTTTGGGCCAAGGTATGAACATGGACGAAAAAAATTTCGACTTATACCTTAGAAACCAAAATTGTACTTAATCCAAAAAAATGGGTTAATAGTTAAATTAGTCCCTGAAAGATAAGACATTTTTCAAATTCGTCCTTGAAAGATTTTTTCAATCAAATTGGTCATTCAAAGATTACGAATTAATCATATCTGTCCTTCAGTTACTCCACTCACAATTTTCGTCAACGATTGATGATGTAAAATGTTAAGTGATAGCATACATGACACATAACAAGTCCAATTAAACGTTGACTAAATATGTTTACGAAAATTTATCAATTTAGTCACTAGGTCATATTAGGAATAAGATTTTTGTAATTTGAAAAAATGACTAAAGTAATAAATTTTCATAAACATATTTGATTAATATCCAATTAGACATATTAGGTATTATATATGTTATCAATTAACGTTTTACGACATCAGTCTTTAAAAAAAATTGTTAATAGAATGAATGGAGGACAAATTGATTAATTCGCAATTTTTGAAGGACCAATTTCATTAAAAAAATCCTTTAAAGATGAATTTAAAAAATGTCTTATCTTTCAAAAACTAATTTGACTATTAACCCCCAAAAAATATCATGTGAAATAACTTAATTTTAATATTTTTTATATAAAAATAATAAAAAAATTTAATGTGTATATTTTTACATTTAATTAAGTGTCATCTCTATTGTATAAATAAAATTAAATAATTCTTATACTTATTATTTGAAAGTAATATATATATATATATATATTAATTAGTATAAAAAATTTATATTGAAAGTTATAAAATTAACTTAAAAATTTTTTTTTTGGACAATTAGATCTTAATTCAAATCATAATATTATTATTTTCTTTAAATTATATATAATAAATATTTTAAAAAAATAAATTAAAAAAATAAGTGATAAAATTTAAAAATAAATAAAAAATGAAAAATATGCATGTAATCATTATATATTTTTTGTGTGAATAATATTATAAGATCACATTTTTAATTATATTTTATTATAAATTTAATATGATTTTTATTATTTATAAATTTATTTTATTTAATTTTTTAAAGACTTTTTAATACATACAAATCGTAATTACACCCAGCAAAGAAGAGAATTAGCAGTGGTAGAAAGAAATAGTGTAGACATAGAATAAGCAGCAACAACGCACAAATTTTGAAAAAAAAATTGATCGAAAAACTTTTTAACTATTTATAATAAAAGAGTTATATAATATATTTTGGTTGTTAAGTTAATAATAGATTATATGTTATAAATTAGTTAAAAAAAGGTAGAAAAAGATAGAGAATTAAAGAGAAAGAAAGAAGAGACATGGAAAAGAAGAGAGAAGGAGAAAGTTTACTAAGTTTAGAGAAAAAATTTAATTTTAGTTATAATAAAAAAGTATCATATAGCATATTTTAATTATTAAATTAGTAATATAAATTATAGATTACAAAGTGAAAAGGGTAGAAAGAGATAGAAAAAAAAAGAGAGAGTTAGAGAAAAAGAGGGAGAGATCGAGTTTATTATTTTTTGAAAGAAAAATTTTATTTCAATTGTAATGAGAAAGTGACATGTGGTATATTTTAGTTATCAAATTAGTAATATAATAATATAGATATAATTAATTTCAATTTCAATGTTTTAATTTTAATTTTTATTTAATTTCAATTGTAATTAGAAAATGTCACGTCGCACATTTTGATTATCAAATTAGTAATTAATCATTGGTAATGATATACAAGCGAGATGAAATGAGTGAAAAAGGGAGAGAGATAGAAAAAAAAGAGAGGAAAGAAGAAAACTCTTAATTTTGAAGAGAAAAAATTTATTTTAGTGAAAAAGAGACATGTAGTATATTTTTATTGTAAAATTAGTAATATATATTAGAATATATAATAGAATAATAGATTATGACAAAGTCTAGGTAACCAACATCTTCTAGAGCTAATATTTTAACAAACCAACTAACTTTATAACAAAATGATGAATAACAAAAAATATCCAAAATCTTTAAAAAAATTCAAAACTTAACAAAGAAAACATAAAATTATAAAAAACGAACATCTAAAACTTAATAAAAAGAAATATTCAAAATTGTGGAAAAAAAACATCAAAACCAACAAAACGAAATATCTAAAATCATAGAAAAAACTATCCAAAACCTCTAAAATTTAAACATACAAAATTCAGAAGTATTTTTTATTTTCATTTATTTTTAATTTACATTTTCAAAAAAATATTTGAAATCTCTGAAATTTAAACATTTAAAATATAGGTATAGAAAACATCTGAAATAATGCATTCGCTTTTAATAGTTTGTTTTTATTTACTTTTAATTATATATTTTCAAAAAAATATTTAAAACTTCTAAAATTTAAATATCTAAAATCTAAATTTTAAAAACATCCAAAATGATGCCATCTATTTTAATAGTTTAATTTTATTTATTTTTTATTGTATATTTTTAAAAAAATATTTCAAACTTCTAAAATTTAAATATTCAAAAGTGATGTGTTTTTTTATCATAATTAAAAGAATTTTTGTTGAGTTTAGATTTTAAATTTTTTTGTTAGATTTTGAATATTCTTTTATAATGATTTTAGATTTTTTTTTTTACATTTTAGATTTTTTTATAATAATTTTAAATATTTTTTATTTGATTTTAGATTTTTTTTTCTTTTAATTTTGAATATTATTTTTTCTTAAACCCAACTAATCCTGACCCACATTAATATTTCAATAATGTCTAAATTGAGTCTAGTATAATATTGACCCAAAACATATCCAATAGTGCCAAAAGCTAATTCCGAAGCAACAATAAAAAAAAAAAAACTAAAAAGTCCTTTTACATTCTTCCGAAATTCTAATAATATTAAAATAGAAAAATTTAAGAAACTAACTCTATAGCTAATTTATTAGTTATTACACATAATAATCAACTTTTAAAAAAATTCTGATTTTGAAATTCTAAAAAATACACGCCACTTTTATTTTCCTTCGCCACCTTCCAAAAAATATAGATGTTGTTGTGATAAGAATAAATAAGGTGGATGACCATCATTAATATGATCGGTTAATTTTGTTTTCAAAATTGAATGGCTCAACTCCTTATAGCAAACATAAGTTAATGAAGTTGAAATTATAAACTTCACACGCCTATAAATAATAAAGCAATCTGAGAAACTATACACAGCAATAAGAACATTCCTTTCTCTTTCCTTTCTATTTCTCTCTTAAGTTCTTAAGTCGCAATATATATAATACTAGTAAATATATAAGTTATTTCTATTATTATAGTGAGATAATTATATTGGTAAATATCAATACTAGAGTCTTCTATTTACACTTCTTTATTTTATATTTATTATATCTTCTTTATTTATTTTACAATACGTTATCAGCACGAGACTCTGATCAAATTTTAGGAAGACTCAGGTAACAAATTTTCATTATGTCGAAACTCTCTCATCTTAAATTTAATGCTTTTGATATATCTGGAAACAACTATTTATCATGGATACTAGATGCTAAAATTCATCTTGATTCAATGGATCTTGGAGATACCATTAAGGCTGAAAATAATACATCCCAAAAGGATAAAAGCCAAAGCCATAATCTTCCTTCATCGTCATCTTGACGAAAGATTGAAAAATGAATATCTCACATTAAAAGATCCTGCAGATCTGTGGAAAGACCTTGAAGAAAGGTATAATCATCAAAAGACAGTGATACTTTCTCAAGCCCGATATGAATGGACGCACTTGCGTCTACAGGATTTAAATTCATAAATGAATATAATTCAGCAATGTTTCAAATCACCTCACGAATGAAATTATGTGGGAAAAAGATAACAGATAATGACATGCTAGAGAAAATTTTCTCGACCTTCCCTGCCTCGAATGTGCTCCTACAGCAGCAGTATCGAGAAAAATTATTTAAAAAATATTCAGAGTTAATTTCTTGTCTTCTTGTTGTTGAATGCAACAATGAGTTACTTTTAAAAAATCATGAAGCACGCTCACCTGGCGCCACCCCATTTCTTGAAGTAAATGCGGCAAATCATTACCCCAGAAGAGGTAAATGGCAAGGTTTTGGTAACAAGAAAAATTATGGAAGGAAAAGAAATTATGTTCATAAGAAAGGATCTCACCAGAAGTGGGATAAAGAAAGAAACAATGGGTAAAATAAATCAATTAAGGATAAATGTTTCCGTTGTGGTGGAAAGGGCCATTGGTCGCATACCTGTCGTACACCAAAGCACCTAGTCAATCTTTATCAAACATCTTTGAAAAATGATGATAAAGGAAAGGAAACAAATTTTGTTTCAAATGATGCTGAAAATTACACCACTCGTTATGATGTATCTGATTTCTTTGAGGATCCTGAAGGAAATATTGGTCATTTGATCAATGATGGAATAGTTTAATATGTGAAATTGTTAAGTATTTATGTAAAAAAAATAATGTAAGAAACTTATTGTTAAGTTTTATTTTTATCTGAATTTCAAATATGATGTATAATAAAATATTTATGAATTTCAAAATTACTAAATGTACCAAGATAATAATAATAAAATTTTTAGTATATACTATACTTCTTAGAAAAAATTTTCAATCAAGGAAATAATTTTACTGCGTAAATATTTCTACTAATTTTATTATTATTTGTCTTTGAAGAAAATGGCAAGGATATATAATGAAGATGTATGCCTTGCGGATAGTGCAAGTTCGTACACCATTCTCAAAAGTAATATATATATTACCCATCTTGTGCTAAAAGAAGAATATGTTAATACTATTATTGGCTCAGGCAATGTGATAAAAGGCTCCGAAAGAGCTATAATTTTATTTTCTAGAGGAACAAAATTCATAATAAATAATACACTATTGTCTACTAAATCTCTAAGAAACTTATTGAGTTTCAAAGATATTCGTTGAAATCGATATCATATTGAAACAATGAATGAGGGAAATCATGAGTACTTATATATCACAACTCATGATTTAAATAAAAAGGTTATATTAAAAAAGTTAGCCTCACTTTCATCTGGGTTATATTATACCAAAATTAGTGCAATTGAATCACATGCCACTGTAAACCAGAAGTTTACTAGCCCAAATGAATTCATAAATTGGCATGATCGATTGGGTCATTCGTGAACAACCATGATGCGGAGAATTATTAAAAACTCCCGTGGACATTCACTAAAGAACCAGAAGATTCTTAAATCTAGTGAATTTTGTTGTGCTGCATGTTCTCAGGGAAAGTTAATTTTAAGGCCATCACCAATAAAGATTGGATTTGAATCCCCTGGATTCCTAGAAAGGATTCAAGGCGATTGATGCACGGAAAACTTGTCTCACAACAAATTTCCTTCGGCAAGTGTACCGAATTTGTCGTCAAGTAAAAACTCACAATAGAGTGAGGTCGAATCCCACAAGGATTGATTGATCAAGAAACTTTAATTAGAGGAATGTTCTAGTTGAGCGAATCCAGAATTTGAGTTGAGAATTGCAGAAAATAAAATGGCAGGAAGGTAGTTGACAGAAAAGTAAATGCTAGAATTAAAGAGCTAAAAGTAAATGACTGAAAGTAAATTGCAGAATTGTAAATGGGAATGGGGGAATTGCTCATAAAAGTAAATAACAGAAATTAAAGAGAATGTGTAAGATCAGAAATGGGGAGTTCATTGGGCTTAGGAGATGTTGCATTCTCCGGATCAATTTCATTTTCATCTCTTCCTCAATCAATGCATTCATTGATCTCCTTGGCAATCTTAAGTGATTGAATTACAATTTCTTGTAATTCAATCTCTCAAATCTTGATCAATAGCCAATTCCTTGGTCAATTGCTCATGAAAAGAGATGAAGTGTGGTCACTGATTATACCACATATATTTTCCAAACCAAGTGTTGAGAGGATTTTAGTCACATATCCATCCAAACCCAATTTGGTCCAGCATGAGAAAGCATTTCTAGCTTGATCTCTTCATTCCTCTTTCAAGGTTCAGAAGAGATCCAAGTATGAATAACTTCTTTTCCAAGATAACTACCCAATTGGATGAAGATTGAAAGCTTTCAAGTAAAATTAAGAGAAAAGATAGAGGAAGAATAATGAAAACTAGTATCGATCCATCAAATTACAACAGAGCTCCCTAACCCAATGAAAGGGGTTTAGTTGTTCATAGCTCTGGAAAATGAAAACAAAGATGGAGAATACATGATGAAAACTAGAAGTGCAGAGAAAGTAAAATACAGAGAGTAGTTCTATGCCAAGAGGCTCCCTATATTTTCCAACTCCCATTTAATTCAAAGCTACTCCTATATATACTACTCTTCTGTTCTTCTAATTGGCTCTTCAAGTCTTGGGTATGGGCCTTCGGATCTTGAGTTTGAAGCAGTTCTCTTCTTCATTGGGCTTGGCTTTACTTGCAGAGAGAAAGTGTGAAGTGGGTAGAGACTTTAGCTCAGGACGTTAGTGGCGTTAACGTTCAATGAAAATATGGGTTCGAGAACGTTAGTGTCATTCAACTTTTTCAATAACGTTGCCTCTTTGTCCTTCGTGCACGTTATTGGGACTCAACTTTCCCAATAACGTTGAGAAGCCTCCCCCTTCCCTACGTTAGAGTCCACGTTAACTTAGTTAACGTGGCTCTTTTAACGTAGGCTTGCCAACCTTCGAGAACGTTAGTGACACTTACCATTGTCACTAACATTCCAATGTGCCCCTATTTCTCACGTTAGAGTCCACGTTAACTAGGTTAACGTGGCTTCTAACGTGGCCATGCTATCCATCTCCAACATTAGTGACAAAGTTGAGTGTCACTAACGTTGGCTTATCATTCCCTTATCCACGTTAGCTTCCACGTTAACTAAGTTAACGTGGGAGTTAACGTGGCTCATAGTGGCTTGTGGGCTACTTCCAACGTTAGTGACAATGTTGGGTGTCACTAACGTTGGCGATCACCTCCCTTCTTCACGTTAACTTCCACGTTAACTAAGTTAACGTGGGAGTTAACGTGGCTTATTGGGGCTTGTGTGGGTTCCTTCCAATGTTAGTGACAATGTTTGGTGTCACTAACGTTGGCGATCACTTTGTCTCCTTACGTTAGCTCCCACGTTAACTAGGTTAACGTGGGAGTTAACGTGGCTTAATGTGACTTGGCCAACGTTAGTGATAATGTTGAATGTCACTAACGTTGGCCTCCCCCCATTCTTCTTAACGTTAGAGGCCACGTTAACTAAGTTAACGTGGCAACTAACGTGGCCACTTATGAGTTTGGTCCAACGTTAGTGATAATGTTAAGTGTCACTAACGTTGGCTCTCTTTCCTTTCTTCCACGTTAGAGTTCACGTTAACTTAGTTAACGTGACTCTTAACGTGGGCAATGATGGCTTCGAGAGCGTTATTGGTAATTACTTTTCTCATTAACTTTGCAAGTTACTCCCATTCCACGTTAGTGTTAACGTTAGTGCAACTAACGTAGCCACTAATGTGGTTCTTCTTTGCTTTCTTTGTCCTGAAATCAAGCAATAAAGTGCATCAAAGTTCTAGTCCAAGTCATGAAAAATGCAACATCCAATTTGTCCTTAAATACATGCAAAATTCTCATAAAATCATGTAAAGTGCACAATGTATTCTTGAATCAAGATGTAAGTGAATATCTACCCAAAACTAGCTTATTTCCTAAGGAAATGCATGAAACTACCCTAAAAACAGTAAAGAAAAGGTCAGTGAAACTGGCCAAAATGCCCTGGCATCACAACACCAAACTTAAAGCTTGCTTGTCCCTAAGCAAGTACTGGAACAAGAGAATGATGAATGGAATGCCAAGAGAAATGAGTCATTCTTGTGGAAGTCATGTTCCTGGTTTTATGGTGGTTTCATGCATAGCAACTTAGGTTCATTCCTGGCTTTCAGACCTTTATCATGTCCTAGAACACTCACCTTGGTTGCATCCCATGAGACTTTTATTCATTGATCCTTTTGTTGTTATTTCAGGGCTTATTTTTGTTCTTAAGCTAAGTGCTCTGTAAGGGGGCAACTCTTTAAAATAAGCTTTCAGCCAACACTCCCGAACCAGTTGGTTCAAGGTGCTAGGTGTTGAAGCACCCCTAAGGACTTACTTGCTCAAGTCTCTCCCCCATACATACACACCACAGGCATATAGTTTATTTATTTTTCTTTTCTTGAGACCTTGGTGTCCAGCACCTCTTTGGGTTACTAAATGCTTTGTAGTGAGGGTTACTCTTGATAGTGGACTTTCAGCTGATAATCCCGAGTTAGTTAACCCAAGTTACCAAGTGATAAGGCACTCCTAAGAGCTTATTCATCCAAGTAGATCCCTCACACAGGAGCACCACAAACACATGTCTCAAGATTAAAACCATTTGTGCCTAGCCTTATTGCTTACTATTTTTCTTTTATTCCTCAATTTTGATTGTTCTTTCCCTTTTTCTTATTAGGATCTTTTTATTTAACCAGTCTCATGGGGTGTGTCTCAAGCATAGTATTTCTGACAGATAGTTGTCTTCCCACCTTATGGTTGAACCAACTTAGCTAACTTATGACCGTTCCATAAACTCATGAACTTACTCCATAGTATGAACTCCTCTCTGGTCTTTAAAACACTCATTCTCTTTTCATTTGATTTAAAAGGACAAACATACAAATAAGCAAAGTCAGGATGCAGTGACATGAGGACCAGCAAGCATAGACCTCTTCAACACAAAAGCTTAAAAGTCAGAATTGAAAAAGGTTCCAACTACGAGTAACTATTAATCAAAAGTTCATTCGGACTTCTAATTTTCAACAATTCCGAGTATAGTGGAATCAAGTAACAATGCAACCTTCGGGTGATGATTTCTAGTTGCCCTCTTTCTTTGTCATCATCCTAGTCCTTGCTACTTCACTTCCTTGGGTGAAGGTGCACCATTTTCTCATAAGATTCCTGCAAAGTTATTGGAAGTTGCTTGTTCCCAAAGCACTTGAGACATAGTTAGCTTGCATGTATGCTTGTGGCTTTTGAACTTAATTTGGTGTGTGAACACCAAACTTAGTTCCTTGCCTAGTATAAAATATTGCATATATGCAGAGAACCTCATATCTTGTTGTTAACAAAACAGTTATTACTAAAGTCTAACTACATCTAAGTGGTTTCCCTTGATTGGTTGGAGCTAGCAATGTGTTTTGGGAGTGGGGTGTAATTCTAACTAATGTCTTTGGTGGAACACCAAATTTAGAATCACACTTTCACTCTTGAATTGTTTTGGTGTGGAACACCAAACTTAGCTCCTCGCAATACAGGGAAAACAACTTGTGATCCTTATTGAAATAAAGATGAAAAGGAAACTACCTGAGGTTGGGTTGCCTCCCAACAGAGCGCTCTTTTATCGTCGCTAGCTCGACGGTTCCTCCTTCATCAGGGAGGTTGATAATGCTTCAAGTCCTCCCCTCTTGCCTTGGACTTATATCCATTGGTTGTATCAATGATCTCTACATGTTCCAAGGAGAGAACTCTGTTGATAGTGAAGACCTTAGGTAACTGAGATGGTACAGTGGGGAGATTAGGGGGGATATCTGGGAAGTAAGATGAGATCACTTTATCTCCTGAAGAGAAGTCTTCCGTAGGGATCTTCTTGTTCCTCCACCCCCTTGGTACCTTCTTCTTTGTCCCTTTTGATGTTGCCTTGCTCTTGGTGACTTCTTCTTCTAAGGGAATTTTGTTGTTGTCTTCACATGTCTCTGGTAGTTTAGGTTCCTCCAGCTTTTCTTTGAGCTGTGACAACTGCTTATTTCCTTGTTCATCAACCAAGTGTTTTCCCAGGTGGGCTGGTTGTGCTTCAGTGCTTGCTTCCTCTTTCAGTTTCTCATGATGATCTTTGCTTGGTTCTTTGTTTTCCTGGTCTGCTTCTTGTGAGAGTTTGAAGACATTAAAGCTGAGTTGTTCATCATGGATCCTCAATATTAGCTCCCCTCGCTCCACATCTATGAGTGTTCTGGCTGTAGCTAGAAATGGTCTTCCCAATATGATTGGGTGAGTGTGACTTTCTTCCATGTCCAGGATGACAAAATCTGTTGGGAGGAAGTATTTCCCAACCTTTAACAATATATTTTCCACCACCCCTATTGCTTGTTTTTGAGTTTTGTTAGCCATCCTGATGACTACATCTGTGGGCAATATCTCATTGATCTGCAGCCTCTTCACCAGGGATAAGGGCATTAAGTTGATGCTGGCTCCCAAATCGCAGAGTGCTTTATCAAATATTGTTTCTCCTATGGCACAGGGGACATGAAAACTCCCCAGATCTTTTCTTTTTGTAGGCAACTGCGGTTGAATGAGAGCACTGCACACCTTGTTCATCACTATAGTTTAGCCTCCCTTAAGTGAGCTTTTCCTTGGAAGCAGCTCCTTCATATACTTGATGTATGCAGGCATTTGTTGAATAGTCTTGATGAATGGTATATTCACATGCAGAGATGCAAACAAGTCCAGAAATCTTGAGTATATTCTCTTCTCCACAGCACTATTGAGCAGCTGGGGAAAAGGTGCATAGAGTCTCAGCAGCTCCTGTCTTGAGATTTCTGGTTTTTGGTACTCTTTTTCCTCTTTCTCTGCCGAGGTATCTTTAGGTTGTTCTGACAGCTTGCTTGGCTTGTCCTCAGTCTCCTTATCACTTACAGTGACCATCTTGCAATCTTCCCATCTTACCTTCTTCGTTTTACCTCTCAGATTCTTCTCTGTGTCACTTGGGAATCCATCTGTGGGTTTAGGAATTTTCTCAGAGATACCCCACTTGAGATTCCAACCTCTTGATTGTGTCTCCCTGGTTCTTGAAACTGGCTCGCACTTCCTCCTTGAACAGCTTGTTGTCTTGAATCTCCTTGCTTATGCCTTCAAGTAGATTCTCAATCCTTGAGATTCTTTCATCAAATGATGATAGGTCAGGCTGAGTAGGGTTATTCTGGCCTTGATATGAATGTGGGGAGGTGTTGTTATAGGGGTGTTGATATGGTCTAGATGTGAAGTGTTGGTGGGCTGCATTGTTTGGATTTGGGCGTCTTTGATCAAGGCTTTGGTCTTGTTGATTTCCCCACCCAAAGTTTGGGTGATTCCTCCATCCAGGGTTGTAGGTCTTGGAGTATGGATCATGGTTTTGCCTAGGTGAATTCCCAATGTAGTTGGCTTGCTCCTGACTACCCTCTGCTTCTTCGTTCACTCCTTCTTGGGTTATTGATGAAGTGGAGATTGCTGCTACTTGGTTCCTCTCCATCTTCTTGGTGAGGTCAGCCAGCTGCTGGGTAATGAGCTTGTTTTGGGCCAACAGAGCATCTACATTGTTTAGCTCCATTACTCCTCTTGTGTTCCCTCTTTCGGAAGCATAGAAGTAGTCGTTCTCTGCTACTGTTTCAATGACATCGATGGCTTCCTCAATGGTCTTCTTCTTGTTCAAAGATCCTCCGGATGAATGGTCTACGGCCTTCTTTGACTCATAAGAGAGCCCTTCATAGAAAATGTGCAACTGCACCCATTTATTGAACATATCTGGTGGGCACCTCCTTGTTAGGTCTTTAAACCTCTCCCATGCTTCATATAGAGTCTCACCATCTTGTTGCCTGAAAGTTTGGACCTCAGCTCTCAGCCTATTGATTGGTTGAGGAGGGTAAAATCTTGCTAAGAATTTGTTCACCACGTCTTCCCAAGTTGTCAAGCTTTCCCTTGGGAAAGACTCCAGCCACTTGGCTGCCTTATCCTTGAGTGAGAATGGAAATAAGAGCAGTCTATAGGCGTCAGGATGAACACCATTAGACTTCACTGTGTCACATATTCTCAGGAAGGTGGTTAAATGTTGATTTGGATCCTCTTGGACACTCCCTCCGAACGAACAGTTGTTCTGAACAAGGGTGATGAGCTGTGGCTTCAGTTCAAAATTGTTGGCATGGATGGTTGGCTTTTGAATGCTACTTCCACAGTTTCCTGGGTTTGGATTGATGTACGAGCCTAAAACTCTTCTATCCTCCCCAGCATGATTTGCTCGACCTCCTCTGCCATGGTTGTGAGCCTCTTCTTCATGATGGTTTTCCATGTTTTCTTCCATGTTTGGTTCAAAGTATTCCTCAAAGTGTTCCTCCTCTTCTTCAGCACCAACTACACGTTTTCCTCTTGCCTCCCTCCTTAGTCTAAGGAAGGTTCGCTCAGGTTCAGAATCAAAGGAAGTTGAAGCCCCGCTTCTTCTCCCTGTCATACAACCAACAAGTACAAGCAAAGAGAATAGGTGCAGAAAGTATATCTGTCAGAATTACTGTTAGTGTGAGTGATGCAATATATCAAATAGTTAGTGGGTTAGTGAGATGAATAGTAAATAACAAAGGAAAAAAATAAGGGGGAAGGGAAGAAATTAACTAAAACAGAAAGTAAATAACTCAAATAGAAATTTAAATCAAACAAAAATAAAATGCTCAATCTAGTTATCCTCCAATCTAATCATTGTTGATGCACAATCAATCCCCGGCAACGGCGCCATAAACTTGATGCACGAAAAACTTGTCTCACAACAAATTTCCTTCGGCAAGTGTACCGAATTTGTCGTCAAGTAAAAACTCACAATAGAGTGAGGTCGAATCCCACAAGGATTGATTGATCAAGCAACTTTAATTAGAGAAATGTTCTAGTTGAGCGAATCCAGAATTTGAGTTGAGAATTGCAGAAAATAAAATGGTGGGAAGGTAGTTGACAGAAAAGTAAATGCTAGAATTAAAGAGCTGAAAGTAAATGACTGAAAGTAAATTGCAGAATTATAAATGGGAATGGGGAATTACTCATAAAAGTAAATAACAGAAATTAAAGAGAATGGGTAAGATCAGAAATGGGGAGTTCATTGGGCTTAGGAGATGTTGCATTCTCCGGATCAATTTCATTTTCATCTCTTCCTCAATCAATGCACTCATTGATCTCCTTGGCAATCTTAAGTGATTGAATTACAATTTCTTGTAATTCAATCTCTCAAATCTTGATCAATAGCCAATTCCTTGGTCAATTGCTCATGAGAAGAGATGAAGTGTGGTCACTGATTATACCACATGCATTTCCCAAACCAAGTGTTGAGAGGATTTTAGTCACATATCCATCCAAACCCAATTTGGTCCAGCATGAGAAAGCATTTCTAGCTTGATCTCTTCATTCCTCTTTCAAGGTTCAGAAGAGATCCAAGTATGAATAGCTTCTTTTCCAAGATAACTACCCAATTGGATGAAGATCGAAAGCTTTCAAGTAAAATCAAGAAAAAAGATAGAGGAAGAATAATGAAAACTAGTATTGATCCATCAAATTACAACAGAGCTCTCTAACCCAATGAAAGGGGTTTAGTTGTTCATAGCTTTGGAAAATGAAAACAAAGATGGAGAATACATGATGAAAACTAGAAGTGCAGAGAAAGTAAAATACAGAGAGTAGTTCTATGCCAAGAGGCTCCCTATATTTTCCAACTCCCATTTAATTCAAAGCTACTCCTATATATACTACTCTTCTGTTCTTCTAATTGGCTCTTCAAGTCTTGGGTATGGGCCTTTGGATCTTGAGTTTGAAGCAGTTCTCTTCTTCATTGGGCTTGGCTTTACTTGCAGAGAGAAAGTGTGAAGTGGGTAGAGACTTTAGCTCAGGACGTTAGTGGCGTTAACGTTCAGTGAAAATATGGGTTCGAGAATGTTAGTGTCATTCAACTTTTTCAATAACGTTCCTCACCCAAGTAAGAGCCACGTTAACCTCAACGTTAGTGGCACAAACGTTGCCACTAACGTTGCCTCTTTGTCCTTCGCGCACGTTATTGGGACTCAACTTTCCCAATAACGTTGAGAAGCCTCCCCCTTCCCTACGTTAGAGTCCACGTTAACTTAGTTAACATGGCTCTTTTAACGTAGGCTTGCCAACCTTCGAGAACGTTAGTGACACTTACCATTGTCACTAACGTTCCAATGTGCCCCTATTTCTCACGTTAGAGTCCACCTTAACTAGGTTAACGTGGCTTCTAACGTGGCCATGCTATCCATCTCCAACGTTAGTGACAAAGTTGAGTGTCACTAATATTGGCTTATCATTCCCTTATCCACGTTAGCTTCCACATTAACTAAGTTAACGTGGGAGTTAACGTGGCTCATAGTGGCTTGTGGGCTACTTCCAACGTTAGTGACAATGTTGGGTGTCACTAACGTTGGCGATCACCTCCCTTCTTCACGTTAACTAAGTTAACGTGGGAGTTAACGTGGCTTATTGGGGCTTGTGTGGGTTCCTTCCATTGTTAGTGACAATGTTTGGTGTCACTAACGTTGGCGATCACTTTGTCTCCTTACGTTAGCTCCCACGTTAACTAGGTTAACGTGGGAGATAACGTGGCTTAATGTGACTTGGCCAACGTTAGTGATAATGTTGAATGTCACTAACGTTGGCCTCCCCCCTTTCTTCTTAACGTTAGAGGCCACGTTAACTAAGTTAACGTGGCAACTAACGTGGCCACTTATGAGTTTGGTCTAACGTTAGTGATAATGTTAAGTGTCACTAACGTTGGCTCCCTTTCCTTTCTTCCACGTTAGAGTTCACGTTAACTTAGTTAACGTGACTCTTAATGTGGGCAATGATGGCTTCGAGAGCGTTATTAGCAATTACTTTTCTCATTAACTTTGCAAGTTACTCCCATTCCACGTTAGTGTTAACGTTAGTGCAACTAACGTAGCCACTAATGTGGTTCTTCTTTGCTTCCTTTGTCCTGAAATCAAGCAATAAAGTGCATCAAAGTTCTAGTCCAAGTCATGGAAAATGCAACATCTAATTTGTCCTTAAATACATGCAAAATTCTCATAAAATCATGTAAAGTGCACAATTTATGCTTGAATCAAGATGTAAGTGAATATCTACCCAAAACTAGCTTATTTCCGAAGGAAATGCATGAAACTACCCTAAAAACAGTAAAGAAAAGGTCAGTGAAACTGGCCAAAATGCCCTGGCATCAGCGATATATGTGGACCTATTCATCGACCATGTGAATCTTTTAGATATTTTATGATCCTAATAGACGCATCTTCAATATGGTCACATGTGTGCTTATTGTCTTCTCGCAATCTGGCATTTGTGAGATTACTTGCTCAAATTATTCGATTAAAAGTACAATTTGTAGAAAATTCAATCAAAGCAATTCGTCTTGATAATGCTGGTGAATTTTACTTCCCAAGCTTTTGATACTTATTTATGGCTAATGGAATAATTATTGAACATCCAGTAGCTCATGTTCACACATAAAATGGGTTAGCAGATTCACTTATTAAACGCCTCCAATTATTGCTAGACCTTTACTTATGAGAACAAATTTCCCAACTTTGGTTAGAGATATGCTATTTTACATGCTATAACACTTATTTGTTTGAGGCCAACGAGTTACTATTAGTTCTCTCCTATGCAATTAGCTTTTGGCCAGCAGCCAAATGTTTTCCATTTAAGAATATTCGGGTGTGCGATATATATTTCCATTGCACCACCTTCTCGCACCAAAATGGGACCCTAAAGAAAATTGGGGATATATGTTGGATATGATTCTCCCTCTATAATAAGGTATCTTGAAATACAAACTGGGGATGTATTTAAAACCCGATTTACGGATTGTCATTTTGATGAATCAAAATTTCCAACATTAGGGGGAGAGAATAAGTTTTCTGAGAAGGAACTTAATTGGAATGTATCATCCTTGATGCATTTAGATCCTCGATTAGGGCAATATGAACTAAAAATTCAAAAAATTATACATTTGCAAAGAATAGCAAATGAATTGCCTGATGCATTTTCTAATACAAAGAGGATAACCAAGGCTTATATACCAGCGGAAAATACTCCAATTCGAATTGATATCTCAATAGGACAAGTGGCCACTGAAACAAATTTACGCCAGAAGCGTGGTAGACCGGTTGGTTGATACAAAAATTGTTGTCGGTCTAGATTTTCTTCCTAAAGAAAGGAATTATTTCGTTGTAAGCATAGCTCCAAACCAACAAACAACTCTCACATCAAATTAAAATTTTGTTTTGTCACATGTACAAACCCCAATAAAAATTAACCAAAGTATTTAGACTCTGGGTCGTCTCACAAGAAATTGCAATGAAGTGGTCAATTATTGGCTATGAAAGTGCAAGGGGGGTTTGGTTGATAGAAGGGGCAATAAAATAAATGACAAGAAAAGTAAAGAGAGCAATTAAAGAAAGCAGTTAATAAAGAGAGACATTCATGGCAAGGTTTGAGATCATAGGCTTTCTATCCTAGTCATTAATCATAACAACACTTAACAAGAATTTATCTTATTTCATCATCCCCAATGTTGGAAGAAGGTATAAGTTATCTTCCATTAGAGAAAGTCAAACAAGACTAGTTAATCTCAATTCAAAAGTCCTAATCAACTCACTAATTGAATTAGCAAGAGATTAGAGTCATTGAGAATGATATTAACTAACAACTCTAGATCACCAATCTAAATTGGGTATTAATGACTCAATATTGCCCAATTACTCTTCCCAAACCAAGAATACTCAAAATCTACTCTAAAGCTCAACCAACCATTTTGTCAAAAACTTGGTGGGTACAAATGGAAAGCATGGTAAAAGTGCAAGTGTAATAAATCTACCAACTATCAATTGCAAGAAAAGTAAATTCACAACTCAAATCAACAATTAAAAGATCATCAAACATTAAAATTCATTAAAAGAGATCTAAATCCAACATGAGTATCCATAAACATAGAAGAGAGCATAAAAGGGAAATTAACAAGAAAACTAAGAAGAATAGAGTAGTAGAAACAATAAATTGTAAAGGAAACAAGATGAATTCAAGAAATCATGCCTAGATCTAAGATGGATTAACCTAACCTAACCTAATTCTAGAGACAAGAGGGAGTTTCTCTCTAGAAACTAACCTACATGATGCTATACTACCAAACAATTGCTCTCCCCTTGCCCAAGCTTGAATTCTGCATGAAATAGCATTAGAAATGAGTTGGATTGGGCCCAAAATGCTCTACAAATCGCTGGTCACGATTTCACTTTAGTGAATTACGTGCTCCATCGGTGCGCACGCGTACAGTGCACGTGCGCATCCCTAGACATCAAGAAACTATGGCAAATTTTATATCATTTTAAAGCCCCGAATGTTAGCTTTCCAACGCAACTAGAACTGCCTAATTTGGACCTCTGTAGCTCAAGTTATGATCGATTGAGTGCGAAGAGGTCAGGCTTAACAGCTTTATGGTTCCTTCATTTCTTCATGAGTTCTCCCACTTTGCATACTTTTTCTTCATTCCTTCAATCCAATCTTTGCCTTCTAAACCTGAAACCACTTAACAAACATATCAAGGCATCGAATGGAATTAAAGTGAGTTAAATTTAGCTATTTTAAGGCCAAAAAAGTATGTTTTCACTCTTAAGCACAAATCTAGGGAGAATTACAAAACCATGCTATTTCATTGAATAAATGTGAGAAAAGTTGATAAAATCCCCCAAATTAAGCACAAGATAAACCACAAAATTGGGGTTTATCATTGGTTCCAAAGACAAAAATTCTCGAAAAAAAAGAGGTAAATACTATCCCTGTTGAAAAAGACATAGTAGAGATACTTGCAGTTATCCAAAATTCTGATATAATTTTAATGCCATAAGACGTTCAGGTACCTGAAAATTGTGAAAATGATGAGATCTCAATAAATTATGTCTTTACAGGAGAAAAATGGGATCGAAATAAGACAATTATCAATGAAATATTTGCATATAATGTGGCATTAAATATTATGCATGAAAGTAAGGATCTTGAGACAAGAACAGTCGAAGAATGTCAACAAAGGAATGATTGGCCGAAATAGGAAGAAGCCATGAAGGCTGAGTTAGACTCACTTGCAAAACGTGAAGTCTTTGGACTTGTAGTCTGTACACCAGAAGATGTAAAACCTATTGGATACAGATGGGTATTTGTGAGAAAATGAAATGAGAAAAATGAAATTGTACGCTACAAAGCTCGACGTGTAGCATAAGGTTTTTCACAAAGGCCTGGTATAGATTATGAAGAAACATATTCTAGTGGATGTAATAACATTGCATTATTTGATCAATTTGTCCACATACCATAAACAACATATGCATTTAATGGATGTGGTAACAGCCTATTTATACGGATCATTAGATCGTGATATCTATATAAAAGTCCCTGAAGGACTATAGATATCTAAACCATCTAATGAATATTCACATGGGTTATATTCAGTCAAATTGCAATGATCTCTATATGGCTAAAGCAATCTAGACGAATATGGTATAATCATCTTACTGAGTATCTGGCCAAAAATAGATTTAAAAATGATGATATCTGCCCATGTGTTTTCATAAAGAAATCTACATCTGGATTCACTATAATTGCTATGTACATTGATGATTTAAATATCATTGGAACTCCTGAAGAGATTCCAACAATTATAAAATCTCTAAAAGAAGAGTTTGAGATGAAAGATATTGGAAAGACTAAATTCTGTCTCGCCCTGCAGATTGAGCATACGAAAAATGGGATCTTTATTCATCAAACAACATACACAGAAAAAATCTTGAAGTGATTTTATATGGATAAGTCGCATCCATTAAGTACCCCAATGATCGTAAGATCTTTGGATGTGGAAAAGGATCAATTCCGTCCTAAGGAAGAAAATGAAAATATACTTAGTCCTGAAGTACCATATCTTAGTGCCATTGGAGTGCTAATGTATCTTGCTAATAATACAAGACCCGATATATCATTTGCTGTGAATTTACTAGCAAGATATAGTTCCTCTCTAACCAGAAGACATTGGAATAGAATCAAACAAATCTTTCGATATCTTCATGGAACAGTTGATATGGGATTATTTTATCCCTATGGATCCAAGTCACAATTAGTTGGCTATGCAGATGCTGGATACTTATCTAATTCACATAAAGGGGATCTCAAACAAGATACCTATTCACATATGGTGGTACAGTTATATCATGGAGGTCCACGAAACAGACGATTGCGGCAACATCCTCTAATCATGCTGAAATACTAGCAATACATGAAACTAGTCATGAGTGTTTTTGGCTCAGAAATTTGATCCAATATATTTGTCATCATGTGGACTATTTGATTATAAGATAGCTCCAACTGTCCTGTTTGAAGATAATACAGCATTCATTGCTCAACTTAAGGGTGGATACATCAACGGTGATAGAACAAAGCATATTTCTCCCAAATTCTTCTTCACTCATGATTTTCAAAATCAAGGAACAATTTATGTCTAACAGATCTGCTCAAGTGATAATCTGGCAGACTTATTTACAAAGTCACTTCCAAAATCCTCCTTTGAAAGATTGATACATCAGATTGAGATGCGTCGATTTTAAGATATTAAATGATGTCGACAAGAGGGGGAGATTGTACTCTTTTTTCCCTAGTCAAGTTTTTTTTTCCATTGGATTTTTCTTGACAAAGTTTTTAATGAGGCAGTCCCCGTCACAAAGGATATTATACTTTTTCCTTCACTAAAGTTTTTTCCCATTGAATTTTTTTTAGTAAGATTTTAATGAGGCATAATCTTAAATGGTCATCTAAGGGGGAGTGTTATGATAAGAACAAATGAGGTGGATGACCATAATTAATATGGGCGGTTGATTTTGTTTTCGAAACTGAATGGCTCAACTCCTCACGGCAAACATAAGTTAATGAAGTTAAAATTATAAACTTCACACGCCTATAAATAGTAAAGCAATCTGAGGAACTATACACAGCAATAAAAATATTCCTTTCTCTTTCCTTTCTATTTCTCTCTTTAAGTTCTTAAGTCGCAAATATATAATACTAGTAAATATATAAGTTGCTTCTATTATTATAGTAAGATAATTATATTGGTAAATATCAATACTAGAGTCTTCTATTTACACGTCTTTATTTTATATTTATTATATCTTCTTTATTTATTTTACAATAGTTGCAGCGTTTTGGATATTTTTTAATAATTTTAAATATTTTTTTAATTTTTGACTAATTTTTTCTTTTGGTTTGGATATTTTTTTTTGTTATAAGATACTCTTTTTCCAATAATTTTAAATATATCATTTTATTAGGTTTTTGATATTTTTTTTATAATAATTTTAAATATTTATTTTCATTTGGTTTTAGATGTTTGTTTTTTAGATTTTAAATGTTTTTTATATTTTTTAAATATTTTTATTAATTTGTTTACAACTAACTAATAATTGGTTGTTGTTGACTCGTACCTTAATCACCTAGCATGATTGTATTAAAAGTTTCAAACAGTTACTTGTAGAATTTTTAAATATGACACACTCTTGAAGATAAATGTCTAATTTTGTTTTAACACAATTGTCTTTTAGAAAATTTATCAAGGGTATTGATGTATGAAAACAAATCTCTAGTGTATAGGATCAATTTTCTCGTTAAAAATTTGTCGTATAATAAATATATAAAAACAAATTTAACCCTTTAAAGAGACATAAAATATCCTAAATTGTTAAAATAAATTATTTCATTAATCCAGATCATCCATATTGAATCATCAAAAATATATCATAATGCGAAAATGTACCTTTATTCATAAAAATCAGAAATTGATAGAAGGATTGTCTTAGTCTTGTGGTTCTTTTAATCTTTCTCAACCAAAGTCTTCTGTATCTTTAATAGGGCTGAATTGTGACTCTTCTGATGGGAAAAGAGCGATAAAGGCAGCTTTGGTATATTAGGGACCGAAACCCCGAAATTACTATTTATATTTGAGCATGTCACCTATTAAACCCTAAAATCCAAATAAAATAGTATCTAAAGTCCAAAAGATAATATATCTTAAATCCAAAAGATAATATATCTAAAGTCCAGAAGATAATATCTAGTTTTATTCTCATTTAATTTCAAATCAAAAGTAATTATCACTTATTCAATTTAGCATTTATAGCAATAAATGAGATTACCTTTATATAAGTCATTTAATTTAAAATAGCATAATTTGTGATTACAATTAATATATGTATTGCCCACAAACAAATTAGGAAATTAAATAATTTCCTAATAATCTCCCAGTTGGCCTATACATATATTATTTCTTGAGATAATCACATCTTATAAATTTTATGCGTGCATCAGAATGCTATTTCCTTTATTACTTTAACAATCTGGTCTGTCTCATACATTAGATATGGAATTACCACAACTTTTATCACATTAGTGTCATGACTAAACCACGATGATCACCATACTAATGTATTTAACGACATAGATCAAATTTGAATGAGTAATATAAAAATTACATGCCAAGTGATCTTATGCATATCTATTTCCAACTGGTCCAACTTTAAAACTTTATTGAGATCAAACACAAAACAAATATTGCAAAATAAAAATTTCACATAATAGAAAAAAAACCATCAATTTAATTCTACAGAAAAATAATTCAATATCTGTCATACGACATATAGCATAAAATAAACTCCCACTAAACCAAGGCATCAGAAATATTGACACCCATCCGAACAGTGTGCCCATGAAAGACTTTATGGATCAATCCCTTGGTAATGGGTCTGCTAGTATATACTCTGTTCCTATATGTTCTATAGAAATCTGTTTTTCTTAAACTTTCTCCTTGACAACTAAGAATTTGATGTCTATATGCTTCGATTTTGTCAAGCTCTTATTGTTGTTGGAGTATGGTACTGCTGATTTATTATCACAAAATATCTTTAATGGCTCTTCAATGGCATCTACTATACAAAGCTCAGTGACAACATTTTGTAACCATATGCCACAAAATCGGAATCAGAGTATCCAATGATCTCCAAATTTTCTGATCTCCGATAAGTAAGCATATAATCATTTGTTCTCTTTAGATAATGCATTACACGTTTAACAGCTATCCAATGATCCATGCCCGGATTGTTCAAGTATCTACCCAACACTCCCACTATAAATGATATATCGGGACGTGTACAGACTTGAGCATACATTAAGCTCCCTAGTGCTGAAGCATAAGGTTTATCATGCATTGCTGTCTTCTCAAAATCATTTTTAGGGCATTGCTTGAGACTAAACTTGTCTCCTTTAGCTACGGGTGTATCCATTGGTCTACAATTTTTCATGTCATATCTACTTAAAATCTTTTCGATATAGTTCTTTTGTGATAATCCAAGAATACTTTGAGAGCGATCTCTTAGTATCTCGATTCTTAATACAAAAAAAGCATCACCAAGATCTTTCATTTCAAATTTATTCGATAGAAATTTCTTATTTTCATGCAACAAGCCTATATCGTTACTGACAAGTAGAATGTCATCAACATATAAGACCAAAAAGATGTATTTACTCCCACTGAACTTGTGGTATACACACTCATCTATGATATTTACCTCAAAACCATATAAGGTGATGACTTGATGAAACTTGTGATACCATTGACGGAAAGCTTGTTTGAGACCATTGACGAACTGGATTAACTACTAGTAAAGAATTTTATAAAAATAATCGCGTTGTAAGTATAGTTTTTAAACCAACAGAGAATCATTTCGTACAAAAGTTTGGTTGTCACAAGTAACAAAACCCACCAAATAAATTTATAACCGAAGTATTTAAACCTCGGGTCGTCTTCTCAAGGAATTACAGGAAAGTATGGTTTATTATTGGTTATGAAAAAGGTATATTTTTGGGTTTTTAAAATAGAGAACAAGTAATTTAAATGACAAAAAAAAATAAATTAATAATTCAAAAAACTCTTGTCAAGGTATGAGAACTGGAAATCCCATCCTAATTATCCTTATCAGATGTGATGAGAATTAGCTTTTGCTCCCACTTAGTTAACCCTTACTAAATAAAAGAAAGTCAAGTTGACCAATTAACTTGATTCCTCAAGTCCTAGTCAAATCCTGTGGAAAGACTAGCTTTAGAGGGATCCAAGTCAATCAGCAGTTTCTAACTCTCAATCAACCGCTGAGTTTGATAACTCAAGTGTTACCAATTACTTAACCAAAAGCAAAAGGAGAAAAATCTAAATTAAATTGGAAGCACCATAAATAGACTAAAACAATCATAAATATGAAATACCTCAAATTATATTAAATAGAACATTCAAATCTAACATGGAAAGATTCATAAGCCAAATTGAAAAGATAAATAACAATTAAAGTAATAGAATAAATAAAAATAGAAAATAAAATAAAGGAACATTGAACCTGGAATGGAGTAATAACCATAAAGTAAAAGAAATCCTAATTCTAAAACCTAAGAGAGAGGAGAGAACCTCCCTCTCTCTAAAACTACATCTAAAACCTAAAAATTGTGAATATAAAAGTTGTCTGAATTGTATGAATGAATGGATTGATTCCCCCACTTTATAGCCTCTAATCTGTGTTTTCTGGGCCGAAAACTGGGTCAAAAACAGCCCAGAAATCGCCCCCAGTAATTTTTGGTACGTACAGGTCACTGCAAAGTCACGCGGAAGCGTCGTCCACGCGTTAGCGTGGATTGGGTTTTTGCCAGGTCATGCGTCTGCGTAATCTACGCGTTCGCATTGCTTGGATTCAGTACAGTGGTGCGTAGAAATTGTGATTACACTTTGATTATGTAAAATTCATCGCTCTTTCTTTCCCTGGTAATGGCGCCAAAAACATGATGCCAATACCATGGTTCACAACTTCGCACAACTAACCAGCAAGTGCACTGCGTCGTCCAAGTAATACCTTACGTGAGTAAGGGTCGAATCCCACGGATATTGTTGGTATGAAGCAAGCTATGGTCACCTTGTAAATCTCAGTCAGGCGGATATAAAATAGTAATGGGGTTTTCGAAAATAATTAATAAAATAGGGATAGAAATACTTATGTAAATCATTGGTGAGAATTTCAGATAAGTGAATAGAGATGCTTTCGTTCCTCTGAACCTCTGCTTTCCTGCTATCTTCATCCAATCAGTCTTACTCCTTTCCATGGCTGGCTTTATGTAATGCATCACCATTGTCAATGGCTACTTTCGATCTTCTCTCGGGAAAATGATCCAAATGCCCTGTCACGGCACGGCTAATCGTCTGGAGGCATCACCCTTGTCAATGGTTACATCCTATCCTCTCAGTGAAAATGGTCAACGCACCCTGTCACGGCACGGCTATTCATCTGTCGGTTCTCGATCATGCTGGAATAGGATTTACTATCCTTTTACGTCTGTCACTACGCCCAGCAATCGCAAGTTTGAAGGTCGTCACAGTCATTCAATCATTGAATCCTACTCGGAATACCACAGACAAGGTTTAGACCTTCCGGATTCTCTTGAATGCCGCCATCATTCTAGCTTACACCACGAAGATTCCGATTAAGAGATCTAAGAGATACTCATTCAATCTAATGTAGAACGGAAGTGGTTGTCAGGCACACGTTCATAGGGAATGATGATGATTTTCACGTTCATCACATTCAGATTGAAGTGCGAATGAATATCTTGGAAGCAAAATAAGATGAACTGAATAGAAAACAGTAGTACTTTGCATTAATCTTTGAGGAACAGCAGAGCTCCACACCTTAATCTATGGAGTGCAGAAACTCTACCGTTGAAAATACATAAGTGAAAGGTCCAGGCATGGCCGAGATGGATAGCCCCTAAAACGTGATCTAAGATAGCATACAACTGATCAAAGATGTCTAATACAATAGTGAAAGGTCCTATTTATAATAAACTAGCTACTAGGGTTTACAGAAGTAAGTAATTGATGCATAAATCCACTTCCGGGGCCCACTTGGTGTATGCTTGGGCTGAGCTTGAGTGTTACATGTGTAGAGGTCATTCCTGGAGTTGAACGCCAGTTTTGGTGCCAGTTTGGGCGTTGAACTCCACTTTGCAGCTTGTTTCTGGCGCCGGACGCCAGAATTGGGTAGAGAGCTGGCGTTGAACGCCAGTTTGCGTCATCTAAACTTGGGCAAAGTATGGACTATTATATATTGCTAGAATGCCCTGGATGTCTACTTTCCAATGCAATTGGAAGCATGCCATTTCGAGTTCTGTAGCTCCAGAAAATCCATTTTGAGTGCAGGGAGGTCAGAATCCAATAGCATCAGCAGTCCTTCTTCAACCTCTGAATCTGATTTTTGCTCAAGTCCCTCAATTTCAGCCAGAAAATACCTGAAATCACAGAAAAATACACAAACTCATAGTAAAGTCCAGAAATGTGAATTTAATATAAAAACTAATGAAAACATCCCTAAAAGTAACTAGATTCTACTAAAAACACACTAAAAACAATGCCAAAAAGCGTATAAATTATCCGCTCATCACAACACCAAACTTAAATTGTTGCTTGTCCCCAAGCAACTGAAAATCAAATAGGATAAAAAGAAGAGAATATACTATAAATTCCAAACTATCAATGAAACATAGCTACAATTAAATGAGCGGGACTTATAGCTTTTTGCCTCTTGAATAGTTTTGGCATCTCACTTTATCCATTGAAGTTCAGAATGATTGGCATCTATAGGAACTCAGAGTTCAGATAGTGTTATTGATTCTCCTAGTTCAGTATGATGATTCTTGAACACAGCTTCTTTATGAGTCTTGGCCGTGGCCCTAAGCACTTTGTTTTCCAGTATTACCACCAGATACATAAATGCCACAGACACATAATTGGGTGAACCTTTTCAGATTGTGACTCAGCTTTGCTAAAGTCCCCAATTAGAGGTGTCCAGGGTTCTTAAGCACACTCTTTTTTTTTTTGCTTTGGACCTTGACTTTAACCGCTCAGTCTCAAGTTTTCACTTGACACCTATACGCCACAAGCACATGGTTAGGGACAGCTTGGTTTAGCTGCTTAGACCAGGATTTTATTCCTTTAGGCCCTCCTATCCACTGATGCTCAAAGCCTTGGGATCCTTTTTAATTACCCTTGCCTTTTGGTTTTAAGGGTTATTGGCTTTTTGCTTTTGCCTCTTAGTTTTAAGAGCTTTTGGCTTTTTCTGCTTGCTTTTTCTTTTTCTTTCTATATTTTTTTTTGCCTATTTTTTTTTCTGCAAGCTTTGTTCTTTGCTGCTTTTTCTTGCTTCAAGAATCATTTTTATGATTTTTCAGATTATCAAATAACATATTTCCTAGTCATCATTCTTTCAAGAGCCAACATATTTAACATTCTTAAACAACAACTTCAAAAGACATATGCACTGTTCAAGCATACATTCAGAAAACAAGAAGTATTGTCACCACATCAATATAATTAAGCTAAGTTCAAGGATAAATTCAAAACTCATGTACTTCTTGTTCTTTTGAATTAAAACATTTTTTTTATTTAAGAGAGGTGATGGATTCATAGGACATTTATAACTTTAAGACATAGTTACTAACTACTAATGATCATGTAATGAAGACACAAACATAGATAAGCACACAACATAGAAAACGAAAAACAGAAGAAATAAGAACAAGGAATGAATCCACCTTAGTGATGGTGGCGTTTCCTTCTTGAGGAACCAATGATGTCCTTAAGCTCTTCTATGTCTCTTCCTTGTCTTTGTTGCTCCTCCCTCATTGCTTTTTGATCTTCTCTTATTTCATGGAGCATGATGGATTGCTCTTGATGTTCCACCCTTAATTGTCCCATGTTGGAACTTAATTCTTCTAGGGAGGTGTTGATTTGCTCCCAATAATTTTGTGGAGGAAAATGCATTTGAGGCATTTCCGGGATCTCATGGTGATGAGCTTCTTGCGCCTTTTGAGCTCCATAAATGGGCTCTCTTGCTTAATAGGAATGTCTCCTTCTATGAAAGCTCCAGCTGAGTAACATAGATGGCAAATAAGATGAGGAAAAGCTAGCCTTGCCATGGGGGATGACTTTTCGGCTATTTTATGGAGTTCATTAGAGATGACTTCATGAACTTCTATTTCCTCTCCAATCATGATGCTATGAATTATGATGGTCCGATCCACAGTAACTTCAGATCGGTTGCTAGTGGAGATGATGGAGCATTGGATGAATTCCAACCATCCTCTAGCCACAGGCTTGAGGTCCAATCTTCTTAGTTGAACCGGCTTGCCTTTGGAGTCAATCTTCCATTGAGCTCCTTCCACACATATATCCATAAGGACTTGGTCCAACCTTTGATTAAAGTTGACCCTTCTAGTGTAGGGACGTTCATCTCCTTGCATCATAGGCAAGTTAAACGCCAACCTCACATTTTCCGGACTAAAATCCAAGTATTTCCCCCGAACCATTGTAACATAGTTCTTTGGATCCGGGTTCTTACTTTGATCATGGTTCTTGGTGATCCATGCATTGGCATAGAACTCTTGAACCATTAGGATGCCGACTTGTTGGATGGGATTTGTTAGAACTTCCCAACCTCTTCTTTGAATTTCATGTCGGATCTCCGGATACTCATTTCTTTTGAGTTTGAAAAGGACCTCAGGGATCACCTTCTTCTTGGCCACAACATCATAGAAGTGGTCTTGATGGGATTTGGAGATGAACCTTTCCATCTCCCATGACTCGGAGGTGGAAGCTTTTGTCTTCTCTTTCCCCTTTCTAGAGGATTCTCCGGTCTTAGGTGCCATCAATGGTAATGGAAAAACAAAAAGCTTATGCTTTTACCACACCAAACTTAGAATATTGCTCGCCCTCGAGCAATAAAAGAAAGAATAGAGGAAGAAGAAGAAGATATGGAGGAGAGGGGGAAGGTGTTGTGTTTCGGCCAAGAAGGGTATAGAGGGGTTGTGTTGTATGAATTTGAAGAAGAATGGAGGGCTTTATATAGGGAAGGGAGGGGGGAAGGTTTCGGCCATATGGGTGGGTTTGGGTGGGGAATTGGTTTTGAATTTTGAAGGTAGGTGGAGTTTATGAGGTAGGTTTATGGGGAAGAGTGGATGGATGTGAGTGGAGAAGAGGTGATGGGGAAGAGAGTTTGAGGTGATTGGTGAAGAGTTTTGGGGAAGAGTGTTTATGGGATTGTGTGAAAGAGGGGTGAGAAGAAGTGAGTGGAGGTAGGTGGGGATCCTGTGGGGTCCACAGATCCTGAGGTGTTTAAGGATTTACAACCTTGCACCAAATTAGGCATGTAAAATGCCCTTGCACACAACTCTGGGCGTTCAGCGCCAGGTTGGTGCCCATTTTGGGCGTTCAACGCCCATTTGTTGCCCATTTCTGGCGTTGAACGCCAGAACCATGCTTGTTCTGGGCGTTCAGCGCCCAGATGCTGCCCATTTTGGGCGTTCAGCGCCAGAACCATGCTCTGTTCTGGCGTTGAACGCCAGGCAGATGCTTCCTCCAGGGTGTGATTTTTCTTCTGCTGTTTTTGATTCCGTTTTCAATTTTTATATTTATTTTGTGACCCCACATGATCATGAACCTATAAAGACATATAACTAAGAAAAATATAGTTAGATAAATAAAAATTGGGTTGCCTCCCAACAAGCGCTTCTTTAATGTCAGTAGCTTGACAGTGGGCTCTCATGGAGCCTCACAGATGTTCAGAGCATTGTTGAGACTCTCCAACACCAAACTTAGAGTTTGGATATGGGAGTTCAACACCAAACTTAGAGTTTGGTTGTGGCCTCCCAACACCAAACTTAGAGTTTAACTGTGGGGGCTTTGGTTGACTCTGCTTTGAGAGAAGCTTTTTATGCTTCCTCTCCATGGATGCAGAGAGAGATCCTTGAGTTGTAAACACAAGGTTGTCCTCATTTAATTGAAGGATCAATTCTCCTCTGTCCACATCAATTACAGCTCTTGCTGTGGCCAGGAAAGGTCTTCCTAGGATGATGGATTCATCCTCTTCCTTTCCAGTATCCAAGACTATGAAATCAGCAGGGATGTAAAGGCCTTCAACCTTTACTAACACATCCTCTACTTGTCCATAAGCCTGTTTTCTTGAATTATCTGCCATCTCTAATGAGATTTTAGTAGCTTGCACCCCATAGATTCCTAGTTTCTCTATTACAGAGAGGGGCATGAGGTTTATTCCTGAACCAAGGTCACACAGAGCCTTAAAGATCATGGTGCCTATGGTACAAGGTATTATGAACTTTCCAGGATCCTGTCTCTTCTGAGGCAATGTCAGTTGATCCAGATCACTTAGCTCATTGGTGAACAAGGGAGGTTCATCTTCCCAAGTTTCAATACCAAATAATTTGGCATTCAGCTTCATGTTTGCACCAAGAAACTTGGCAGTTTGCTCTTCAGTAATATCCTCATTCTCTTCAGAAGAGGAATACTCATCAGAGCTCATGAAGGGCATAAGGAGGTTCAATGGAATCTCTATGGTCTCTAGATGAGCCTCAGAGTCCTTTGGTTCCTCAGAGGGAAGCTCCTTATTGATCACTGGACGTCCCAGGAGGTCTTCCTCCTTGGGATTCATGTCCTCCCCTTCCCTTACAAGTTCGGCCATGGTGCTGATGTCAATGGCCTTGCACTCTCCTTTTGGATTCTCTTCTGTATTGCTTGGGAGAGTACTAGGAGGGATTTCAGTGATCCTTTTACTCAGCTGGCCTACTTGTGCTTCCAAATTTCTAATGGAAGACCTTGTTTCATTCATGAAACTCACAGTGGCCTTAGATAGATCAGAGACTAAGTTTGCTAAGCTAGATGGGTTCTGCTCAGAATTCTCTGTCTGTTGCTGAGTGGATGATGGAAAAGGCTTGCTATTGCTAAACCTGTTTCTTCCACCATTATTAAAGCCTTGTTGAGGCTTTTGATCCTTCCATGAGAAATTTGGATGATTTCTCCATGATGAGTTATAGGTGTTTCCATAAGGTTCACCTAAGTAATTCACCTCTGCTATTGCAGGGTTCTTAGGATCATAAGCTTCTTCTTCAGAAGATGCCTCTTGAGTACTGTTGGATGCAGCTTGCATTCCATTCAGACTCTGAGAAATCATATTGACTTGCTGAGTCAATATTTTGTTCTGAGCCAATATGGCATTCAGAGTATCAACCTCAAGAACTCCCTTCTTCATAGGCGTCCCATTACTCACAGGATTCCTCTCAGAAGTGTACATAAACTGGTTATTAGCAACCATGTCAATGAGTTCTTGAGCTTCTGCAGGCGTTTTCTTTAGGTGAATGGATCCACCTGCAGAAGTATCCAATGGCATCTTTGATAGCTCAGATAAACCATCATAGAATATATCCAGGATGGTCCATTCTGAAAGCATGTCAGAAGGACACTTTTTGGTCAGCTGCTTGTATCTTTCCCAAGCTTCATAGAGGGATTCACCTTCTTTCTGTCTGAAGGTTTGAACATCCACTCTAAGCTTGCTCAGCTTTTGAGGAGGGAAGAACTTGGCTAAGAAAGCCGTGACCAGCTTATCCCAAGAGTTCAGGCTGTCTCTGGGTTGAGAGTCCAACCAGATTCTAGCTCTGTCTCTTACAGCAAAAGGGAAAAGCATGAGCCTGTAGACTTCAGGATCTACTCCATTAGTCTTAACAGTATCACATATTTGCAAGAACTCAGTTAAGAACTGAAAAGGATCTTTAGATGGAAGTCCATGAAACTTGCAGTTCTGCTGCATCAGAGAAACTAATTGAGGTTTCAGCTCAAAGTTGTTTGCTCCAATGGCAGGAATGGAGATGCTTCTTCCATGTAAATTGGAATTAGGTGCAGTAAAGTCACCAAGCATTCTCCTTGCATTATTATTATTTTCGGCTGCCATCTCCTCTTCCTGTTTGAAAATTTCTAAAAGGTTCTCTCTGGATTGTTGTAATTTAGCTTCTCTTAGTTTCCTCTTCAGAGTCCTTTCAGGGTCTGTATCTGCTTCAACAAGAATGTTCTTGTCCTTGCTCCTGCTCATATGAAAAAGAGAGAACAGAAAAATAATAATAATAGGGGTCCTTTTTACCACAGTATAGAGGTCCCAGTGTGAGTAGAAGAAAAGAAGAAGAAATTCGAACACAGATGGAAGAGGGGGTTCGAATTTGGGTGGGATGAAGTGTTAGTAGATGAATAAATAAATAGAAGGAGATGAGAGAGAAGGGGAATTTTCGAAAATAATTTTTTTGAAAAAGAGTTAGTGATTTTTGAAAACTAATTTTGAAAAGGGTTAGTAGTTTTTTCGAAAATTCAAATAAAAAAATAAAATGATTAGTTTAATTAAAAAGAAATTTTGAAAAAGGGGGAGATATTTTCGAAAATTAGAAAGAGAGTTAGTTAGGTAGTTTTGAAAAAGATAGAAACAAACAAAAAGTTAGTTAGTTAGTTGAAACAAATTTTGAAAGTCAATTTTGAAAATATAAGAAGTTAAGAAGTTAGAAAAGATATTTTGAAATCAAATTTTTGAAAAAGATATGATGAGAAGATATTTTTGAAAAGATAGGATATAAATTAGTTTTTTAAAAAAGATTTGATTTTTAAAATCACAATTAATAACTTGATTGACAAGAAATCACAAGATATGATTCTAGAACTTAAAGTTTGAATCTTTCTTAACAAGCAAGTAACAAACTTGAAATTTTTGAATCAAAACATTAATTGATGATGTTATTTTCGAAAATATGATGTAAAATTAAGAAAAAGATTTTTGAAAAATATTTTTAGAATTTTCGAAAATAACTAAGAAAAATGAAAAAGATTCGATTTTTGAAAAAGATTTTGAAAAAGATAAGATTTTTAAATTGAAAATTTGATTTGACTCATAAAAAAAACAACTAGATTTTAAAATTTTTTGAAAAAGTCAATCCAAATTTTCGAATTTGATGAGAGAGAAAGGGAAAGGCATTTTTTTTTATTTTTGAATTTTTATGATGAGAGAGAAAAACAAGAAAAAGGATGCAATTCATGAGAATTTTGGATCAAAACAATGAATGCATGCAAGAATGATATGAATGTCAAGATGAACACCAAGAACACTATGAATGTCATGATGAACATCAAGAACACATTTTTGAAAAATTTTTAATGCAAAAAAAACATGCAAGACACCAAACTTAGAATTCTTTAATGCTTAGACACTAAGAATCCAAGAATGCATATGAAAAACAAGAAAAGACACAAAACATGCAAATGCAAAGATCAAACAAGAAGACTTACCAAGAACAACTTGAAGATCATGAAGAACACTATGAATGCATGAATTTTCGAAAAATGCAAGATGCACATGCAATTGACACCAAACTTATAACATGACTCAGGACTCAAACAAGAACACAAAAATATTTTTGATTTTTATGATTTTATGATTTTTTTGTATTTTCTTTTAAATTTTTTTTCGAAAATTATTGTGAAAAATAAAAATAAGGATTCCAAAATTTTTAATATGAATTCCAGGAATCTTGCCATGTTAGTCTTAAAGCTCCAATCAAAGGGTCAGGCATGGCTTAATAGCCAGCCAAGCTTTAATAAAAATATGAGTGTAATTCAGACATGACAAGCCTAACATGCCCTATCCAAAAGAATTGGACATGGCTCCATTGAGGTGATTAGTTGAAGACCCATCCCAAAGCAGTTTGGGTATGGCTTTACAGCCAGATAGGATTCAACATGTTTCATGAAACACTAGAATTCATTCTTAAAAATCCTGAAGAAAAGTATATTTTTGAAAACATTTTTAATTAATTTTTTCGAAAACAAAGGAAAATATTTTTGAAAGATTTTTGAAAGATTTTTGAAAACAAAACAAAAAGAAAATTACCTAATCTGAGCAAGAAGATGAACCGTCAGTTGTCCAAACTCGAACAATCCCAGGCAACGGCACCAAAAACTTGGTGCGCAGAAATTGTGATTACACTTTGATTATGTAAAATTCATCGCTCTTTCTTTCCCTGGTAATGGCGCCAAAACATGATGCCAATACCATGGTTCACAACTTCGCACAACTAACCAGCAAGTGCACTGGGTCGTCCAAGTAATACCTTACGTGAGTAAGGGTCGAATCCCACGGAGATTGTTGGTATGAAGCAAGCTATGGTCACCTTGTAAATCTCAGTCAGGCGGATATAAAATAGTAATGGGGTTTTCGAAAATAATTAATAAAATAGGGATAGAAATACTTATGTAAATCATTGGTGAGAATTTCAGATAAGCGAATAGAGATGCTTTCGTTCCTCTGAACCTCTGCTTTCCTGCTATCTTCATCCAATCAGTCTTACTCCTTTCCATGGCTGGCTTTATGTAATGCATCACCATTGTCAATGGCTACTTTCGGTCTTCTCTCGGGAAAATGATCCAAATGCCCTGTCACGGCACGGCTAATCGTCTGGAGGCATCACCCTTGTCAATGGTTACATCCTATCCTCTCAGTGAAAATGGTCAACGCACCCTGTCACGGCATGGCTATTCATCTATCGGTTCTCGATTATGCTGGAATAGGATTTACTATCCTTTTGCGTCTGTCACTACGCCCAGCAATCGCAAGTTTGAAGCTCGTCACAGTCATTCAATCATTGAATCCTACTCGGAATACCACAGACAAGGTTTAGACCTTCCGGATTCTCATGAATGCCACCATCATTCTAGCTTACACCACGAAGATTCCGATTAAGAGATCTAAGAGATACTCATTCAATCTAATGTAGAACGGAAGTGGTTGTCAGGCACGCGTTCATAGGGAATGATGATGATTGTCACATTCATCACATTCAGATTGAAGTGCGAATGAATATCTTGGAAGCGAAATAAGATGAATTGAATAGAAAACAGTAGTACTTTGCATTAATCTTTGAGGAACAGCAGAGCTCCACACCTTAATCTATGGAGTGCAGAAACTCTACCGTTGAAAATATATAAGTGAAAAAGGTCCAGCATGGCCGAGATGGCCAGCCCCTAAAACGTGATCTAAGATAGCATACAGCTGATCAAAGATGTCTAATACAATAGTGAAAGGTCCTATTTATAATAAACTAGCTACTAGGGTTTACAGAAGTATGTAATTGATGCATAAATCCACTTCCGGGGCCCACTTGGTGTGTGCTTGGGCTGAGCTTGAGTGTTACACGTGTAGAGGTCATTCCTGGAGTTGAACGCCAGTTTTGGTGCCAGTTTGGGCATTGAACTCTACTTTGCAACTTGTTTCTGGCGCCGGATGCCAGAATTGGGCAGAGAGCTGGCGTTGAACGCCAGTTTGCATCATCTAAACTTGGGCAAAGTATGGACTATTATATATTGCTAGAATGCCCTGGATGTCTACTTTCCAATGCAATTGGAAGCACGCCATTTCGAGTTCTGTAGGTCCAGAAAATCCATTTTGAGTGCAGGGAGGTCAGAATCCAACAGCATCAGCAGTCCTTCTTCAACCTCTGTATCTGATTTTTGCTCAAGTCCCTCAATTTCAGCCAGAAAATACCTGAAATTATAGAAAAACACACAAACTCATAGTAAAGTCCAGAAATGTGAATTTAATATAAAAACTAATGAAAACATCCCTAAAAGTAACTAGATTCTACTAAAAACACACTAAAAACAATGCCAAAAAGCGTATAAATTATCTGCTCATCATACAGCTATGGAAAATTATATCTCATTGCGAAGCGCCGAATGTTAGCTTTCCAACACAACTAGAACCGCGTCATTTGGACTTTTGTAGCTCAAGTTATGGTCGATTTAGTACCAGAAGGTCAGGCTGGACAGCTTTAGCAGTTCCTTCAGTTTCTTGTATTCCTTCCACTTTTGCATGCTTCCTTTCCATCTTCTAAGCCATTCCTGCCCTATAGTCTCTGAAAACACTTAACACACATATCAAGGCATCGAATGGTAATAAGAGAGGATTTAAACATAGCAAATTTAAGGCCAATGAAGCATGTTTTCAATCATAACACAAAATCAGGAAGGAAAATGTAAAATCATGCAAATTATATGAATAAGTGGGTAAAGAATTGATAAAAATTACTCAATTGAGTACAAGATAAACCATAAAATAGTGGTTTATCAACCTCCCCACACTTAAACATTAGCATGTCCTCATGCTAAGCTCAAGAGAAGCTATAAAGGAGTGAAGAAGAATGGTAGAATGTCTGAAATGCAACCTATGTATATGAATGCAACTACGTGCTAAGATGTTTCTTCCTACTTGGTTAAATGTAAATAAACCTTTCAAGAATAAACCTGAACTGAATTTCACTAATTCAAATCATAAAAATGAAGTACGAATAAACTTGCAGAAGAAAATAGCTCATAAAAGCCCAGAACAAAGAATCGAGCATCGAACCCTCACCGGAAGTGTATACACTCTAATCACTCAAGTGTTTAAGGTTCGATTCTCTCAATTCTCTACTAACATTTATTTCTAAGGCTTGATCTTTATCTAACAATCAACAAAAATTTAATGCACAGATACACATATCAAGAGGTCTTTTAAGGGTTGTAATAGGGTTAGGGTCAAGGTAGGATTGTATTTGGCCAGGTGGACCAAAATCTGAATCCTTAATTAACTTGAACTTTTCACCTAACTTTAGACAATCCATATAATCATAATACCATATCTAACTATCCATTAACCATGTTTTCCATATATTCATGCATCCTAATTTCGAGTACAGTACATATGCATTGCTTTCACTATTTACTATGGGGCATTTTGTCCCCTTTTTATTATTTGCTCTTTTTTCTTTTCTTTTTCTCTTTTTTTTTTCAAATTATTATTATTTTTTATTATTTTATTTTATTTTATTTTATTTTTCTAATTTTCTCAATGCATATGATTAAATTATTGAATGCATGAACATGTTCTCAACATTCTTTCACATTTTCAGAAAATTCTAACATACTCAATTCTCAAACCAAATGTTTCCAAATCCAATTTCCCCACACTTAAATCATAAGCACTCTCACTAGTCTAAGCTAACCAAGAATTCAAATTAAGGACATTATTGTTTTCCGCTTAGAGTTAGTGATGAGCTAAAGTAAAGAATAAAAGGGGTATAATAGGCTCAACATTGGTTTGCAAAGGATAATGAAAGGGTAAGGCCATATGGGTATGTAAGCTTAGTGAAACAAGGGCCTCAATCATATAAGTGCATGCATACATCAAACCATGGAAATATAGAATTAAGCAAGATAAAGATCACAATTTTAGAGAGAACAACACACACCAAAAATAAAATATTGGTTGATAAAATACAACCAATTCAAATAAGCTCAAAAATTTCACAGGTTTTGTATGTTCGAGCTCTAAACCATGTTCCAATATAAAATTTCTTCAAACAAGTTTAATAAAAAGTTTTAATTTAAATTAGTGAAATACTCTAAAAAGTTTCTTGAAAAAGAAATTTGTTACTTCAACCAAGTAGTCGTAGAATATGCACAAAATCAAATAAATATGCAATCAAACATGCAAATGCAACAATGAACAAATAAAGAAAATAAAACATTAGTGTTGAGAAGGAAATAACTAACCCACAGAAGTCGGTATCGACCTCCCCACACTTAAAGATTGCACCGTTCTCGGTGCATGCTGAGATGTGCAAGTGGACGGGTGGTCGACGCGATCGCGCGGGTGGCCTTTTTCTTAAAATGACGCGGCCGCGTGGGGCACGCGTTCGCGTGGGAGGGCTTGGGCTTCCAGCTCAACTTTCTGCCATACACTATTTTTACGCCGATTTCAGGTCACGCGGCCGCGTGGGTCACGCGGTCGCGTGGGGTGATTTGTGCCATTGGCACGCCTCCAGCGCTGCTCCTGCGAAACTCTCTGTTCGTTTTTATTTTTCTTCCCTCTCCTTGCGACGCGGACGCGTCGCTGATACGGTCGCGTCGCGTGCTCGCTTCTTTTTTTTTTTTAGTCTGAAAAGATGCAGAATGCAGTGTTAATAAGAATGTTATGTAAAACTCCAGGTTCAATATAACAAAATAAAATAAAATTCAAAAACAAATAATACTAAATAAAAATGAAAAAGGATGATCATACCATGGTGGGTTGTCTCCCACCTAGCACTTTTAGTTAGAGTCCTTAAGTTGGACATTTGATGAGCTTCTTGTTATGGTGGCTTGTGCTTGTACTGATCCAGGAATCCCCACCAATGTTTGTATCTCCAGTAACCTCCGGGGTCCCAAACTAAGCATGTAAAGCCCTTAAGAAGCTTCAAACAGATTCTTAGGCTCCCGGGGTTACAATTGCCAGAACAGATTCCAGGATCCCAAACTTTACTTTTACACCCGTTTTTGTCGGGATCTGTATTTTTCCAGCCGGGTGAAAGGTGATCTGAATTCTCACTGCAGCGACCAAACAGCTTCCTAGACCCATTCAGTTGAGCTTTATACCAACCTTTGCGTTTGAACTTAAAGCTTCCAACCATGATGAACCTTGCTTGACAATTCTTATCACTGGCTATCTTCCTCTTACTCTTAATGCCACAAAGAGCTCTAAGTTGACCATCCGTCTCCAGTAGCCCATATTCAAGTGGGATTAGAAAGATAAGGGATATGAAATTTACCCACTTGAATGTTGTGAAGGATGATGGCAACTTAGGGGGAGGCATTTTTAATGAAATTGCAAGCTCCACTCCCTTGTGCTCTTTTCTGATAATTACCACCTCTTTGCAAGCTTCTTCAATTTCAACCTCTTCCTCTTGGTAGCTTTCTTCCAATTCAATCTTCTCTTCATTGCTCTCCAAGGGCATGGGAGGTTGTGCTTCTTCTTCTTGAATCTCCATCTCTTGAACAACCTCTTCCAAGTCTTCAACTATGATATGCTTTGGAGGTTGTACACCCTCCTCAGCATTAATTACAACAGTCTTGGAAGGAGGCTCTATGACTGGACTTTCCCATGGAGGTTCTGTATCTCCTAAGTCTTCAACCACTTCTTCTTCTTCTTGAACAATGACAGCGTCTTCTACTTGTTCTAGTACGAATTCATTCTCTATCTTGTCCACTGGGGTTTCTTGTATTTCCTTCATGCTACGCTCTTCACTAGACTGTCCACATGGGGTTGTGGCTGATCCTTGTGTATTTAAGCGCCTAGAAGCCCATTAAATTAATGCTTGCCCCAGTTGTTGAGTGGTTGCCTGAAATCGATCCACTGTTTCCTTGAGACGATCCTTTGCCTCTTGATGCACTCGGCTTTTATAAGTAGGATCATAGTGCTCTTGGATTGATGGATATGGAGATGATGAATATTGAAGTGGTGGTTCTTGGGAGTAATTGGGTTGGAATTGGGGTGGTTCTATATATGGTTCATATGGCTCATAAGGTGGTTGGTATGGTGGTTGAGGGTTGGGGTTATATGGAGGTGAATGGCGGAAAGGGGCTTGTGAGTGTGGTGATCCAAAGTTATGTTGAGGAAAGGGTTCATAGGCACATGGTGGTGGTTGTTGATACTCCATTGGAGGTGGTTGTTGCCATGAGGGTTGATCAAATCCTTGTGGCTCTTCCCATCTTTGATTGTTCCAACCTTGATGCCTGTTCTCATTGTAATTTCTTCCTCCTGCAACATTATTGTAACCAGACTCATAGCCAACGGGGTGAGAGTTCATAGTAGCAAAATAAAAATTAAAAATGAAAATAAAAATAAATTTATATTAAAAGGTTATTTAAATTTTGAATTTGAAAATTAAATTTTGAAAATTTTTAAAATTGAATTTTGAAATTTGATTTTTGAAATAAGATAAGGTAAGATAAAAATTTTAAAAATAAAAATTTGAATTTTTTTTTCGAAAAAATTTAATTAAAAATATTTTTAAATTTAATGAGGAAAGAGAAAAACAATAAAATGATACCAAATTTCAAATTTTTAGATCAAAACAAAGAAAACAACTAAGAACAGCTTGAAGGTCAAGATGAACGCGAAGAACAACTTGAAGATCAAGATGAACAATAAGAACAAATTTTTGAAATTTTTTTTAATAACTAAATAAAAACCAATAACCTCTTAATTTAAGAAGAAGCAAAAATAAAAATAAAAATAAATAAACAAGCAAAAATAAAATATTTACAATAACCAATAATAAGGCACACGTTTGCAATTCCCCGGCAACGGCGCCATTTTGACGTTAGGATTTTTGCCAGTAAAGAATGTCATAAAAACAATCGCGTTGTAGATATAGTCTCTAAACCAACAAAAATCCCTTCGTACAAACGTTTTGGTTGTCACAAGTAACAAACCCCTTTAAAATTGATAACCGAGTATTTAAACCTCGGGTCGTCTTCTCAAGGAATTGCAGGGAGGTGTTCTTATTATTGGTTATGAGTTTGTAAATTGGGGGGTTTTAATGCATAAGATAAAAAACAAGAATAGTGAATGGCAAGAAAGTAATATTGTATTAAATTAAATAAATAATAAAACTCTTGGCAAGGTATAAGAACTGGAAGTCCTATTCTTGTCAATTGCGATGAGAATTGGGTTTTAATCCCACTTTGTTAACCTCTAACTATGAAGGTAAATCAAGTGGATTAATTAGCTTAATCCTCAGGTCCTAGTCAATTCCTATGGAAAGACTAGAGTTATTGGAGCAACTCCCAATTTCAACCACTGCTTTATTTGACAGCTTAAGCGTTACCAATAAATCAACCAAAGCCAAAAGGGAAAAATCCAAATTATTTATATAATAAAAAGGAGCAATCATAAGTCTGAAATACCTCAAGATATATTAAATAGAAAATCAATCTAAACATAGAGAGTCATAAACAAAATTGAGAAAAGAAATAAAAAGAACATTGAACCTGGGATTGAGAGTCACTCTAAAACTAAGAGAATTCCTAAATCCTAATCCTAAGAGAGAGGAGAGAACCTCTCTCTCTAAAAACTACATCTACTCCTAAAATTGTGAATTATCAGAGCCTCCCATGAATGGATACAGTTCCCCACTTTATAGCCTCTAATCTGTGTTTTCTGGGCCGCAAACTGGGTCAAAAACAGTCCAGAATTCGCTGGTTTCGAATTCAACTGCGCTGATTTCCGTCACTGCGACGCGGCCGCATGGATCACGTGGTCGCGTTGCCTAGGGTCATAGGAACTATATCATATTATATATCAAATCGAAGCCACGGAGGTTAGCTTTCCAACGCAACTGGAGCCGCGTCGTTTGGACCTCTGTAGCTAAAGTTATAGCCGTTTGAGTGAAGAGAGGTCAGGCTGGACAGCTTAGCAATTTCTCCAACTTATTGCATTCCTTCCACTTTTGCATGCTTTGTTCCCATTCTCCAAGCCATTCCTGCCTTATAATCTCTGAATTCACTTAACACACATATCAAGGCATCTAATGGTAATAAGAGAGGATTAATAATAAGCAATTATAAGATCAAAGAAGCATGTTTTCAATCAAAGCACATAATTAGGAAGGCAAATGTAAAACCATGTAAATAGTATGAATAAGTGGGTAAAGAGTAGATAAAAACCACTCAATTGAGCACAAGATAAACCATAAAATAGTGGTTTATCAATTTATTTCTTGTTAATTGCTTTCATTTTTCCTTTTTCATTTTAATTTATTGAACCTGGAATCATGCATAAGCATTCATGATAGTCATTGCATTCTGCATTTTTCATGCATATATAAAAAAAAAAGGGTGCACGATGCGACCGCATGCCCCATGCGATCGCGTCATATCGCGAAAAACACCACCCATGCGGCCGCGTGACCCACGCGGCCGCGTGATATATATATCGGCGTAAGGATCTAACGAACAGAAAGTTAGGCTGGAATCGTGCGGCCCTTGTGCGTTTCGCACAAATTAGCCCACACGATCGCATGCCCCATGCGATCGCGTCACTTGCACAATACCAATCCCACGCGACCACGTGAGTGACGCGATCGGGTCGCATGGATTGCACATCACCCCAAAAGGAGACAGAGAGTTGCGCTAAAACGACGCTGGAGTCGTGCGTTTAGCACAAATTCCAGCGACGTGATCGTGCGACCCACGCGATCGCGTCACCCTTCCTTCCCCCCTCTCATGCGATCGCGCACCCCATGCGATCGCGTCACTCCCATTTTCGCCCCAACCACGCGACCGCGTGCCCCACGCGGCCGCGTGGATTAGAAAATATAACCCCCCAGCCCGCGAACCCTATCAGTCGCGAGCCCCCCTCCACCCCCAACCCTCTTCTCCCTCTCTGCTCCCTCTCCCTCCAACCACCACCCAGCACCACCTAGCCGCCACCGCCGGCCACCCAGACGCCGCCGCCACCTCGTACGCCGCCGCCCGAACCCCCTCCCCTCCCTTCTTCTCCCTTCCTCCTCTCTCCTCCCCTCTCCACCACTGCCTCCGCGACCACCGCCCCCCATCGCCGGCCACCCAGCCGCGCCCCCTCTCTCTCCACCACCCAACCGCACCCCCTCCTTCTATCACCAACCCAAAACCCTCGCCGCCACTGCCCCCATCAGCAGCCACCACGATGCCGTGCACCACCACCGCGCCGGACGCCGCCGCAGCCACCTTCTTCCCTGTTCCACCCCTTCCGCTTACCAGGTTCCGCAACACGCAACCCTTTTTATCCGTTCGTCACTTTTCTGTATTTTTTATTTCGTTTATGTTCATGATTAGGATAGCTAGACTTGCATGTTGTAGTGGATTTTTAGGTTGTTAGGTAGCTTAGGCTGTGGTTAGTGGATCTAGGACTGTTTACTTGCACTGTTCTTACTTCTGTTTTATCCTATGTGCAAATCTATTGCTGCTATAATCAATGATTCATATGCTGCTTTCTTGTACGTTGCTGTTGTTTACATTGAGTTTTTATGTTTATTTTATATCTATGTACATGCAGCTTGATTCTTTAATTCATATGAACTGATATGATTGCTGTTTATTTTCCGGGACAATCCAATTTTAGCCGGAATGCTGCCCAAATTTTTTTGAAAATTGTTTTCATTCTTGTTTTGGTTTGGCAACTCTGTTTTACTCTGTTTCCCCCAAACCATTTCATGAATGCTAGGGCCACTTTCTTATCCTCTTTGATTTCCTGGTTCATAACCTGCAATTGTGATTCACTGATTCCAATTTCTGATTTCTTTATTTCTATTCGAATCAGCATCACCCTGTTTTCCTTATTCGATTATGAGTACTTCTATTCTTACCTGTGAATCCTTGTTATATGGAATTTTTCTATGCCACTTACTTTCCTAACTCACTAATTCTAATTTACTAATTTCTTTTTACCATACTAACCCTTTGGATCTCTTTTCTGATTATTTTCACTTTCCTCTAACTTTCTAACCATGGCATATTGCTTATTTTCTTTCCATTTAACATTAATTCAATCACATTTCAATTACTCATTTTCCTTATTCTATTTCTCCCTTACCGCTTTGAGTTTCCTTTGTTTAAATTGCCTATTTGCTTTCCTATTTTATCCAATTCCTGGTTTTCTGTTTTTCAGGATGTCTGCCTCACAGAGGAAAGGTAAAGGCAAGCGCAAGAGAGGAGATTCCTCCCAATCCATCATTGCTCTAATGCACGATTTATCATGGCGAGAGAAGAACTTCACACAGCAGGAGAAAGCTAACCAGCTACTTCCTGCAAATGATCCTATAAAATTTACAAACCGGTACTGTGAGCTGAAGTACCCGACTTTTGCAAACTCCAGAAATCTATACCTGGAACGTACCTTGAAGATTCCAGAAGCCCTCCTGCAGTACACTACTGAGCAAATCAAGCAAAGGGGCTGGTTCTTTCTGGAGAGACCACTGACAGAGGTCAATGCATCTTGGGTCCGGGAATTCTATTGCAACTACTACCTTACTACCCTAGATGCAGTGAACCTGAGGGGAAAGCAAATTCTGGTCACTGAGGAGGCCATAGAGACAATTCTCTAGCTCCCAGCCAAGTCCGATCAGCCAGATGGTTTTGCACAGGCTGAGGAGGACATGGGCCAGATGCGGTTTGATTGGGATGCTGTGAAGGCACGGATAGATCTCGACCCTGCTGTTCCTTGGGAGATGGGTCAGAACACCACTATGCCTAGAGGGATCAAGATAGTGTACTTGAATGATGAGGCTCGGCTTTGGCATCAGATCTTGAGTAATTTTGTGATGCCGAGTACTCACGAGACTGAGATCCCGGTTACCATGATCACCCTCCTCTGGTGTGTGCTGGAGGGTAAGGACCTGTACTTACCTCATTTTATCCGGCATTATATGGCCAGGGTCCACGTCCAAGGCACCCTCTCCTTTTCTTATCTAGTTACACGGCTAGGCCGTCAGGCTGATGTGCCTTGGGAGGATGCCGATGAGCGACCACCAGCAGTGGACTGCAGGAAGATCATTCCTCACAGCAGGAACTTCCTTGCTTTGGGCTACAGACCACCACCTGTCACTGCTACTGATGAGACAGCCCCTCCGTCTGCTGGACCCTCTTCATCCACAGCTGCCCCAGCTGCCCCTGCTGCTACCACTGCACCTCCACCCGCCTCTGAGCCGGTTTATCACCTCGTGCACCATCTATTCCGCCAGCTTGATCAGATGGAGCACCGTAACAGGCGCCGGTATGAGAGATTGGAGCGCCGCAGCAGGCGACGCTATTCCCATCTGAAGCTGATGATCAGACACGGCGCCGATATCCCCTCTGAGCCCGACACACCATCAGAGCCATCAGAGGAGGAGGAGGATGAGCACGAGGAGGAGCCTCATTCCCAGGCGGAGACCCATCAGCAGGCAGCCACAGAGCAGACTGCCTCGCATCAGGAGGTTATGCCCCAGCTTGAGGCTGCAGATCCGGAGATCCCGATCCAGTCAGTCTCCCCTCTACAGCAGCCAGACTCTCAGCCCACCACCGCCACAGAGACCCCAGCTACCATCCCTACCAGTGATGACACTCCTTCACACCCGGCTTGATTAAGCATCGATGATGATGCTTCATTTTAAGTGTGGGGAGGTCGCCATCTCTGGCGTTTATTTTGGTGAACTACTACATACTTTTTCTTTTATTTTGGATATTTTTCTGTATTTTTATCTTTTTCTTTTATTGTTATTTTCTGAGTACTTATACATTGCTACTTGTGTATTTTACTCTATTTTTCTGCATTCTGCATTTTTTTGTTTATATTTTCATTATTTAGTTCACTTTAGTTATTTAATTTAGTTTGCAATTCTAATTTATTAGTGGATCAATTAGTATGGTTTACCCTTTTACATAAGATAGCTTAGTTTAAATTGACAAATATAAAAAAGAGTAAGCTAGGAACTTGAACATAATAGATTTAGATCCATAAAACCTTGTATATATAGCATTACATGATGTAGTTAAGCTGACAACATTTCATCAAGGAGGAACATTAAAACTTTAAAAGCCACCCTAAATAATTTTTTTATGAGAATAATGGGAAGTTTTAACTAAACCTGCATACAATATATATAATTGATATATGATGCTTGAGTTAGAGAACACACAGCCTGTGAGTCTTGAGCTTAAATTGTATGGTTGCATTCAAACCATAATTTCATTTTTGTGTGTTACAATTCTTTTTATTCTGATGTTCTTTCCTTTGCTTTAATCTATATGTCCAATTATAGAATATAGAATAGATACATACCAAGAGAATGATTGAGGCCATCATTTGATTTCAACTCACTTACCCCAAATTAGCCTACCTTTTACATCACCCTTGTTAGCCCCCTTGAGCCTTTTAAAACCCCTTTATTCTATTTAGCCAAATTACTAGCCTTAAGTAGAAAAACAAAAGAAAATCCCAAGTGAATCCTTGGTTAGCTTAAGATAGAAAATTATGAATAGAGTTAAATGTGGGAAACCTTTTGGGAACATGGGTAATAGAAACAAAAGGATAGAAAAAGTTAAAAGAATAAAAAATAAAATTTGGGAAGCATGCTCATGAGAAATTCTAAGTGATTTAACTACCATGTGTAAAAAAAAAAAATTTATTTTTCAGCATCTAAATAAAAGGGGATACAAAAGAAATTCCCCAATGCAAAATAAAAACAATGCACATGGAATAAAAATAAAAAGTAAAAACATGAGCATGTAAACAATAAGTGGGATAATATGGAAGAATAGGTAAAGAAGTTCTATCTTGCTAAATATGTATGTTAGGTGAGATCTTAGTCTAATTAAGGATTCACTTATTAGCTCACTTAACCCTATACATAAATCCTTACCTTTACCTTGGCCCCATTACAACCTCAATTAAAGACCTCATGACTTTTTGGTATGACTATATTCTATAATTGTTGATTGGTTAGATGAAGAACAAAGTTATAGAAAGTAAGAATAAAAAGAAAAATAGAGTGAATAAACCCAATAAATACTGAGTGACTAGAGAGTAAACACAAAATCCGGTGAGGGTTCTATAACTCATCAACATATATCTATGCTTATATTTACTAATTGTTTTGCAAGTTTGTACAATGTTTTCTTTCCCATCTCATTTGCTAAAATGCTTTATTACTTAAGGGTTAGCTATATATATATATATATATATATATACATGACTCCTTGAGAATGTGAATTAACTTGACTACATGTAAGCTCTATATATAAGTGAATAAATTAGAGTTGCATGATGCATCATCCATTTAGGTAGTTGCATTTAAATTAGGTTGCATTGCATGACATTCCATCACTTTAACCTTAGTTATTTACCTTGGATTTAGCATGAGGACATGCTAGTGTTTAAGTGTGGGGAGGTTGATAAACCCATATTTCATGAGTTCTTTTGTGCTTAATTTGAGTGATTTATACAATCCTTCACCTACTTATTCACATTAATTGCATGGTTTTACTTTCCCTTCCTTATTATGTGATGTAAATGAAAAACATGTTCTCTAAGCTTTAAAATTAATTATTTTAATTACCTTTATTTCCATTCGATGCCGTGATTAGTGTGTTGAGTAGTTTCAGAGGCAGAATGACTTAAAGGATGAAAAAAGAAACATACTAAAATGGAAGGAGAAAGCAAAACGGAGCTTTAAGAAAAACTGGTATCCACGCGATCGCATGGATGACGCGATCGCGTGCTAAGCACGAATCAGCAGCGACGCGGCCGCATGACTGACGCGACCGCGCGCCTTAAGCAGAACGCACATGACGCGGTCGCATGACTGACGCGACCGCGTGGCAAGGAAAAGCTCCAAATGACGCGACCGCATGACCCACGCGGACGCGTGACAGAGGCCACGCACCAGAAATTAAAGAATACGCTCCCAGCGAATTCTGAAGCCCTTTTTGGCCTAGATCCAAGTCCAGACAGCATAGACCAGAGGTTATAAAGTGTGGGAATGCACCCATTCAAAGAGAGCTCACCAATTTCTAGTTTTCATGATTTAGATTTAGTTTAGAGAGAGATTCTCTCTCTCTTTTAGGATTTAGGACTTCTTCTTGTTTTGGGAGTAACTCTGGATCCAAGTTTTAATGTTCTTTTATTTTAGTTTTACTTTTATTTATTTATTCCAACATTTGAATTGATTATTATAATTTGATTTACGAATTATTCCATGTTACAGACAGTTATTTGAATTAATGATATTTGAGGTATTTTCAGTTTATGATTGTTCTCTTTGATTTAAGTTGCCATTGCTTCCCATTTAAGGACACTTTTATTATTCCAGCAATTTACTTTTTTCCTTTTGGTCTTGGTTAAGAATTTAGTAACTCAACAGTTATTAAACTCAACATAATTGATAATCGTTATTTTGCTAATTGAGCTGAACCTGAATAATCCCAACCTTTTCTTAGGAAATAATTAGGATTCAAAGGTCAAATTAATTAGTCCTTTGACTTTCCTTTACCCTGGCAAGGGTTGACCAAGTGGAATTAAAATACAACTTTCATTATTGTTGAGAGGGATAACTAAGTTGGACTTCTAATTTCCCCTATCTTGCTAAAAGTTGTTTTACAATTATTATTTATTTTTAATTGCTATTTAATTCACTCATCATTTAAATTACTTACTTCTCACCTTCTAAACCCTGATTACAACCTTTATAACCAATAATAAGAACATACTTCCTCGCAGTTCCTTGAGAAGATGACCCGAGGTTTGAATACTCGGTTAACAATTTTTAAAGGGTTTGTTACTTGTGACAACCAAAACGTTTGTACGAAGGGATTTTTGTCGGTTTAGAGACTATATCTACAACGCGATTGTTTTTATGACATTCTTTACTGGCAGAAAACCCGACATCAGACAACCAAAATGTTTGTATGAAAGGACTTTTGAAGGTTTAGAAACTATACTTGCAACGAGGATTTATCTGCAATTTTCTAGACCACGCAAAAGTTTTCTCATCAAAGACATTCAAGTTGAAGACATTGTTGAGGTAGATGATGCTGAAGAAGAGGATGAGGTACAAGACATGGTTAAAGAAGAAGCGGCTCAACCAAGGAATGGAGTACCAAAGGAAGATGAGGTTACAAGAGAAGTCATTCCAATTCCTTTTCCACACCTTGCTAGGAAACCCAGAAAGCAGATGGAGCTAGACCCCAAGATGGTGGAGATCTTCAAAAAGGTTGAGGTAATGATTCCTTTTTTTTGATGCCATTTGCCAGGTATCTAAGTATGCTAAGTTTCTAAAAGATTTATGCATGAATAAAGATAAAATACATGATTTAGAAACTATTCCTCTAGGTAGCTCTATTTCTGCTTTAATAGGTGCTATACCGGAAAAATGTGGTGATCCAGGTCCTTGCATGGTTACTATTACTATAGAGGGTGTACAATTTTTTGACTGCATGCATAATTTAGGTGCATGTTTTAGTATTATGCCATTATCTATATATGATACTTTGAGGCTCCCTCCCTTAAAAAGGTCAGCAACACGTTTTGTTTTGGCAGATAAAAGCATAATCTTGGTGGTTGGAATTGCTGAAGATGTGCTAGTGAGCATTAAGGGGTTGACATTCCCTATTGACTTCTACATTTTGGAGATGCGCCCTAATGACTCAGGAAGACCATCATCCATCCTGCTTGGAAGGTCATTTCTGAAGACTTCAAGGTTCAAATTGGATGCTTTCTCAGGAACTTACTCTTTCAAGATAGATGGCAGAGCAGTGAGCTTCAACCTCGATGAAGCTATAAAGCACCCTCCGGAAGATCACTCCATCTTCTAGTGCGACATCATTGATGAGACTGTAGCTGCAGTTCACTAAGAAGAAGTAGAAGAGATGCACATGGAGCAAGGTGCAAGTGTGGGGAAGCCCTCTGAACAAGATGAAGACACCTTGCCACCTCCAATGGCTCCAGATGATTAAGTGCCAAGCCATGAGCTAAAATTGGAATTGAAGCCCCTTCCACCTCACCTCAAGTATGCTTACCTTAAGGATCATCAGAAGCTCCCATTTATTATTGCAAGGAAACTCACTTCCCAACAAGAGGAGCAGTTGCTTAGTGTGATGAGAAGACACAAGAAAGCTATTGGGTGGAGCTTGTGGTGCACGGAATTGTGATCTCTAACAATGGCGCCAAAAACTTGGTACGCACAATCTTAATCTCAACTCTTTTTCACAACTCCACACAATTAACCAGCAAGTGCACTGGGTCATCCAAGTAATACCTTACGTGAGTAAGGGTCGATCCCACGGAGATTATCGGCTTGAAGTAAGCTATGGTCATCCTTGTAAATCTCAATCAGGCAGATTCAAATGGTTATGAGGTTTTGATAATTAAAATATAAATAAAATATAAAATAAGATAAAGTTACTTATGTAATTCATGGGTGGGAATTTCAGATAAGCGTCTGGAGATGCTTTGTTGCTTCTGAACCTCTGCTTTCCTATTGTCTTCTTCCAACCATGCGTTACCTCCTTCCATGGCAAGCTGTATGATCCTCTCGGATGAAAACAAATCCATATGCGCTGTCACCGCATGACTAATCATCTGTCGGTTCCCGCTAGCGTCGGAATAGGACCATTGTCCTTTTGCACACTGTCACTTGTGCCCCACATTCACAGGTCTGAAGATCATCACAGTCATCCCTTTCCAGATTCTACTCGGAATACCACAGACAAGGTTTAGAATTTCTAGATCTCAGGAATGCTGCCAATGGTTCTAGCCTATACCACGAAGACTCTGATCTCACAGAATGGAATGCTCTGTTGTCAGGAGAGGCAACCATGCGTCGTGAACCAGGAGGCCAAGAGATACACACTCAAGCTATTGCAGATAGAACGAAAGTGGTTGTCAGGCACGCAGTCATAAGTGAGAATGATGATGAGTGTCACGGGTCATCACATTCATCAGGTTGAAGTGCGAGTGAATATCTTAGAGAAGAAGTAGGTGTGAATTGAATAGAAAAACAATAGTACTTGTATTAATTCATGAAGAACAGCAGAGCTCCACACCTTAATCTATGGGGTGTAGAAACTCCACCGTAGAAAATACATAAGTGAAAGGTCTAGGCATGGCCATGAGGCCAGCCTCCAAACGTGTACAATAGATGATAGTATTCGATTGATAAAAAACTCATCTGTTCTATAAATCTCTAAAAATAGTTTTTATACTAAACTAGTAACTAGCGTTTACAGAAAATGAGTAACTAAGTGTAGATAGTGCAGAAATCCACTTCCGGGGCCCACTTGGTGTGTGCTTGGGCTGAGCATTGAAGCTTTTTCGTGCTTAGGCTGTTCCTGGAGTTAAACGCCAGCTTTGGTGCCAGTTTGGGCGTTTAACTCCAATTCTGGTGCCAGTTTGGGCGTTTTACGCCAAGATGTTTTAGGCTGACTTTGAACGCCAGTTTGGGCCATCAAATCTTGGGCAAAGTATGGACAATTATATATTACTGAAAAGCCCAAGATGTCTACTTTATAATGCAATTGGGCTTCTGTAGCTCTAGAAAATCCACTTCGAGTGCAGGGAGGTCAGAATCCAACAGCATTTGCAGTCATTTTTCAGCCTCTGAATCAGATTTTTGCTCAGGTCCCTCAATTTCAGCCAGAAAATACCTGAAATCACAAAAAACACACAAACTCATAGTAAAGTCCAGAAATGTGATTTTTGAATAGTAACTAATAAAAATATAATAAAAAGTAATTAAAACATACTAAAAATTATGTAAAAATAATGCCAAAAAGGGTATAAATTATCTGCTCATCACAACACCAAACTTAAATTATTGCTTGTCCCCAAGCAACTAAAAACAAAATAGGATAAAAAGAAGAGAATATACAATAAATTCCAAACTTATCAATGAAGATTAGCTTCAATTAGATGGGCGGGACTTGTAGCCTTTTTGCTTCTGAACAGTTTTGGCATCTCACTTTATCCTTTGAAGTTTAGAATGATTGGCATCTATAGGAACTCATAATTTATATAGTGTTATTGATTCTCCTAGTTCCGTATGTTGATTCTTGAACACAATTACTTTATGAGTCTTGGCTATGACCCTAAGCATTTTATTTTCCAGTATTACCACCGGATACATAAATGCCACAGACACATAACTGGATGAACCTTTTCAGATTGTGACTCAGCTTTGCTAAAGTCCCCAGTTAGAGGTGTCCAGAGCTGTTAAGCACACTCTTTTTGCTTTGGACCACGACTTTAACCGCTCAGTCTCAAGCTTTTCACTTGACACCTTCACGCCACAAGCACATGGTTAGGGACAGCTTGGGTTAACCGCTTAAGCTAGGATTTTATTCCTGTGGGCCCTCCTATCCATTAATGCTCAAAGCCTTGGATCCTCTTTACCCTTGCCTTTTGGTTTAAAGGGTTACTGGCTTTTTCTGCTTGCTTTTTCTTTTTCTTTTTTTTTTCTTCAAGCTTTTCACTGTTTTTTCTTGCTTCAAGAATCAATTTTTATGATTTTTCAAATTATCAATAACATTTCTCCTTTTCCATTATTCTTTCGAGAACCAACAATTTTAACATTCATAAACAACAAATTAAAAAATATGCACTGTTCAAGCATTCATTCAGAAAACAAAAGGTATTGCCACCACATCAAAATAATTAAACTAATTTCAAGATAGAATTCAAAATCATGTACTTCTTGTTCTTTTGCAATTAAAGACATTTTTCACTTAAGAAAGGTGATGGATTTATAGGACATTCATAGCTTTAAGACATAGACACTAGACACTAATGATCATGTAATAAAGACACAAACATAGACAAGACATAAAGCATAATTTTCGAAAAACAGAAAAATAAGAACAAGGAAATTTAAAAACGGGTCCACCTTAGTGATGGCGGCTAGTTCTTTCTCTTGAAGATCTTATGGAGTGCTTGAGCTCATCAATGTCTCTTCCTTGCTTTTGTTGCTCCTCCCTCATGGCTCTTTGGTCTTCTCTAATTTCATAGAGGAGGATGGAGTGCTCTTGGTGCTCCACCCTTAGTTGTCCCATGTTGGAACTTAATTCTCCTAGGGAGGTGTTGATTTGCTCCCAATAGTTTTGTGGAGGAAAATGCATCCCTTGAGGCATCTCAGGGATTTTATGATGAAGAATTTCCTCATTCTCTTGTTGAGGTCAATGAGTGGGCTCTCTTGTTTGCTCCATCCTTTTCTTAGTAATGGGCTTTTCCTATTCAATGAGGGTGTCTTCCTCTATGACAACTCCAGCTGAATTGCATAGGTGACAAACGAGATAAGGAAAGGCTAACCTTGCCAAAGTAGAGGGCTTATCTGCCACCTTGTAGAGTTCTAGAGATATGATCTCATGAACTTCTACTTCCTCTCCATTCATCATACTATGGATCATGATAGCCCGGTCTATTGTAACTTCAGACCAGTTGCTAGTAGAAATTATAGAGCGTTGGATAAACTCCAACCATCTCCTAGCCACGGGTTTGAGGTCAAGCCTTCTTAGTTGAACCGGCTTGCCCCTTGAATCTCTCTTCCATTGAGCGCCTTCCACACAAATGTCCCTAAGGACTTGGTCCAACCTTTGATCAAAGTTGACCCTTCTAGTGAAAGGGTGAAGATCTCCTTGCATCATTGGCAAGTTAAATGCTAGCCTCACATTTTCCGAACTGAAATCCAAGTAATTCCCCCGAACCATTGTAAGCCAATTCTTTAGGTTCGGGTTCAAACTTTGGTCATGGTTCTTAGTGATCCATGCATTGGCATAGAACTCTTGAACCATTAAGATCCTGACTTGTTGAATGGGATTGGTGAGGATTTCCTAACCTCTTCTGCGAACTTCATGTCGGATCTCCGGATATTCACTCTTTTTGAGCTTGAAGGGGACCTCGGGGATCACTTTTTTCTTGGTCACAACTTCATAGAAGTGGTCTTGATGGACCTTTGAGATGAATCTCTCTATCTCCCATGACTCAGAGGTGAAAGCAATTGCCTTCCCTTTCCTCTTTCTAGAGGTTTCTCCGGCCTTTGGTGCCATTAATGGTTATGGAAAAACAAAAAGCTTTAGCTTTTCCCACACCAAACTTAGAAGTTTTGCTCGTCCTCGAGCAAAAGAAGAAAGAAAAGAGTAGAAGAAGAAGAAATGGAGGAGATGGAGGGTTGGTGTAGGTTCGGCCAAGGTGGGTTGTAGTGTGTATGTTGTGTGAAATTGAAGGTAGTGAGAAGGGGTATTTATAGGGTAAGAGAGGGGATGGTTTGGGAGGGAAATGGTTTGAATTTGAATGGTGAGGTAAGTGGGGTTTTATGATGGATGGATGTGAGTGGTTAAGAGAGTAAGATTTGATAGGTGAATGGTGTTTGGGGAAGAGTGTTATGGAAAGGTGTGAAGAGGAGAGAAGAAAAAGTGGGGTAGGTGGGGATCCTGTGGGGCCCACAAATCCTGAAGTGTCAAGGAATTCGAGTCCCTGCACCATTTTGGCATTCAAACTCCCATTCTGTGCCAATTCTGGCATTTAACGCCAGCTCTACTACCTTTCCTGGCGTTAAACGCCATTCTGCTGCCCATTTCTGGCGTTAAATTCCAGCCAGATGCCCATTTCTGGCGTTTAACGCCAGCCCGTGCCAGACAGCCCTTTCTGGCATTAAACACCCAGAGTGCTACCTATTCTGGTGTTTAACACCCAGAATGCTGCCAGGCTGGGCGTTAAATGCCCATTCTGCTATCCTTACTGGCATTTAAATGCCAGTAAGCCTGTCCTACAGGGTATGCTATTTTTAATGCTGTTTTTCATTCTATTTTTGATTTTTAAGTTGTTTTTGTGACTTCACATGATCATCAACCTAAAGAAAACATAAAATAACAATGGAAAACAAATAAATATAATTAAATAACATTGGGTTGCCTCATAATAAGCGCTTCTTTAATGTCAATAGCTTGACAGTGAGCTCTTAGAGAGCTTCACAGAGACTCAGAGCTTGATGTTGGCCTCCCAACACCAAACTTAGAAGTTGAGTGTGGGGGCTCTGTTTGACTCTGTATTGAGAGAAGCTTTTCATGCTTCCTCTCCATGGTTACAGAAGATGATTCTTGAGCCTTAAACACAAGGTAGTCCTCATTCACTTGAAGGACTAACTCTCCTCTGTCCACATCAATCACAGCTCTTGCTGTGGCTAGGAAGAGTCTTTCAAGGATGATGGATTCATCCTCTTCCTTCCCAGTATCTAGGATTATGAAATCAGCAGGGATGTACAGGCCTTCAACCTTCACCAAGACATCCTCTACAAGTCCATAAGCCTGTTTCCTTGAATTATCTGCCATCTCTAGTGAGATTCTTGCAGCTTGCACCTTAAAGATCCCTAGTTTCTCCATTACAGAGAGGGGCATGAGGTTTATACTTGACCCAAGGTCACACAGAGCCTTCTTAAAGGTCATGGTGCCTATGGTACAAGGTATTAAGAATTTTCAAGGATCCTGTTTCTTCTGAGGTAATTTCAGTTGAACCAGATCATTCAGTTCATTGATGAGCAATGGGGATTCATCCTCCCATGTCTCATTACCAATTAACTTGGCATTCAGCTTCATGATTACTCCTAGATATTGAGCAACTTGCTCTTCAACAATGTCTTCATCCTCTTCAGAGGAAGAATACTCATCAGAGCTCATGAATGGCAACAGTAAGTTCAGTGGAATCTCTATGGTCTCTATATGAGCCTCAGATTCCTTTGGTTCCTCATTAGGGAACTTCTTGGAGGCCAGTGAACGTCCATTGAGGTCTTCCTCCCTGGAAATCACTGCCTTTCCATCCTCTACAGGTTCGGCCATGTGGGACGTATTTATGGCCTTGCACTCTCTTTTTAGATTCTTTTCTGTATTGCTTGGGAGAGTACTAGGAGGGAGTTCAGTAACTCTTTTACTCAGCTGACCCACTTGTGCCTCCAAATTTCTAATGGAGGACCTTGCTTCAGTTATAAAACTGAGAGTGGTCTTAGATAGATCAGAGACTACAATTGCTAAGTCAGAGTGGCTCTGCTTAGAATTCTCTATCTGTTGCTGAGAAGATGATGGAAAAGGTTTGCTATTGCCAAACCTGTTTCTTCCACCACTGTTATTATTGAAGCCTTGATTAGGCTTCTGTTGATCCTTCCATGAGATATTAGGATGATTCCTCCATGAAGGATTATAGGTGTTTCCATAGGATTCTCCCATGTAATTCACCTCTTCCATTGCAGGATTCTCAGGATCATAAGCTTCTCCTTCAGGGGAGGCTTCTTTAGTACTGCCTGATGCAGCTTGCATTTCAGTCAGACTCTGAGAAATCATATTGACTTGCTGAGTCAATATTTTGTTCTGAGCCAATATGGCATTCAGAGTATCAATCTCAAGAACTCCTTTCTTCTGAGTTGTCCCATTATTTACAGGATTTCTTTCAGAAGTGTACATGAACTGGTTATTTGCAACCATTTCAATGAGTTCCTGGGCTTCTGCAGGCGTCTTCTTCAGATGAAGAGATCCTCCAGCAGAATGGTCCAATGACATCTTGGACAATTCAGACAGACCATCATAGAATATACATATGATGCTCCATTCTAAAAACATGTCAGAAGGACACCTTCTGATCAATTGCTTGTATCTTTCCCAAGCTTCATAGAGGGATTCACCTTTCTTCTGTCTGAAGGTTTGGACTTTCACTCTAAGCTTGCTCAACTTTTGAGGTGGAAAGAATTTGGTCAAGAAAGCATTGACCAACTTTTCCCAAGAGTTCAGGCTATCTTTAGGTTGTGAGTCCAACCATGTCCTAGCTCTGTCTCTTACAGCAAAGGGGAAAAGCATAAGTCTGTAGACCTCAAGATTAACCCCATTGGTCTTAACAGTGTCACATATTTGCAAGAATTCAGCTAAGAACTGATGAGGATCTTCCAATGGAAGTCCATAAAACTTGCAGTTCTGCTGCATCAGAGAAACTAATTGAGGCTTAAGCTCAAAGTTGTTTGCTCCAATTGTAGGAATTGAGATGCTTCTTCCATAGAAGTCAAAAGAGGGTGCAATAAAGTCACCAAGCATCTTCCTTGCATCTCCACCATTGTTATTGGGTTCGGCCATCTCTTCTTCTTTTTCAAAAAATTCTGTCAGGTCCTCTCCAGAGTGTTGTGCTTTAGCTTCTCTTATTTTCCTCTTTAGAGTCCTTTCAGGTCGGATCAGCTTCAACAAGAATGTTCTTATCCTTGCTCCTGCTCATATGAAAGAGAAGAGAACAGAAAGGAATAAAAATCCTCTATGTCACAGTATAGAGATTCCTTTATGTGAGTAGAAGAATAGAAGAGTAGAATGAAGAAGAGAGAAGATGAAGAATTCGAATACAAAGAAGGAGAGAGGGTTCGAATTATAAGAAGAAGAGAAGTGTTAGTAAATAAATAAATAAATAGAAAGAGATGAGAGAGAGAGAGAGAGAGAGAATTTTAATTTAAAATAAAAGGAAAATATTTTAGTTTTTATTTTAATTATTGGTTAGTATTCAAAAATTGAGGGAAGAAATAAAATAAAATTTGAAAACTAAATAAATTAATTAATTAAAAAGATTTTTGAAAAAGTGGTTAGTGATAGCTAAGTGGTTTTGAAAAAGATATGATTGAAATAGAAAACTTTAAAATCAAACAAAAAGTCAAGTAGTTAATTGAAAAAGATTTAAAAATCAATTTTGAAAAGATAAGAAGTTAGAAAAGATTTTGAAATTAAGTTTTGAAAAAGATATGATTGAAATTTATTTTGAAAAAGATTTGAAAAGGAAATTAAAAAGATTTGATTTTTGAAATTAAAGTTGATTACTTGACTAACAAGAAACTAAAGGATATGATTCTAGAATTTAAAGATTGATCATTTCTTAATAGGCAAGTAACAACTTGAAAATTTTTGAATCTAAACATTAAATGTTAGCATTAATTTCGAAAATATGAAATAAAAATAAGAAAAAGATTTTGAAAATCAATTTTGAAAATTTTCGAAAATAATAAAAAATGAAAAGATTTAATTTTTGAAAAGGATTTGAAAAAGATAGAATTTTTAAATTGAAATTTTGACTTGACTAACAAGAAACAACCAAATTTTAAAACTTTTTGACTAAATTAATTCAAAATTTCGAAATTTATGAGCAAAATAAGAAAAAGATATTTTTTTTATTTTTGATTTTTAATGTGGAGAGAGAAAAACATAAAAATGACACAAAACATGAAAAATTAAGATCAAAACGAAAAATGCATGCAAGAATACTTTGAATGCCAAGATGAACACCAAGAACACTTTGAAGATCATGATGAACATCAAGAACATATTTTTGAAAATTTTTAAGAAAAGAAAAATATGCAAGACACCAAACTTAAAAATTTTTAAACTACAGACACTAATAATTCAAGAATGCATATGAAAAACAAGAAAAGACACCAAACAAGAAAAAATTAAAGATCAAACAAAAGAATTCATCAAGAACAACTTGAAGATCATGAAGAAACTCAATGCATGAATTTTCGAAAATTTTTGAGAAAAATTAAAACATGCAATTGACACCAAACTTAAAATTTGACATAAGACTCAAACAAGAAACACAAATTTTTTTTTATTTTTATGATTTTATTAATTTTTTTTTGTAATTTTTCGAAAATATTTTGGAAAAGGAAATAAAAAGATAAAAAAATTTTAATAAGAATTCTAGGAATCATGCGATGTTAGTCTAAAGCTACGGTCCAAAAATTTAGACATGGCTTAATAGCTAGCCAAGCTTCAGCATACAAATCAGACATACAACAGCCAATTAGATGGGAATCCAAAGGCTCTTACAATGATAAGTGGAAGCCTCAGTCCAATAAATTTAGACATGGCTTAACAGCCAGCCAGGCTTCAACATATCATCTGAAACTCTAGAATTCATTCTTAAAAATTCTGAAGAACAAATATAAATTATATTTTTTTGAATGATTTTTCGAAAATAAAAAGAATAAAAACAAAAAGCTTAAAATTAAAATAAAATTACCTAATTTGAGCAACAAGATGAACCGTCAGTTGTCCAAACTTGAACAATCCCAAGCAACGGCACCAAAAACTTGGTGCACGAAATTGTGATCTCTAACAATGGCGCCAAAAACTTGGTATGCATAATCTTAATCTCAACTCTTTTTCACAACTCCTCACAACTAACCAGCAAGTGCACTGGGTTGTCCAAGTAATACCTTACGTGAGTAAGGGTCGATCCCACGGAGATTGTCGGCTTGAAGCAAGCTATGGTCATCCTTGTAAATCTCAGTTAGGCAGATTCAAATGGTTATGAGGTTTTGATAATTAAAATATAAATAAAATATAAAATAAGATAAAGTTACTTATGTAATTCATGGGTGGGAATTTTAGATAAGCGTCTGGAGATGCTTTATTGCTTCTGAACCTCTGCTTTCCTATTGTCTTCTTCCAACCATGCGTTACCTCCTTCCATGGCAAGCTGTATGATCCTCTCGGATGAAAACAAATTCATATGCGCTGTCACCGCACGGCTAATCATCTGTCGATTCCCGTTAGCGTCGGAATAGGCCCATTGTCCTTTTGCACACTGTCACTTGTGCCCCACATTCGCAGGTTTGAAGCTCGTCACAGTCTTCCCTTCCCAGATCCTACTCGGAATACCACAGACAAGGTTTAGACTTTCTGGATCTCAGGAATGCTGCCAATGGTTCTAGCCTATACCACGAAGACTCTGATCTCATGGAATGGAATGCTCTGTTGTCAGGAGAGGCAACCATGCATCGTGAACTAGGAGGCCAAGAGATACACACTCAAGCTATTGCAGATAGAACGGAAGTGGTTGTCAGGCACGCGTTCATAAGTGAGAATGATGATGAGTGTCACGGGTCATCACATTCATCAGGTTGAAGTGCAAGTGAATATCTTAGAGAAGAAGTAGGCGTGAATTGAATAGAAAAATAATAGTACTTATATTAATTCACGAAGAACAGCAGAGCTCCACACCTTAATCTATGGGGTCTAGAAACTCCACCATAGAAAATACATAAGTAAAAGGTCTAGGCATGGCCGTGAGGCCAGTCTCCAAACGTGTACAATAGATGATAGTATTCAATTGATCAAAAACTCCTCTATTCTATAAATCTCTAAAAGTAGTTTTTATACTAAACTAATAACTAGGGTTTACAGAAAATAAGTAACTAAGTGCAGATAGTGCAGAAATCTACTTCCGGGACCCACTTGGTGTGTGCTTGGACTGAGCATTGAAGCTTTTTCATGCTTAGGCTGTTCCTGGAGTTAAAATCCAGCTTTGGTGCCAGTTTGGGCGTTTAACTCCAATTGTGGTGCCAGTTTGGGCGTTTTACGCCAAGATATTTTAGGCTGACTTTGAACACCAGTTTGGGCCATCAAATCTCGGACAAAGTATGGACTATTATATATTTCTGGAAAGCCTAGGATGTCTACTTTCCAACGCAATTAAGGGCGCGCCAATTTGGCTTCTGTAGCTCCAGAAAATTCACTTAGAGTGCATGGATGTCAGAATCCAACAGCATTTGCAGTCCTTTTTTCAGCCTCTGAATCAGATTTTTGCTCAGGTCCCTCAATTTCAGCCAGAAAATACCTAAAATCACAGAAAAACACAAAAACTCATAGTAAAATCCAAAAATGTGAGTTTTGAATAAAAACTAATAAAAATATAATAAAAATTTATGAAAACATACTAAAAATTATGTAAAAATAATGCCAAAAAGGGTATAAATTATCTGCTCATCAGCTTGGCAGATATAGTAGGTATCAGCCCTCAAGTCTGTGAGCCCCGCATATTTTTAGAAGAGGGAGAAAGGCCTATCCGTCAACCTCAAAGGCGGTTGAACCCCACCATCTTAGAAGTTGTCAAGAAGGAAGTGACCAGATTGCTTGAAGCTGACATCATCTACCCCATCTCGGATAGTGAATGGGTTACCCCAGTACAGGTGGTACCAAAGAAGTCTGGAGTCACAACACTGAAGAATGAGCATGGAGAACTCATGGCAACTAGAGTGCAGAACTCCTGGCGGGTGTGCATTGATTACAGGCGCCTCAACCAGGCTACTCGCATGATGATGCCTTTTGGCTTATGTAATACACCAGCTACGTTTCAAAGGTGCATGATAAGTATTTTCTCAGATCTTCTTGAGAGATGTATGGAAGTTTTTATGGATGACTTTAGTGTGTATAGTGATTCATTCAACCTTTGTTTGGATAGTTTAGCTAGAGTATTAGAAAGGTGTGTTAGTTCAAACCTTGTATTAAATTTTGAAAATGCCATTTTATGGTAAAACAAGGTATTGTTCTAGGACATGTTGTTTCTAATACTGGTATTTCTGTAGATCTAGCAAAGGTAGATGTGATTTCTGGTTTACCTTACCCCTCCTCCATGAGGGAAGTCCGTTCGTTCCTTGGTCATGCAGGTTTCTACTGGATATTTATCAAGGACTTCAATAAGGTAGCATTGCCTTTATCCTAACTGCTACAGAAGGATGTTGAGTTCGAGCTGAGTGAGGACTGCATGGAAGCGTTTGATAAGCTGAAGATTGCCTTAACTCAAGCTCCGATTGTGAGAGGGCCCGACTGGAGTCAGCCATTTGAGATTATGTGTGATGCTTCCAACCACGTAGTAGGAGCGGCGCTGGCTCAGCGCGAAGGTAAGGCCCCTTATATAATTGCTTATGCTTCTAAGACCTTAGACGCTGCTCAGTCTAATTATACTATCACTGAAAAAGAGCTTCTGGCTATTGTTTTTGCTCTGGAAAAATTCCGAGCCTACTTACTTGGTACTAAAGTGGTAGTATACTCAGGCCATGCAGCTCTAAAAAATTTGTTAGCTAAAAAGAGTCCAAACCAAGGTTAATACGTTAGATATTGTTGCTGCAAGAATTTGATTTAGAAATAAAAAATAGGAGTGGTTCCCAGAATTTAGTGGCAGACCACTTGAGTCGCCTAGAGCACATTAAGAGTGACTCCACTGCTATCAATGATGCTTTTCCATTTGATAGCTTGCACGCAATATCTGAGGTAGTTCCTTGGTATGCACCTATAGCTAATTATTTGGTTAGTCATACCTTCCTCCCAATTTTACTAAGCATCAAAAGGACAAGCTTAAAAGTGAGTCCAAATATTATATATGGGATGACCCATATTTATGGAGGTGTGGTGCTGATCAAATAATTAGAAGGTGTGTGCCACAATCAGAATTCCAGTCAATTTTAGAGACCTGTCACTCTTCTGAGAGTGGTGGACATTTTGGTCCTCAAAGAACAGCTAGAAAAATTTTAGATTGTGGATTCTGGTGTCCCACTCTTTTTAAGGATGCTAGTGCCTTTTGTAATTCTTTCTCCCTATGCCAAAGGTTTAGGAATATATCCAATAGGGATGAGATGCCCCGACAGCTTATGTTATTCTGTGAAATTTTTGATGTTTGGGGCATTAACTTCATGGGTCCATTTCCAAACTCTAGTGGTTTCTTATACATATTGTTAGCAGTTGATTATGTTTCTAAATGGGTGGAAGCAATTCCTACCCGTACTGATGATGCTAATGTTGTTGTCTCCTTTGTTCGAAATAATATTATCTGTCACTTTGGATCACCACGAGCAATCGTGAGTGATCAAGGCACTCATTTTTGTAATAAGAGATTGACAGGTTTACTGAAGAAACATGGCATTGTTCACAAGGTAGCAACGACTTACCATCCTCAGACCAATGGGCAAGCCGAGGTTTCTAACAGAGAGATAAAGCGCATATTGGAGAAGATTTTCAAGCCTCATAGAAAAGACTGGAGCACTAGGCTTGTAGATGCGCTTTGTGCTTATCGGACATCATACAAGATACCTGTCGGAATTAGTCCATTCCGCCTAGTCTATGGCAAGGCTTGTCACCTCCCAGTGGAGGTGGAGCACAAAGCTTTCTGGGCGGTAAGGGAATGCAGCATGGGATTTGAGAAAGCTGGTGCTGAAAGGAAGCTGCAACTAGCAGAACTAGAGAACCTTCGACTCAAAGCATATGACAACTCCAGGCTATACAAAGAGAGGGTGAAGGCTGTGCATGACAAGCATATCAAGAGAAGAGAGTTCAAACCTGAGGAGCTAGTTCTCCTTAATAATTCAAGGTTGAGGCTCATGCCAGGCAAGCTACGATCAAGATGGGAAGGCCCCTACCGGGTGGAAAAGGCTGAGCCATATGGCATCTTTCACCTGAGTCATCCTTCAAGTTCCAAATTCATCAAAGTCAATGGCCACCGCTTGAAGCTGTATCACGGTGAGAAGATGAAGCACAACAAGGAGCTGGAGATCTTCCTCTTGGAGGATCCACCAACAGAAGGAGACTGAGCTTGTGGACCATCCAACTTAAGGACGTTAAAGAAAAGTGCTAGGTGGGAGACAACCTACCATGGTACGATCTTTCATTTTTATTCCTAGTGTTATCTTATTTTTATCAGTGTTACTTTATAAATTCTGCATAAGCACCTGCATTTTGCATAAAAAAAAATGCATTCGACGCACAAGTGTCTAGGACGCGCACGCGTCATATGTGAATGCGAAAAACATTAGGTTTGAACATAGAGTTGCGTGGGAGTGGCGAAGGAAGCGTGCTTTACGCGCAAGCAAGCCCACGCGTACGCGTACCTCACGCGTGCGCGTCACTTGCAGCTTTGGCAATCCACGCTTACGCGTCAAGCACACGCACGCGTGGATATGGAAATCGGCGTAAATAGCATGCTGAACAGAGAGTTGTGATGGTCTGGGGCTGGCACTGTGCTAGAGGCACAAAATCACTCACGCGTACGTGTCCCTGACGCGTGCGCGTCCTTTCGCTTTCAGACCACCCACGCGTGCGCGTGCCTAACGCGCACACGTCATATGCAAATTTTGGTTTCTATCCTATGCGAACAGAGACTTGTGCGTGCATGCGGCTGCTCTCGCGCGACTGGCACGGCCAAGGGCACGCGTACGCGTGCCAAACGGTTACGCGTCGAATTCAATTTTGCGCGACCCACGCGTACGCGTGCGCGTTGCATGCGCCGCCTCACTTATAGCAGTATGCCGCCCAGAATTCAGTTTTCCACCTCCCAAATCCTAATTCTCTTTCATTCCTAATTCTTCCTTCTTTCTTCTTCCTTCTTTCCTCCTTCTTATTTCTTACTTCCTACTACTTTCTTCTTCCCTTTTTTTCATCTTCTTCCTCAGGTTTCTTTTCTCCCTCTCCTCTACTCTTTCATTCTTCTTTTAATTATTGCATTTTATTTATTTTTCTTTCTTCCCAAATTTTATATTAGCTTAGTTATTTATGGTTTCTTTTTCATTCTTTTATCATGCATTTTTATGTTGGTGTTGGAGTTTTATTTGGGTATTACTTTATTATAATTGAGCTTGTGGATATTATGAGGAGTGATTTGACAATTGACATTTAATTTTGGGTCTCATATACACTTGGATTCATTATTCTACTTCCTATTTTAACTTGCACACCAAGTGTTTGTGAAAAAGCTCTTATGGCATTTTGAATTCTTTTTTATTCTATTCTTACTACTTTAATGCCTCTTTTTCACAACTCTTGCAATCCACATGTATTGAGTATATCATTCACAATTGTCATCATACAAGTGCTATTTAATTTGGTATATTTAATAATTGATGCTTGAGTTATGCTTCTCATGCCTATTACTTGCATGTTTTTAACCCTCTTGCATCTAATTGTTATGAATTGCCTTCATGATTTTTACTTAATGTCTTCTATGCATGTTGTAGCTACCATGTATAGGACATTATTATTACTTTGCCATTCATTATTCCTTGGATTTTCCTCCTTCCAATTATTAGTTCTCTATGCTTGAAATTAATTCTCTTTCTTCCTTCTTTAGGATGGCCACTAAATGAGGAAAGGAGAAGGCTTCTGAAAAGCCACTAACAAGGAGAGGAACCAAGAGAGCTCCGGCTAAGGCGCCACCATCTACAAGCGTCAAGCCACCAACAAAGCGGGTGAAGAGGATCATTAAAGTTGATGAAGCAGAGAAAGCCTTTCCTGCACGGGACTCCACATGGTTCACTAACCGTTATTGCGAGCAGATGTTCCCCATCCTAGCCGAGAGAAACTACAATAATGAGCATTTACTCATTCTCCCAACATATTTTGTTGATTTTGTGGAGCCCCACATCGAGAGGAGACAGTGGGGATTCTTAAGGAGGCAGCTGCGAGAGGCCAACCTATCATGGGTAGTTGAATTCTACTCCAACTTCTACTCGTCTACCCTACAGACTGTCTATGTTCGTCAGCAGCAAGTCCCTGTCTCCGAGGGTTCCATACAGAGAGCACTGGATCTTCCACCTAGCCCAGAGGGATTGGATGCATATCAAGAGGCCTCTCTTAAGCGCCAGATGTATCAGTTCGACTGGGATAACGTCCTTGGGGTTATAGCCCAACCTGGAAGCACCGGTCAAAACCCAAGAGCATCTCAGCCCAATCACTTACCTTGGAGGCTCGCGTGTGGGCACAGATTATGTCCCACTATATCTTTCTGAGCACTCACGAGTCCACCTTCACAGCAGACATGGTTGTTCTCATCTGGTGCATCTTGACAGAGCAACCTCTCAACCTGCCCCGACACATCCGGCAAGTCATGGGACACGTGCAGATAGCGGGTAACCTGCCTTTCCCCGCATTGGTTTCAGATTTAGTCTCTGCAGCAGGTGTTTCCTATTGGGTAGGGGATACCAAGACCGTGATCCCAAGGGCCGATCAGTATGTCCTGAATGGGAAGTACATCAGACCTCCAGTTCCCTCTGCGAGCCGGCTTCCAGGCCCATCTTTGGACACTCCTCCTTCTTCTACTCCACCATCATCCACGCCACAAGCACCATCCACCCGTCAGATGTTTCTTCATATCCTTCAGAGGTTTCACCGGCAAGACCGGTGGATGGAGCAATTGGAGCGCCACAACAAGCGCCGATACAACTATTTGAAGGAGCTCATTGATGGTACTCACCCACCTCCAAAACAGAAGGACACCCGAATTCCCCTTCACCTAGTAGCACAGGGAGCCATGACGAGCCAGACAGTGGAGGCGATGCTTCCAGCCCTACCTTGCTCATTACTAATGGTACGGAGGACCGTGCCAAGCCTTAAGTGTGGGGAGGTCAGTGCTTGACTTCCGGAGGTAATCTCTCTCTCTTAACACCAATATGTTATTTTTTCTGTGTTAGATAGGATAGATTGTATGATAGTAGTTGCTTGCATGTATGTTTTGCTTGGTTGAAGTAATGAAATTCTTTTCAAGACCCTATTTTATAGTATTTCACTAATTCAAATTAAAATTTGTGTTAAACTTGTTTGAAGATTGTAATTTGGAACATGGTTTATAGCTAAGAACACACAACCTGTGAGATTTTGAGCTTAATTATATGGTTACATTATCTAACCATAATATTTTATTCTTGTGTGTTTTCTTCCCTATGATTGCAATCTATAGTTTGTTCCATTCTATATGTCCATTGTTTAGTGTATTTGAATTCATACATATGGTTGAGGCCATCATTTGTTATTAGCTCACTTATCCCAAATAGCCTACCACTTCAATTACCCTTGTTTGCCACTTTGACTCTTTTTAATCCCCATTTGTTCTTTATATTACCACATCACTAGCTTTAAGCAGAAAAATAATTAATTACCCCATTTGAATCTTTGGTTAGCTTAAGATAGAGAGTGTGTGTCAACTAAGTGCGGGAAAATGTGGGAACTTAGGTTGATGAGAATGTGTTGTATTTTATTGACAAAAATATTGGGAATTCGGGTGCTTACTCATGTAAAAATTGAAAAATCATATGCATTGATATATTATGCTTTCATTTATATATATATATATATATATATATATATATATAATAATAATAATAATAATAATAATAATAATAATAATAATAATAATAATAATAATAATAATAATAATAATAATAATAATAATAATAATAATAATAATAATAAGAAAAAAAAGAGAAATAAAAAAAACAAAAAATACTTATGAATAGGGGACAAAATTACCCCAATGTTAAGTCCAATAAAAAGATCAATGCATATATGGTGGAATTAAAAATTGATACATGAGTATGTGATGGAAAAGTGGGTTTTTGGATAGATAGGCATGATTTTAGAATTATATAGAGTGTGTGTGTGTGTGTTAGGTGAGAACTTAGATTAGTCAAAGATTCATATTATAGCTCACTTGGCCATACATATATCCTCACCCTTACATTAGCCCCATTACAACCTTGAAAAGACCTCATGATGTTTGCATTTGTACACTAAATATCTGTTGATTGGTTAGATGAAGAACAAAGTTTTAGAAAGCATGACTAGAGAAAGGTAGAGTGGATTAACCATAGACACTTGAGCAATTAGAGTGCATATACACTTCCAGTGAGGGTTCAATGCTTGATTCTATGTTCCCTGCTTTCATGAGCTATCTTCTTACACGTTTACCTGTCTTTTATTGTGTGATTTGAATTAGTAAAATCTGATTTATGTTTGTCTTGAAGAACTTGTTTACTTTTAACCAAGTAGGTAAAAGCATCTTAGTATATAGTTACATTCATTTACATAGGCTGCATTGCATGAGTCTTACTTTCCCCATTCATTCGTTTGGTCTCCTTGAACTTAACATGAGGATATGCTAATGTTTAAGTGTGGGGAGATTGATAAACCACTATTTTATGGTTTATCTTGTGCTAAATTGAGTGGTTTCTATCAACTCTTTGCACACTTATTCATACAATTTGCATGGTTTTACAAATCCTTCCCAATTTTGTTCTATGATTAAAAACTTGCTTCCTAAGCCTTTAAATTGTGTATTTTTAATTCCTCTTTATACCATTCGATGCCGTGATTTGTGTGTTAAGTGTTTTCAGGCTATATAGGGCAGGAATGGCTTAGAGGATGGAGAGGAAGCTTGCGAAAATGGAAGGAACACAAGAAATAAAAGAGATGACCAACGAGGATCGACGGGCGCGCATGGCTCACGCGTGCGCATGACTTGAAGCTTTTCACAGCGACGCGTACGCGTAACTGACGCGTGACAAGCAAAATTGCTCAGCGATGCGTGTGCGTGACTGATGCGTACGCATGACACGCGAAGAGGACCATCGACGCGTATGCGTGACTGATGCGTACGCGTGACGTGCGCCACGTGCAGAAATCGCAGAAGACGATGGGGGCGATTTTGGGCTGGTTTTGGACCTAGTTTTTGGCCTAGAAACACAGACTAGAGCCGGGGGACAAGCAGAGATTCAACACACATTCTCATTCATTTAGTTTTTAGCTTTAGATTTTGAATCTTAGAAAAAAAAAACTACTACTTCCTCTAGGGTTCTTCACATTCATAGATTTTTTAGTTTTATGCTTTTAGATTGGATATTGAGAAGAGTTACTACCTCCGTTTGAAGTCTCTATCATTACAGTTTGCTTTCCTATTTCCTTACTCTTTTACTTTTCATTCACTTTGTTCAGAGTTACATATGGATATCTTCGATTTTGGAATTTATTAATGCAAAGAATTATTTTTACTTTTAATTAATTTTCTGTTATTACTTTGTTTGAATTACCATGTCTTCTTTTCATTCCCTTTATATGTTTATGAAAATGGCATTCATGTCAATGGAGTAGACTCCCAACTTGACTTGGGAGTGGATTAATAGGAGACCCTTGAGTTAGAATACTCAAGTGTTAATTGGTAATTGAAAGTTGTTGGCTGACTCTCTAGTCACTAACGCTAATCCTTCCATAGGAGAGGATTAGGACTTGTGAATCAGAGTTGGTTCAGTTACTTGACTTTCCTTTATTCAGTAAGGGATAACTAAGTAGAAACAACAACCTCTTACCATTACACTTGGGAAAATTCAACAAGCATAGAACTTCCAATTAATCTTCTCCCAGTCAAGACTTTTTAATTCAAATATATAAAACCTCTTGTAACTATTGCTTTAATTAATAATCATTTTATTCTTCCGTCCTCCAACTCTAAAATTTCTCAGAAAATTCCTGACCAATAACTTGCACTCTTTTGTCAACTCGTTGGGAGACGACCTGGGAATTCTACTCCCAGTATTTTATTCTTAAATTGTGACAACTCTTTTAAATTGATAAGCAAAATTTTCGTCGGTTAAGAACTATACTTGCAACGCTGTTCTTATTATAAATTCTTAATCGGCAATTTTTCTGCCCATCAGTGACCTAGGCATTTGTGCCATAATAATGCCGAATTTTTATTTAGTTTTCATTTTGTACCTGATTGCAGTATTTAATTATTATAGGAATTCAAATAAAGCCTATATAGATTATCACCAAATGACCAGAGAAAATATTATTCGAATTATAAAAGAGACTGACTTTATTGTTTCCGAACAAACAAAAATAACCTGATTTGTCCAAACGAGAAACAGAAACTAAATTCCGTCTAAATGATGGTATATAAAATGCCTCTAATAAATCCAAGTAAAATTGGTGCGGAATTTATAACCACAAACTAACCGGCAAGTGCACCGGGTCGTACCAAGTAATACCTCAAGTGAGTGAGGGTCGATCCTATGAGGATTGATGGACTAAGCAACAATGGTTGATTAATTTACTTAGCTAGACAAGCAGAAAATGGTGTTTAAGAGTTCAAAAGCATTAAATAGTAAATTCAGTAAATTAGAAAGCAAGCAATAAACGAGTTGTGAATAATATATGGAGAAACAGTTAAGGCTTCAGAGTTATCTATTTTTCGAATTGACTTTTCTTACTAACTATTTTAATCATGCAAGATTCAATTCATGGCAAACTATATATGACTAAGCCCTAATTCCTTAGACCTTCTTAATCTACTCTAACTTTCATCAACCGCCAATTCCTAGGTCACTTAATTCCAATTAGAGGATGAAGTTCAATTCTAGTTTATATGCCACAAAAATCTTAATTACCCAAATATAAGAGGATTATATATTACGTATCCTGTTAAGTCCAGATAATTAGAAATTTAGGAGAATATGTTTTCAAGTTGTTGTTCGAGTAAAGAGCTTTTTCAAGTTATACAAGAACTCAATTAGAACAAGGGTCATACTTCCGTTCCACCCAAATTCATAAGATAAAGAACGAAAACAATTTTTGAAATATAAATCAGTACATGAATTAAAATAGAAAAATAATAGTATCAATCCATACAATAGATAGAGATCCTAACCTTAACAATGGAGGTTTTGTTGCTCATGGTTCAAAGAGAAAATAAGGATTCTGAAAAAACTGTAAATTGCGGAATGAGGTAGAAGAGAAGAGCGAAGCCCCAAGGGATGATTCTTTTCCCTTTTATATCTAATCCTAATTAATGTAAAATATATTTTCTAAAACTAAAATAATATCTTTTTCTAATTGTAAATAAAATAAAAGTTGAATCAAAATTAATTAATTTCAGCGTAGCTTTGTATGAGTGCTTGGGGACCACTTGGGGCATTCGGATCAACGCTGAACTTGGAAATTCCCAAGTTCAGTGTGGAGGAGGCAGCAGTGTTTTGCTTGTTTCCCTTTGAGTCCACGCTGAACTTAGCTTTTTCCAAGTTCAACGTGGGATGTGGTGTGTGCTTCCCTGGGAGCTTTCAAGTTCCACGCTGAACTTGGTAGGGGCCAAGTTCAACGTAGAGGAGACAGAGGTTTCTGGAGAAGAAGTATGCACTATTATATATCGTTGGAAAATCCTAGAAGTTAGATTTCCAATGCCGCTGGAATCATGTCAATTGGACCTCTGTAGCTCAAGTTATTCCTATTTGAGTGCAAGAAGGTCAGGATTGACAGCATCATTTGCTTTCTCCCTTTTCTACTACAAAACTCCGTCAAATCCATCCAAATGCTACCTGAAATAAATAGAATTGTGCACAACTCAAAGTAGCATCCATAGTGGCTAAAAGATATTTAAATTTTAATTAAACTTAGCAATTCAAGTGCAAATTCACAAGGAAAAGATAGATAAGATGCTCACTGGTGCACGAAATTGTAAATCACACTTTTCACAACTCGTACCACTAACCAGCAAGTGCACTGGGTCATCTAAGTAATACCTTACGTGAGTAAGGGTCGATCTCACGGAGATTGTCGGCTTGAAGCAAGCTATGGTTATTTTGTAACTCTTAGTTAGGAAATTAATGATAAGAGTGATTGTATTTATGAAGAGTAAATAACATAAAATAAATAATACTTGTTATGCAGTAATGGAGAACAGGTTGAGGTTTTGGAGATGCTCTATCCTCGGGATCTCTGCTTTCCTACTGTCTTCTTTTTCACGCACGCAAAGCTCCTTCCATGACAAGCTGTATGTTGGTGGATCACCGTTGTCAATGGCTACCATCCGTCCTCTCAGTGAAAATGGTCCAAATGCGCTGTCACCGCACGGTTAATCATCTGTCGGTTCTCACTCATGTTGGAATAGGATCCATTGATCCTTTTGCGTCTGTCACTATGCCCAACACTCGTGAGTTTGAAGCTCGTCACAGTCATCCCATCCCAGATCCTACTCGGAATATCACAGACAAGATTTATACTTTCTGGATCTCAGGAATGACCGCCAATAATTCTAGCCTATACCACGAAGACTCTGATCTCACGGATTTGAATGCTCTGTTGTCAGGAGATGTAATCAAACACGTGAACCAGGAATCAAGGAGATACACACTCAATCTAAGGTAGAATGGAAGTGGTTGTCAGGCACGCGTTCATAGGTTGAGAATGGTGATGAGTGTCACGGATCATCACATTCATCATGGTTAAGTACGAGCGAGTATCTTAGAACAGAAACAAGGGTAATTGAATAGAAAACAGAAGTAATTGCATTAATCCATCGAGACACAGCAGAGCTCCTCACTCCCAACCATGGAGTTTAGAGACTCATGCCGTAGAGGATACAAAATTCAGATGTGAAGTGTCATGAGGTACATAGTAAGTCTCTAAAAGTTGTTTTTATACTAAACTAGTAGCTAGGGTTACAGAAAATAAGTAACTAAGTGCAGATAGTGCAGAAATCCACTTCCGGGGCCCACTTGGTGTGTGCTTGGGCTGAGCATTGAGCTTTACACGTGTAAAGGCTTCTCTTGGAGTTAAAGGCCAGGTTGCAACCTGTTTGTGGCGTTTAACTCTGGTTTGTAACCTGTTTCTGGCGTTTAACTTCAGAATAGGGCAGGAAGTTGGCGTTTGAACGCCAGTTTGCATCATCAAAACTCGGGAAAAGTATAGACTATTATATATTGCTTGAAATCCCTGGATGTCTACTTTCCAATGCAATTAAGAGCGCGCCAATTGGGTTTCTGTAGCTCTAGAAAATCCATTTCGAGTGCAGGGAGGTCAGAATCCAACAGCATCTGCAATCCTTTTTCAGCCTCTGAATCAGATTTTTGCTCAGGTCCCTCAATTTCAGCCAGAAAATACCTGAAATCAAAGAAAAACACATAAACTCATAGTAAAGTCCAGAAATGTGAATTTTGCATAAAAGCTAATAAAAACATAGTAAAAACTAACTAAATCATACTAAAAAACTACCTAAAAACAATGCCAAAAAGTGTATAAATTATCCGCTCATCACAACACCAAACTTAAATTGTTGCTTGTTCCTAATAAACCCCAATTTTTTGGTTTATCTTGTGCTTAATTTGGGTGATTTTATCACCTTTTCTCACATTTATTCAATGAAATAGCATGGTTTTGTAATTCTCCCTTGATTTGTGCTTAAATGTGAAAATATATTTTTTAGGCCTTAAAATAGCTAAATTTAACTCACTTTAATTCCATTCGATGCCTTGATATGTTTGTTGAGTGATTTCAGGTTCATAAGGCAAGTATTGGATGGAAGAAGTGAGGAGAAAAGCATGCAAAGTGGGAGAACTCATGAAGAAATGAAGGAACCGTAAAGCTGTCAAGTCCGACCTCTTCGCACTCAATCGACCATAACTTGAGCTACAGAGGTCCAATTGAGGTGATTCTAGTTGCGTTGGAAATATAACATTCGGGGCTTAAAAATGATATAAAATTTGCCATATGTTACTTTGCGTTTAGGGGCACGCACGCGCCATGTACGCGTGCGCGCTGATGCTGTCTGTGGCCCACTAAAGTGAAATCGCCCCCAGCGATTTCTGAAGCACTTTGGGCCCAACCCAACTCATTTCTAATGCTATTTCATGCAGAATTCAAGCTTGGGCAAAGGGGGAGAAATTTTTTGTAGTGTAGCATCATGTAGTTTAGTTTCTAGAGAGAGAAGCTCACTCTTCTCTCTAGAATTAGGGTTCTTAGGATATTTCCATCTTAGATCTAGGTTTAATTCATGCTTTGATTTACTCTTCTTCTTCTACCCTTCCTCTTTCTAGTTTTGTATTTAATTCATGTAATTCTCTACTTTTATGTTGATGCATTTTTGTTCTTCTATTTTCAATTCAATGCAATTTATGATTCATGTTCCCTTATTGTTGATTTGGTTTTGTTGTTGTTTAATTCCTTGCAATTGAGTAGTGTAGATTTACTTTCCTTGCTATTTTAGTATGTTTCCTTTTATGCCTTCCAAGTGTTTGATGAAATGCTTGGTTGAATTTTAGAGTAGAATTTTAGTGCTCTTGGCTTGGGAAGGTAACTTAGGAACTCTTGAGTCACTAATGTCCAAGTGATTGACGATTGGGAGCCATTAATGCTAGATCTCACCAATTGATTAGGTGTAGAACTAGGACTTATGGACTTGGATTGATATAGCTCACTTGACTTTTCTCTACTATTAGTTAGGGGTTAACTTAGTGGGGTTGATCCTTGCCAATTCTCATGTTGTGGTTAGTGATTAGGATAGAGATCCTTGACCACCAATCTTTGCCAAGACCTCTTTAGTTGTTAGTTGTCTTCATTTCCATTTACTTTTCATGTCTCCTATCAAAAACCCCAAAATATACTTCATAGCCAATAATCATTCACTTCATTGCAATTCCTCGTGAGACGACCCGGAGTCCAAATACTCCGGTTAATTCTTATTTGGGGTTTGTACATGTGACAACCTAAATTTAATTTGATGCGAGAGATGTTTGTTGGTTTGGAGCTATACTTGCAACGTAAATATTTTGTGAAATTCCTTACCCACAACAATTTTTGTATCAAATTAATGGCGCCGTTGCCAGGAAGTTGCAATGGTGTTATATTATTGGCTATTGTATATATTGTGAATATGTTTGCCTTTTGCTTATTTGTTAGTTTTTGTTAGTTTTAGGACTTTGTTGCTTATTTTTGTTAGCTTTTGTTTTTATTTGCTATTATGAATTCTCATCCTCACTTTGGCTATGAGTTTGGCTCAAATTATGTTGTAGGGAATGGAAGCTACAATGAGGATGTGCATTAAGGATGGAACAATCAAAGATGGAGGGAGCCTCAAAGGATTGATCAACCTTATTGGCAACAACCCCCTCCGGTTTCTTATGGGTATAATTCTAATCCTAATTCATATCAATCTAATGGATATGGTGACTCTTATTGTGATTGTCAACAACCACCACCACATGCCTATGAACCACCCCCTCAACCTAATTTTGAACCACCTTACTCGCAAGCTCCCTACCACCAAACACCTCATTATGACCCTAATTTTTATCCACCATACCAACCACCCTATAAACCATATGAACCACACATGGAACCACCACCATTCCAACACAATTACTCTCAAGAACCACCTCAATATACACCATCTCCATACTCTTACCAAGATGAACCAACTTCCAATTATGAAACTTCCTTCCCAAACAATGAACCTTCTTTTTCCACACCACCTCCAATGGATGATCCTCTCCAAGAATGTGTTAATCTTTATATTCGAAGGCAAGAAGAGAACCAAAAGGAGTTTAAGGAGCTAGAAGCCAAGATGGCTATCCTAGCGGAAGCCGTTAGCAATATGGTCTCCTCCCGCCTAAGCCTATGCGATCAAGGAACTTCCGTTGTTGAATGTGGAGAAGCAATTAAGGAGCATAGTGAGGGAGTGAGCTTAGATCTTCAAGGTAAAGAAGAGGAGTTGAAGCAAGAATTGTCACAAGGGGAAGAAGTTGAGATAAATGAGGCGGAAGAAGTGGCTGAAGACTTAGGAGATGTAGGAAGTCCATGGGAATGTAGCATTATAGAGTCCTCTTCCAAGATGCTTGATGTTGATTTTGAGAAGGGTTTACAACCTCCAAGGCATATCATGATTGAAAACTTTGAAGAGGTTGATCAAGAGATAGATTCAATCATTGAGGAGTTCCTATCTACAATTGAATCCTCTCCCATTGGGCTTGAAATTGAGATCAAAGAAGAAGATGCACAACCTCCCATGCCCTTGGTAAGCAATGAAGAAAAGATTGAATTGGAAGAGAGCCACCAAAAGGAAGAGGTTGAAGTTGAGGAAAGTTGTAAAGAGGTGGAGGTAATCAAGGAAGAGTACAAGGGAGTGGAGCTTGCAAGATCATTGGGACCACCCTTTCCTAAGTCACCATCTTACACAACATTCAAGTGGGTAAAATTCTTATCTCTAATCTTTACTTTCCCACTTGAATATGGTTTGATTGAAAATGATGGTCAACTTAGATCTCTTTGTGGAGTTAAGAGTAAGAGAGAGTTGTGTAGTGGTTGGACACATCACTCTAAGTTCATGATGGTTGCATGCTCAAAGTTGAATGGCAATGGTTGGTGTAGAACCAAATAGAATGGGTCTAAGAGAATGTTTGGATTCTTAATTGAGAATTCTAAGGTCATGCCACCCAATTGGAATCATGATGATCAATTTGAAGATGGGTGTCAAAACAAAGTGTGGGATTCCGGATCGCACAAGGAGAATCAAATTTAGGAGCTCATGGTTTGTGAAGAACTCCATCAAAGCTTGAAGATATTAAAATTGAAGAATGGAGCTTATTGGAGACTTAAGCATTGGTGGATGTTCAAGGATAGCTTCAAGCACAAGCCACCTTGATGAGGAGTTCCCCATAAGTCTAACTTAAGGACAATAAACAAAAGTGCTAGGTGGGAGACACCCCACCATGGTAATATCTTTTCCTTTTCTTCTTTGTAAATATTGGTAATTTAGGTTTAATTTCATGTTTTGATTGCTTAGTTGAGTTTATTTGGGAGTCTAGTAGGTTAAATAAGGTTTTATGATGCTTTGGTAGCTGTTTGGAGGTTTGGAATGCTTGGTTTGGTGCAAAAATATAGAAAATTTTTTGAAAAAAACAGAGCACTATCCACGCGCACGCGCACTCCACGCGTACGCGTGAATCAAGCAATTTCAGCCATCCACGCGCACGCGTCATATACGCGTACGCGTGGATTGAATTTTCCCCCCTCCATACATTCACCCAAGAGTTGTGCCTGAAGTGTGCCAACTTTGTGCCCAAGGCACGCGCACGTGTACCTTGCGCGTACGCGCTCCTCTCAAAATAAGCCATCGACGCGGACGCGCCATGTACGCGTACGCGCCACTTCCGTTGCACCACCATCCCCGCGCGCGCGCCATGCACGCGTACGCGTGGATGCCCTTCTTTCAATACACTTCTTTTCTTCTCCTCTTTCCATTTTTTTCCTTCTTCTCTTCTCTTTCCACCCTTCCAACATCATCCAACACTACCAAATATCATGTAACACCATTTCTTTTAGTTAGTTAGTTAGTTTAATTTTTGTTTTCCATTATAAGTGTTGGATTACTAATCTTGTTTACTGTTTACTGCTGCTGCTTGTTGATAGGATGTTAGTTTAACATCATTATTGTTAATTGTACTTGTTGGATTTCTTCATTGAGGTTGTATTTGGTTACTTAGTTTGGAATTTTTCATGTTCAACACTTTTGAATACCAAGTACTTGTTACATTGCCTTCATGCATCTTACCTCTTTGAATTGCATGTTTTGGCCGCCATGCATTCATCATCTATTGTAGGGCAATTGTATATTATCATTGCATTTTTTTTTAGGTGATGCTTGTTTATGGTTTACCCTTATTCACATCACTTATTTCATGCATTGAGATTGTAGAGTTGTGAAATCGGACCGAAAGCTTACCTAGCGACATATTTTTGAGCATTCTAAGCATTGTGGACCATGCTTGCTATGTGATTGATTTTTGACTTCTATATCATTTTTCCTAAGTTCCATAGCATCCATATGTTCCACCTCTATGTCACTTAGGTGTTGCAACAACTTCAATAAGTGTCATTGTTTGATGTGTGAGCTCTTTAAACCATTTTGTTCACAAAATTCACTTACACATCAATCAATGTCCATGCACTATCCAATTTCACAATTACTTGATTTTTGCTTGAATGCTTTTATGCTTCTTCACTACTTGTTTGGTTGTCCTAACCTACAAGTCTTTTAAAGTATCTCAAGCACACTAGAATGAGTGAAGTGTATGCTTTCTTTTGTGTAAATGTGACATAGCTTTTTATACTAGCATGTGTATGTTCTAAACTGCGCGCAATTTTAGAATCCACATACCTATTTTTCATCAATGTCACACCAATTCACCCACTCAATTCTATTGATTTACCTCATTCCAATAATTCACGCTTCCTAGCTTTTGTATGTTTTCATCTTACGGTGTCTATTTTATTTTTCATGATTGATGCACCATAAGCAAAAATGGAAGCGAGAGAAAGAACACGCAGCAACCGTTTGACCTACCAATTGAATGTAGCAACTAGGAAAGTCGCCGTACCCTCTTGCTCATCTTTGGATGCACCGAGGACGGTGCAAACTTTTAAGTGTGGGGAGGTCGTCCGACCGCTCGGCATTTTTGGGTGACAAGTTTCTAATCCCAACACTTTTGCATTTCATTTTAGGATTTTTAGTTGCATTTTCTTATTTTGCATATGTATATATTAAGCTTAGTCAAAATCATGATATTTTCCAAGGATTTAATCTATAAGGCACCCCAATTGATTGAAATTTTTTTTAGAACTTGCTTGAAGAATGTATTTTGGAACATGGTTTTTGAGCTAAGAACACAAGCATGTGAGTTTTGAGCCTTATGGTGTGGTTACATCTTATAAACACTTATTTTCATTCTTGTGTGCATCATTCTCTTTCTATGATTGTAATCTTTGATTTTTTTTTATTCTTTATGTCCATTATTCCATGTATACATGCATTTATGTGATTGAGGCCATTATTTTATTTAACTCACTTACCCAAATAGCCTACCCTTCATCAACCATTGTTAGCCAATTTTGAGCCTATTTAATCCCTTTTGTTCTTAATGTTAGCACATCACGACCCATAAGTGAAAAACAATAAATGTCCTTAATTTGGATCTTTGATTAGCTTAGGCTAGTGAGGGTGTGTATCATCTGGGTTGGGAAAGTTAGAAACATTGGGTAGAGATAAAAGTGTGTTTTTGTATTTGTGTTGAGAATCTTGGGAATTGGGTACATACTCATGTATTAATCATGTGTAAAACATATGCATTGATGTTCTTGTGAAAAGAAAAAAATTTAATGAAAAAAATAATAATAATAAAAAAAAGGAAAAAATAATAAATAATAGAAATAGAAAAAGAAAGACAAAGAATTACAATAAAAAGGGGACAAAATGCCCCAAAGCAAGGTTCAATAAAAGTCAATGCATATGGGTGGTGATCAAAAAGAGAATGCATGAGTGTGTGAAAAAATGAAGAATGGGTAGTTAGGTTTGTTTAGAATTGTATAGGTTGTCATAGGTTAGGTGGAAAGTTTAAGTTAATCAAAGATTCAAATCTCAAGCCCACTTGACCATATGCATCCTACCTTGACCCTAACCCCATTACAACCTATGGGAAGTCCTCATGATATTTGTATGCATGCATGAAATAATTATTGATTGTTAGATGAAAAATAAATCTTGGAAAACATGATTAGGGGAGAATTGAGTGAATCAACCCCATACACTTGAGTGACTAGAGCGGATACACATCCGGTGAGGGTTCGATTACTCAATTACATGTTTCCACCCATGATCATCTCTTTTCTTGCAAGTTTGTAAAATCTTTTTAACAATTCAATTTAATTGTGGGTTTGATTTGACTGCTATGGCTTTAGCCCTTGTACTTGAATATTTTTTCTTGGAAGTTGACTTGTTTTGACCAAGTGGATGCATTCATATAGATAGATTGCATATAGATAGATTGCATTTAGTTAGTTTGCATTGAATAAATGTTGATACCCCTTTGCTTATTTCTTGATTCTAGCATGAGGACATGCTTAGTTTAAGTGTGGGGAGATTTGATAAACCCCAATTTTGTGGTTTATCTTGTGCTTAATTTGGGTGATTTTATCACCTTTTCTCACATTTATTCAATGAAATAGCATGGTTTTGTAATTCTCCCTTGATTTGTGCTTAAATGTGAAAACATGCTTTTTAGGCCTTAAAATAGCTAAATTTAACTCACTTTAATTCCATTCGATGCCTTGATATGTTTGTTGAGTGATTTCAGGTTCATAAGGCAAGTATTAGATGGAAGAAGTGTTGAGAAAAGCATGCAAAGTGGGAGAACTCATGAAGAAATGAAGGAACTGTAAAGCTGTCAAGTCCGACCTCTTCGCACTCAATCGACCATAACTTGAGCTACAGAGGTCCAAATGAGGCGGTTTCAGTTGTGTTGGAAAGCTAACATCTGGGGCTTCAAAATGATATAAAATTTGCCATATGTTACTTTGCATTTAGGGGCGCGCACGTGCCATGTACGCGTGCGCACCGATGCTATCCATGGCCCACTAAAGTGAAATCGCCCCCAGCAAGTTCTGAAGCACTTTGGGCCCAACCCAACTCATTTCTAATGCTATTTCATGCAGAATTTAAGCTTAGGCAAAGGGAGAGCAATTGTTTGTAGTGTAGCATCATGTAGTTTAGTTTCTAGAGAGAGAAGCTCCCTCTTCTCTCTAGAATTAGGGTTCTTAGGATATTTTCATCTTAGATCTAGGTTTAATTCATGCTTTGGTTTACTCTTCCTTTTGCAACTCTTCTTCTTCTACCCTTCCTCTTTCTAGTTTTATATTTAATTCATGTAATTCTCTACTTTTATGTTGATGCATTTTTGTTCTTTTATTTTCAATTCAATGCAATTTATGATTCATGTTCCCTTATTGTTGATTTGGTTTTGTTGTTGTTTAATTCCTTGCAATTGAGTAGTGTAGATTTACTTTCCTTGCTATTTTAGTATGTTTTCCTTTTATGCCTTCCAAGTATTTGATGAAATACTTGGTTGGATTTTAGAGTAGAATTTTAGTACTCTTGGCTTGGGAAGGTAACTTAGGAACTCTTGAGTCACTAATATCCAAGTGATTGACGATTGGGAGCCATTAATGCTAGATCTCACCAATTGATTAGGTGTAGAACTAGGACTTATGGACTTGGATTGATATAGCTCACTTGACTTTTCTCTACTATTAGTTAGGGGTTAACTTAGTGGGGTTGATCCTTGCCAATTCTCATGTTGTGGTTAGTGATTAGGATATAGATCCTTGACCACCAATCTTTGCCAAGACCTCTTTAGTTGTTAGTTATCTTCATTTCCATTTACTTTTCATGTCTCCTATCAAAAACCCCAAAACATACTTCATAGCCAATAATCATTCACTTCATTGCAATTCCTCGTGAGACGACCCGGAGTCCAAATACTCCGGTTAATTCTTATTTGGGGTTTGTACATGTGACAACCTAAATTTAATTTGATACGAGAGATGTTTGTTGGTTTGGAGCTATACTTGCAACGTAAATATTTTGTGAAATTCCTTACCCACAACAATTTTTGTATCAGTCCCCAAGCAACTGAAAATCAAATAGGATAAAAAGAAGAGAATATACTATAAATTCCAAAATATCAATGAATCTTAGCTCCAATTAGATGAGCGGGACTAGTAGCTTTTTGCCTCTGAACAGTTTTGGCATCTCACTTTATCCTTTGAAGTTCAGAATGGTTGGCATCTATAGGAACTCAGAATCCAGATAGTGTTATTGATTCTCCTAGTTCAGTATGTTGATTCTTGAACACAGCTACTTTATGAGTCTTGGTCGTGGCCCTAAGTACTTTGTTTTCCAGTATTACCACCGGATACATAAATGCCACAGACACATAACTGGGTGAACCTTTTCAGATTGTGACTCAGCTTTACTAGAGTCCCCAATTAGAGGTGTCCAGGGTTCTTAAGCACACTCTTTTTGCTTTGGATCACGACTTTAACCGCTCAGTCTCAACCTTTTCACTTGACACCTTCACGCCACAAGCACATGGTTAGGGACAGCTTGGTTTAGCCGCTTAGGCCGGAATTTTATTCCTTTGGGCCCTCTGACGATCGGGTTTTTCTATCGGTAAAGAAATTGAGAAATATAATCGCATTGTAAGTACAACTTCTATACCAACAGAAATTGATAACCGAAGTATTTAAACCTCAGGTCGTCTTCTCAAGGAATTGCAGGGAGGTGTTCTTATTATTGATTATGGGTCTTGTAAATCAAGGGTTTTTAAAATAAGGAACAGGTAATTTAAATGACAAGAAAAATAAATAAATAACTATAAAATAAACTCTTGGCAAGATATGAAAATTTGGAAGTCCTATCCTAGTTATCCTTATCGATGGTGATGAGAATTGAGTTTTAATCCCACTTAGTTAACCTTTACTAAAGCAAGGGAAAGTCAAGTGGACTAATTAGTTAGATCCTCATGTCCTAGCCAACTCCTAAGAAAGGACTAGAGTTAGGGGAATTCAATTCAATTAGCAAAAATAACAATTAACAACCACGATAAGTTTGATAACTCAAGAGTCTCTAGTTAATCAATTAAAGCCAAGAATATAAAAAGCTAAATAAGAATCATAAATCTGAAATTCCTCAATTGCATTAATAAGAGAAAATCAATCTAAACATAAAGAGTTCATAAGCCAAATTGGTAACATAAGTCAGATACGAATAAAAGCATTAGAATAATTAAAAATATAAAAGGAATATTGAACTTGAGAGAAAGTTGAAATCCTAAATCCTTTAAGAGGAATCCTAATCCTAAAACTTAAGAGAGAGGAGAGAATCTTTCCCTCTAAAAACTACATCTAAATTATGAAAAGTAAATAATGGAAGACTTCTCTATGAATAGATGCATTCCCTTACTTTATAGCCTCTAATCTGAGTTTTCTGGGCCGAAAACTGGGTCAAAAACAGCCCAGAAATTGCCCCCAGTGATTTCTGTTACGTTCAGGTCGCGGCAAAGTGACGCGGAGGCGTCGTCCACGCGCTTGCGTGGATTGCATTTTTGCCAGGTCACGCGTCCGCGTGATCCACGTGTTCGCATTACCTGGCTTCGGGCCAGCTATGGCAAACTATATATCGGTACGAAGCCCCGGATGTTAGCTTTTCAACGCAACTAGAACTGCGTCATTTGGACCTTTGTAGCTCAAGTTATGGTCGTTTTAGTGCGAGAGGGTCAGGCTGACAGCTTTGCAGTTCCTTCAACTTCTTGTATTCCTTCCACTTTTGCATGCTTCCTTTCCATCCTCTAAGCCATTCCTGCCCTGTAATCTCTGAAAATACTTAACACAAATATCAAGACATCGAATGGTAATAAGAGAAGATTAAACATATCAAAATTAAGACCAAAGAAGCATGTTTTCAATCATAGCACAAAATCAGGAAGGAAAATGTAAACTCATGCAAATCATATGAATAAGTGTATGAAAGATTGATAAAATCCACTCAATTGAGCACAAGATAAACCATAAAATAGTGGTTTATCAACCTCCCCACACTTAAACATTAGCATGTCCTCATGCTAAGCTCAAGAGAAGCTATAAGAGTGAATGGGGAAAGTAAAAAAGTATGAAATGCAACCTATCTATATGAATGCAACTACATGCAAAATGTTTCTACCTACTTGGTTAAAAGTAAATAAATCTTTCAAGAACAAATATGAACTGGATTTCACTAATTCAAATCACAAAAATGAAGTACAAGTAAACTTGCAAAAGAAAATAGCTCGTGAAAGCCAGGAACAAAGAATCAAGTATCGAACCCTCACTGGAAGTGTATGCACTCTAATCGCTCAGGTGTTTAAGGTTCGATCTCTCAGTTCTCTGCTAATCTTTCTTTCTAAGGCTTGCTCTTCATCTAACAATCAACACTAATTTGATGCATAAATACACATATCAAGAGGTCTTTTAAGGGTTGTAATGGGGTTAGGGTCAAGGTAGGATTGTATTTGGCCAAGTGGACTAAAGTCTGAATCCTTAATTAACTTAAACTTTTCCCACCTAACTTGAGACAATCCATGTAATTACAATACAAAATCTAACTATCCATTAATTATGTTTTCCACATATTCATGCATCCTAATTTCAAGTACAGTACATATGCATTGCTTTCACCATTTACTTTGGGGCATTTTGTCCCCTTTTTATTATTTGCTCTTTTTCTTTTCTTTTTCTCTCTTTTTTATATATATATATTTTTCTTTTTTTTTATTTTTCTCAATGCATATGATTAAATTATTGGATGCATGAATCATGTCCTAAACATTTCTTTCACATTTTCAGAAAATTCTAACATACTCAATTCTCAAACCAAATGTTTCCAAATTCAACTTCCCCACACTTAATTCATGAGCACTCTCACTAGTCTAAGCTAACCAAAGATTCAAATTAAGGACATTATTGTTTTTCGCTTAGAGTTAATGATGTGCTAAAGTAAAGAACAAAGGGGTATAATAGGCTCAACATTGGTTTGCAAAGAATAATGAAAGGGTAAGGCCATATGGGTATGTAAGCTCAGTGAAACAAAGGCATCAATCATGTAAGTGTATGGATACATCAAATAATGGAAATATAGAATTAAGCAAGACAAAGATCACAATTTTAGAGAGAACAACACACACCAAAAACAAAATTTTGGTTGATAAAATGCAACCAATCAAATAGGCTCAAAATCTCACAAGTTTTGTGTGTTCAAGATCTAAACCATGTTCCAGTATAATATTTCTTCAAACAAGTTTAACATTAAATTTTATTCAAATTAGTGAAATGCTCTAAAAGGTTTCTTAAAAAAGAAAATATTACTTCAACCAAGTGGTAAAATATGCACAAAATCAAATAATCATGCAATCAAACATGCAAATGCAACAACTAACAAGGAAAATAAACCATTGGTGTTGAGATAGAAGAGTAACTAACCCATGGAGATCGGTATCGACCTCCCCACACTTAAAGATTGCACCGTCCTCGGTGCATGCTAAGATGTACAAGTGGATGGGGGTTGCGGTTCCTCAGCTGGGGCTCTTTTTGTTCCTTTCCTTGCCGATGGTTTGGGAGTAGCTTTCTCTTTACTCTTCTTGGTGGCCATCCTGAAAAGGGAAAAAGAAAGTAACTTTTAAAGCTAAGGGTTAGAGTAAGGAAGAGAGCGGGAGAGGTGGTAATCAATGCACAATAAAGAAGAATGACGTTAACACATGGTCATGACTACATGTGAAAAGTTCATTAATGGAAATATAGCAAGTGCATGTAATGACAATTAAATGCAAGATGTTTATTGGCATGCTGGCAAAGGCATGAGTAGCATAGATCAAGCATTCAATGTCCAAGTTAGATTACCAAGTCTTTCAAACTAATAACATGTTTGTAATATCAATTATATTTAAGTAATAAAAAAGGGTTTTGTAAAAAGCAAGCATTTAGAGTAGTAGAATAAAAGAAATCTAAAAATAGTGCACAATGCCATACGGGCGTTTTCACAAATACATAGCATGCATGGTAAATAAGTTATTGAATGTATTAAATTGAACATGCAATCAACCCTTTAAAAAGTAATATATATTTGTCAAACAATTCCTTTAATAACTCACAAGAAAATAATTACCCAATTAAATTTTTAACACCAATAGAAAAATAATAATTTTAGAAAAGAAAATAAAAATATGCACAAAATGAAAAAAATGCAATGAATGAAAATATGTAAATGCAATAAAGAAAATAGAATGAAAGAGGGTATGGATGAGAGTGTAAAGGAATGAAGAAGAAGAGGGTACGAAAAAGAAAGAAGTAGAGAAGATAGAAGAAGAGGGAAATAAATTGAAAATGGAATGCGACGCGCACGCGTAGGGCACGCGTGCGCACGAAAATTGCATTAACCATGTGACGCGTAAGCGTCGCCCACGCGTACGCGTGAGTGGTCTTGGAAGCAAAAGGACGCGCCCACGTCAGGGACGCGTACGCGTGGGTCACTTTGTGCTGCGTGCGCGTGGGTGACGCGCACGCGTGGAGATCTATTTTCACAAACGATTCGCTTGGATGCGTTGGTGCCAAAGGCACGCTTCCAGCCACGCTCCCGCGTGACTTTCTGTTCAATCCCTTATTTTGTCGCATGCACAAGTGACGCGTACGCGTCAGCGACGCTCGCGCGTCGTGTGCGATTTTTTTTATATACATGAAAAATGCAGAATGCAAAATGCAGTGCTGATATGGATGTTATGAATAATTCCAGGTTCAATAAAATAGAATAAAACTTAAAAACAAACAAAATAAAATAAAATTAAAATTGAAAAAGGAACGATCATACCATGGTGGGTTGTCTCCCACCTAGCACTTTTAGTTAAAGTCCTTAAGTTGGACAATTGGTGAGCTCCTTGTCATGGCGGCTTGTGCTTGAACTCATCCAGGAATCTCCACCAATGTTTGTAATTCCAATGGCCTTCGGGATCCCAAACTAGGTGCAGAAAGCCTTCAAGCAAGGTAAAGCAAGTGACAAGGCCCCAAGAGTGTTGATTTCTAGACTGAATTCCGGGGTCCCAGACCTTGCCTTTGCACCCGTCTTCTTGTTGATCATCTTTGTTCCAACTGGGTGGTAAGCAATCTGAATTCTCACTGAGGCATCCAAACAGCTTCCTAGATCCATACAATTTCATATTCTTCCAACCATGATACTTCAGTTTGGAGCATGCAACCATATTGAAGCTTGCATGACAATTCTTACCACTAACCATCTCCCTCTTACTCTTATAGCCACAAAGAGCTCTAAGTTGACCATCTGTCTCAAGTAAACCATATTCAAGTGGGATGAGAAAGCTAAGGGATATGAATTTTACCCACTTGAATGTTGTGAAGGATGATGGTGACTTAAGCGGAGAGGTCTCCAATAACTTTGGCAAGGTGATTTCAAGCTCCACTCCCTTGTGCTCTTTGACAACTTCCACCTCTTTGCAAACTTCTTCAATTTCAACCTCTTCCTCTTGGTAGCTTTCTTCCAATTCAATCTCTTCTTCATTACTTACGAAGGGCATGGGAGGTTATGCTTCTTCTTCTTTAATTTCCATCGCCTGATCAACCTCTTCAAAATCTATAGCTATGATATGCCTTGGAGGTTGTACACCCTCTTTGGCATCAAATTCAAATGTCTTGGAAGGAGGTTCTATGACTGGACTTTTCCATGGACGTTCCGCATCTCCTAAGTCTTCGACCACTTCTTCCTTTTCAATGATTACGGCTTCCTCCAATTGTTCCAATACAAATTCATGCTGCTCACTGTCCACCGGAGTTTCTAGCTTCTCCTTCATGCTGCGTTCTTTAGTAGATTCTCCACATGAAGCCATGGGAGTTCCTTAAGTGTCCGAATGTTGGAAAGCTAATCGATTTATTAACTCGCCTAAGGCGGCCACGAAATTTAGCACACTCTTATTCATCTCTTTTTGCCCTTGAAGAATAACACTAAGGGCGTTGTTATCCAATGGAGGTTGGGGTGGATAGGAGGGTTCATTATTTTGGAGAAAGGGTTCATAATAGGAGGGTGGTTTTTCTTGATAAAGATATGGAGATGGTGAATATTGAGGTGGTGGTTCTGGGTGTAGTTCATATGGTGGTTGGTGTGGTGGATAAGGATTAGGGTCATATGGAGGTGAATGGTTATAGGTGGCTTGTGAGTATGGTGGTTCAAAGCTATGTTGAGGAGGTGGTTTATAGGCGTATGATGGGGCTTGTCGGTAATTACAAGGGGGTCCACCATAACTATTGTCTCGACATGCATTGGTAAAGGGTCGTTGTCCATGGTAGTTTGGAAGGTGTTGTTGCCTAAAGGGTTGATCAGATCCTCGTGGCTCCATCCATCTCTGATTGTTCTGACCTTGATGCATGTTCCTGTTATAGCTTCCATTCCTTACAACAACATTAGAACCAAACTCAAAGCGATGGGGGTGAGAACTCATAATAACAAATAAAAATTAAAAATGAAAATAAAAACAATTTTAAATTAAAAAGTTATTGAAATTTAAATTTTGAATTTGAAAAAATTAAATTTTGAATTTTGAATTTTAAATTTTAAAATTTGAATTTTGAAATTTAAAATTTTGAAATTTGAAATTTGAATTTTAAATTTTGAATTTTGATTTTTTTGAATTTTAAATTTTGAAATTTGAAATTTGAAATTTGAAATTTGAAATTTGAAATTTGAATTTTAAATTTTGAATTCTGAATTTTGAAAAAGTTAATAATATAAGATAAAGATTTAAATTTTGAAATTTGAATTTTGAATTTTGGAAATTAAATATTGAAATTTGAAATTTGATTTTTGAAATAAGATAAGATAAGATTTTGAAAAAGATATGATTTTTGAAAAATATTTGAATTTTGAAATTTAAAACTAAGATAAGAAAGATAAAAAAGTTTTAAAATAAAAATCTGAATTTTTAAAAGGAAAATTCGAAAATTCAATTAAAATAAAGAGAAAAGATATTTTTGAATTTAATGAGGAAAGAGAAAAACAATAAAATGACACCAAACTTAAAATTTTTAGATCAAAACGAAGAAAACAACTAAGAACAACTTGAAGATCAAGATGAACACCAAGAACAAATTTTTGAAAAATTTTTAATAACTAAATAAAAACCAATAATCTCTTAATTTACGAAAAAGCAAAAATAAAAACAAAAATAAAAACAAATAAACAAGCAAAAGAAAATATTTACATTAACCAATAATAAGGCACACGTTTGCAATTCCCCCGCAACGGCGCCATTTTGACGATCGGGTTTTTCTATCGGTAAAGAAATTGAGAAATATAATCGCGTTGTAAGTACAGCTTCTAGACCAACAGAAAATCCTTTCGTACAAATATTTTGGTTGTCACAAGTAACAAACCCCTAAATAAATTGATAACCGAAGTATTTAAACCTCGGGTCATCTTCTCAAGGAATTGCAGGGAGGTGTTCTTATTATTGGTTATGGGTCTTGTAAATCGGGGGTTTTTAAAATAAGGAACAGGTACTTTAAATGACAAGAAAAATAAATAAATAACTATAAAATAAACTCTTGACAAGATATGAAAATTCGGAAGTCCTATCCTAGTTATCCTTATCGATGGTGATGAGAATTGAGTTTTAATCCCACTTAGTTAACCTTTACTAAAGCAAGGCAAAGTCAAGTGGACTAATTAGTTAGATCCTCAAGTCCTAGCCAACTCCTAAGAAAGGACTAGAGTTAGTGAAATTCAATTCAATTAGAAAAAATAATAATTAACAACCATGATAAGTTTGATAACTCAAGAGTCTCCAGTTAATCAATTAAAGCCAAGAATATAAAAAGCTAAATAAGAATCATAAATCTGAAATACTTCAATTGCATTAATAAGAGAAAATCAATCTAAACATAAAGAGTTCATAAGCCAAATTGGTAACATAAGTCAGATACGAATAAAAGCATTAGAATAATTAAAAATATAAAAGGAATATTGAACCTGAGAGGAAGTTGAAATCCTAAATCCTTTAAGAGGAATCCTAATCCTAAAATCTAAGAGAGAGGAGAGAACCTCTTCCTCTAAAAACTACATCTAAATTATGAAAAGTGAATAATGGAAGACTTCTCTATGAATGGATACATTCCCCCACTTTATAGCCTCTAATATGAGTTTTTTGGGCCAAAAACTGGGTAAAAAACAGCCCAGAAATCGCCCCCAGCAATTTCTGTTACGTTTAGATCGCGGCAAAGTGACGCGGAGGCGTCGTCCACGCATTTGCGTGGATTGCATTTTTGCCAGGTCACGCGTCCGCGTGATCTACGCGTTCGTGTCTTCTGGCTTCGAAGCAACTATGGCAAATTATATATCGGTACGAAGCCCCGGATGTTAGCTTTCCAACGCAACTAGAACCACATCATTTGGATCTCTGTAGCTTAAGTTATGGTCGTTTTAGTGCGAGAGGGTCAGGCTGACAGCTTTGCAGTTCCTTCAACTTCTTGTATTCCTTCCACTTTTGCATGCTTTCTTTCCATCCTCTAAGCCATTCCTACCCTGTAATCTCTGAAAATACTTAACACACATATCAAGGCATCGAATGGTAATAAGAGAAGATTAAACATATCAAAATTAAGACCAAAGAAGCATGTTTTCAATCATAGCACAAAATCAGGAAGGAAAATGTAAACTCATGCAAATCATATGAATAAGTGTATGAAAGATTGATAAAATCCACTCTATTGAGCACAAGATAAACCATAAAATAGTGGTTTATCACCCTCCTATCCATTAATACTCAAAGCCTTGGATCCTTTTTATTACCCTTGCCTTTTGGTTTAAAGGGTTACTGGCTTTTTGCTCTTGTCTTTTGGTTTAAAGAGCTATTGGCTTTTTCTGCTTGCTTTTCCTTTTTCTTTCTTTTATTTTATTTTTTTTCGCAAGCTTTGTTCTTCACTGTTTTTTCTTGCTTCAAGAATCAATTTTATGATTTTTCAGATTATCAATAACATTTCTCCTTTTTTGTTATTCTTTCAAGAGCCAACAATTTTAACATTCATAAACAACAAATCCAAAAGACATCTGCACTGTTCAAGCATTCATTCAGAAAGCAGAAAGTATTGTCACCACATCAAAATAATTAAACTAATCTCAAGGATGAATTCAAAATTCATGTACTTCTTGTTCTTTTGTAATTAAAGCATTTTTCATTTAAGAAAGGTGATGGATTCATAGGACATTCATAGCTTTAAGACATAGACACTTGAACACTAATGATCATGTAATAAAGACACAAACATGAATAAACATAGAGCATAGTAAACGAAAAACAGAAAAATAAAGAACAAGGAAATTAAAGAACGGGTCCACCTTAGTGATGGCGGCTAGTTCTTCCTCTTGAAGATCTTATGGAGTGCTTTAGCTCCTCAATGTCTCTTCCTTGCCTTTGTTGCTCCTCCCTCATAACTCTTTGATCTTCTCGAATTTCATGGAGGAGGATAGAATGCTCTTGGTGTTCCACCCTTAGTTGTCCCATGTTGGAACTCAATTCTCCTAGGGAGGTGTTAATTTGCTCCCAATAGTTTTGTGGAGGAAAGTGCATCCCTTGAGGCATCTCAGGGATTTCATGATGAGGAATTTGCTCATGCTCTTGTTGAGGTCCATGAGTGGGCTCTCTTGTTTGCTCCATCCTTTTCTTAGTGATGGGTTTGTGAGATGAATCTCTCCATCTCCCATGACTCGGATGTGGAAGCAATTGTCTTCCCTTTCCTCTTTCTAGAGGTTTCTCCGGCCTTTGGTGCCATTAATGGTTATAGAAAAACAAAAAGCAATGCTTTTACCACACCAAACTTAAAAGGTTTGCTCGTCCTCGAGCAAAAGAAGAAAGAAAGTAGTAGAAGAAGAAGAAAATAGAGGAGATGGAGGGAGATATGTGGTTCGGCCAAGGGGTAGAAGTAGTGGTTGTAATGTGTGAAAATGAAGGAGTGGTGAGGGGTTTATATAGGGGTAGGGGGAGTTGATTGGTGAAGGGTATTTGGGAAAGAGTGTTATGAAAAGGTGAGAGAGAAAGAGAGAGAGAGAGAGAGAGAGAGAGAGAGAGAGAGAGAGAGAAAGAGAGAGAGAGAGAGAGAGAGAGAGAGAGAGAGAGGTGGGGTAGGTGGGGATCCTGTGGGTCCACAGATCCTGAGGGGTCAAGGACTTATCATCCCTGCTCCATTTAGGCGTACAAAATGCCCATAGAGGGCAATCCTGGCGTTAAACGCCAGGTTGCTGCTTGTTTCTGGCGTTTAGCGCCAGCTTTTCTCCCTTTATTGGCGTTTAACGCCAAGTTGGTGCTTGTTTCTGGCGTTAAACGCCAGACTGTAGCTTGTTTCTGGCGTTTAACGCCAACTTGATGCTTCTTTCTGGAGTTAAACGCCAGTCTGATGCTTCTTACTGGCGTTTAAACGCCAGTAAGCTCTTCCTCTAGGGTGAGCTGTTTTTAATGCTGTTTTTTATTTTGCTTTGATTTTTGTGACTCCACATGATCATCATCCTAAAGAAAACATAAAATAAAAATGAAAAACAGAAAATTAACATAGATAAGTAAAAATTGGGTTGCCTCCCAATAAGCGCTTCTTTATTGTCTTTAGCTGGACCTTACTGAGCTTTTAATCTAGTCTCAGCTTTGAGCATTCTTGCTCAACATTGCCTTCAAGATAATGCTTGACTCTCTGTCCATTAACAATGAACTTCTTATTAGAATCAATGTCTTGAAGCTCCACATAGCCGTATGGTGATTGGTGCACGAAATTGTGATCATCAACAATGGCGCCAAAGACTTGGAGCTCTCAAATGTGAATCACACTTTGTCACAATTCCGCACAACTAACCAGCAAGTGCACTGGGTCGTCCAAGTAATACCTTACGTGAGTAAGGGTCGATCCCACGGAGACTGTCGGCTTGAAGCAAGCTATGGTCATCTTGTAAATCTCAATCAGGCAGATTCAAATGGTTATGGAGGATTGATAATTAAAGATAAATAAAACATAAAATAAAGATAGAGATAGAGATACTTATGTAATTCATTGGTAGGAATTTCAGATAAGCGTATGAAGATGCTTTGTTCCTCCTGAACCTCTGCTTTCCTATTGCCTTCTTCCAATCATTCATACTCCTTTCCATGGCAAGCTTTATGTTGGGCATCACCGTTGTCAATGGCTACTTCCCGTCCTCTCAGTGAAAATGTTCTACGCACGCTGTCACCGCACGGCTAATCATCTGTCGGTTCTCGATCATGTTGGAATAGGATCCATTGATCCTTTTGTGTCTGTCACACGCCCAACACTCGCGAGTTTGAAGCTCGTCATAGTCATCCCTTCCCAGATCCTACTCAGAATACCACAGACAAGGTTTAGATGTTCCGGATCTTAGGAATGGCCGCCAATAATTCTAGTCTATACCACGAAGGTTCTAATCTTAGATTAGAAACCCAAGAGATACACATTCAAGCTTGTTTGCATGTAGAACGGAAGTGGTTGTCAGGCACGCGTTCATAGGTGAGAATGGTGATGAGTGTCACATAATCATCACATTCATCATGTTCTTGGGTGCGAATGAATATCTTGGAGAAGAAATATACTTGAGTTGAATAGAAAAACAATAGTACTTTGCATTAATTCATAAAGAACAGCAGAGCTCCACACCTTAATCTATGGTGTGTAGAAACTCCACTGTTGAAAATACATAAGAACAAAAGGGTCTAGGCATGACCGTGAGGCCAGCCCCCAAACGTGAAAAGGTCTATCAAAATCTGATCAAGTGTATCAAAAGTCTTTTAATACAATAGCAAAAGGTCCTATTTATAGAAAACCAGTAGCCTAGGGTTATAGAAATAGGTAATTAATGCAGAAATCTTCTTTCAGGCCCACTTGGTGTGTGCTTGGGCTAAGCATTGAAGCTTTCATGTGTAGAGACTTTTCTTGGAGTTAAATGCCAGCTTTTGTGCCAGTTTGGGCGTTTAACTCCAGCTTTTGTGCCAGTTCTGGCGTTTTAACGCCAGAATTCTTAAGCTGACTTGGAACGCCGGTTTGGGCCATCAAATCTTGGGCAAAGTATAAACTATTATATATTGCTGGAAAGCCCAGGATGTCTACGTTCCAACGCAATTAAGAGCGCGCCAATTGGGCTTTTGTAGCTCCAGAAAATCCACTTTGAGTGCAGGGAGGTCAGAATCCAACAACATCTGCAGTCCTTTTTCAGCCTCTGAATCAGATTTTTGCTCAGGTCCATCAATTTCAGCCAGAAAATACCTGAAATCACAGAAAAATACACAAACTCATAGTAAAGTCCAGAAATGTGATTTTTATTTAAAAACTAATAAAAACATAATAAAAACTAACTAAAATATACTAAAAACATACTAAAAACAATGCCAAAAAGCGTATAAATTATCCGCTCATCACAACACCAAACTTAAATTGTTGCTTGTCCCCAAGCAACTAAAAATCAAATAGGATAAAAAGAAGAGAATATACAATGATTTCACAAAACACCTATGAAGATCAGTATTAATTAGGTGAGCGGGGCTTTTAGCTTTTTGCTTCTAAACAGTTTTGGCATCTCACTTTATCCTTTGAAGTTCAGAATGATTGGCTTCTATAGGAACTCAGAATCCAGATAGTGTTATTGATTCTCCTAGTTAAGTATGTTGATTCTTGAACACAGCTACTTTATGAGTCTTGGCCGTGACCCAAAGCATTTTGTTTTCCAGTATTACCACCGGATACATAAATGCCACAGACACATAACTGGGTGAACCTTTTCAGATTGTGACTCAGCTTTGCTAGAGTCCCCAATTAAAGGTGTCCAGAGCTCTTAAGCACACTCTTTTTGCTTTTGGACCACGACTTTAACCGCTCAGTCTCAAGTTTTTACTTGACACCTTCACGCCACAAGCACATGGTTAGGGACAGCTTGGTTTAGCCGCTTAGGCCAGGATTTTATTCCTGTGGGCCCTCCTATCCACTGATGCTCAAAGCCTTGAATCCCTTTTTATTTTACCCTTGCCTTTTGGTTTAAAGGGCTATTGGCTTTTTCTGCTTGCTTTTTCTTTCTCTTTTTTTTCTTTTTTTCGCATTTTTTTTCGCATATATTTTTTTCTGCAAGCTTTTTTTTTTATTCACTACTTTTTCTTGCTTCAAGAATCATTTTTATGATTTTTCAGATTATCAAATAACATTTCTCCTTTTCCATCATTCTTTCAAGAGCCAACAATTTTAACATTCATGAACAACAAATTCAAAAATATGCACTGTTCACGCATTCATTCAGAAAGACAAAAGTATTGCCACCACATCAAAATAACTAAATTGTTTTAAAATTCGAAATTTATGCACTTCTTTTTCTTTTTCAATTAAAAACATTTTTCATTTAAGAAAGGTGATGGATTCATTTTCATTGCTTTAAGGCATAGACACTTAGACACTAGTGATCATGTAATAAAGACACAAACATAAATAAACATAAAGCATAAAAATTCGAAAAAACAGAAAATAAAGAACAAGAAGATTAAAGAACGGGTCCACCTTAGTGATGGCGGCTTGTTCTTCCTCTTGAAGATCTAATGGAGTGCTTGAGCTCCTCAATGTCTCTTCCTTGCCTTTATTGCTCCTCTCTCATGACTCTTTAGTCTTCTCTAATTTCATGGAGGAGTATGGAATGCTCTTGGTACTCCACCCTTAGTTGTCCCATGTTGGAGCTTAATTCTCCTAGGGAGGTGTTGATTTGCTTCCAATAGTTTTGTGGAGGAAAATGCATCCCTTGAGGCATCTCAGGGATTTCATGGTGAGGAATTTCCTCATGTCCATGAGTGGGATCTCTTGTTTGCTCCATCCTTTTCTTAGTGATAGGCTTATCCTCATTAATGAGGATGTCTTCCTCTATGTCAATTCCAGCTGAATTGCGGAGGTGACAAATGAGATGAGGGAAGGCTAACCTTGCCAAAGTAGAGGACTTGTCTGCCACCTTGTAGAGTTCTTGGGATATAACTTCATGAACTTATACTTTCTCCCTAATCATGATGCTATGGATCATGATAGCCTGGTCTATAGTAACTTCAGACCAGTTGCTAGTGGGAATGATTGAGCGTTGGATGAACTCCAACCATCCCCTAGCCACGGACTTGAGGTCATGCCTTCTTAGTTGAACCGGCTTCCCTCTTGAATCTCTCTTTCATTGAGCGCCCTCGTCACAGATGTCTATGAGGACTTGGTCCAACCTTTGATCAAAGTTGACCCTTCTAGTGTAGGGGTGTGCATCTCCTTGCATCATGGGCAAGTTGAATGCCAACCTTACATTCTCCGGACTAAAATCTACACTTTGATCATGGTTCTTGGTGATCCATGCATTGGCATAGAACTCTTGAACCATTAAGATTCCGACTTGTTGAATGGGGTTGGTGAGAACTTCCCAACCTCTTCTTCGAATCTCATGTCGGATCTCCGGATGTTCACCCTTTTTGAGTTTGAAAGGGACCTCGGGGATCACCTTCTTCTTGGCCACAACTTCATAGAAGTGGTCTTGGTGCACCCTTGAGATGAATCTCTCCATCTCCCATGACTCGGAGTGGAAGCTTTTGCCTTCTCTTTCCTCTTTCTAGAGGTTTCCCTGGCCTTAGGTGCCATAAATGGTTATGGAAAAACAAAAAGCAACGTTTTTACCACACCAAACTTAGAATGTTTGCTCGTCCTCGAGCAAAAGAAGAAAGAAGAGAGTAGAAGAAGAAGAAATAAAGGAGATGGAGGGGCTTAGTGTTTCGGCCAAGGGGGAGAAGTAGTGTGTATGTTGTGTGAAAATGAAGGAGTGAAGATGGGTTCATATAGGAGTGGAGAGGGGGGTTTGGTTCGGCCATTATGGGTGGGTTTGGGTGGGAAAGTGGTTTGAATTTGAATAGTGAGGTAGGTGGGGTTTTATGAAGGATGGATGTGAGTGGTGAAGAGAATGGTGGGATTTGATAGGTGAGGGGTTTTTGGGAAAGAGGTATTGAGGTGATTGGTGAATGGATGAAGAAGAGAGAGAGAGGTGGGGTAGGTGGGGATCCTGTGGGGTCCACAGATCCTGAGGTGTCAAGGATATCTCATCCCTGGACCAAGTGGCGTGCAAAAATGTCCCTTTCTGCCAATCCTGGCGTTAAACGCCAGGTTGCTGCCCATTTCTGGCGTTTAACGCCAGCTTCTTGCCCTTTTCTGGCATTAAACGCCAGCTCTGTGCCCATTTCTGGCGTTAAACGCCCAGAATGGTGCCAGGCTGGGCATTTAACGCCCATTCTGCTACCCTTATTGGCGTTTAAACGCCAGTAAGCTTCTCCTCCAGAGTGTTCTATTTTTCATTCTGTTCTTCAGTCTGTTTTTGCTTTTTCAATTATTTTTCTGACTTCACATGATCATCAACCTGCAAAAAACATAAAATAACAAAAAAAAAATAGAAATTTAACATAGATAATTAAAGATTGGGTTGCCTCCCAACAAGCGCTTCTTTTAATGTTAATAGCTTGACAGTGGGCTCTCATGGAGCCTCACAGATGTTTAGAGCAATGTTGGAACCTCCCAACACCAAACTTTAGAGTTTGAATGTGGGGGTTCAACACCAAACTTAAAGTTTGGTTGTGGTCTCCCAACACCAAACTTAGAGTTTGACTGTGGGGGCTTTGTCTGATTCTGTATTGAGAGAAGCTCTTCATGCTTCCTCTCTATAGTTACAGAGGAATATCCTTGAGCTTTAAACACAAGGGAGTCTTCATTCACTTGAATGATCAATTCTCCTCTGGCAACATCAATTACAGCTTTTGCTGTGGCTAGGAAGAGTCTGCCAAGGATGATAGATTCATCCACACACTTCCCAGTCTCTAGGATTATGAAATCAGCAGGGATGTAGTGGTCTTCAACCTTTACCAAGACATCCTCTACAAGTCCATAAGCCTGTTTCTTTGAATTGTTTGCCATCTCCAGTGAGATTCTTGCAGCTTGTACCTCAATGATCCCTAGCTTCTCCATTACAGAGAGAGGCATGAGGTTTATACTTGACCCTAGGTCACACAGAGCCTTCTCAAAGGTCATGGTGCCTATGGTACAAGGTATTGAGAACTTCCCAGGATCTTGTCTCTTCGGAGGTAATTTCTGCCTAGTCAAGTCATCCAGTTCTTTAGTGAGCAATGGAGGTTCATTCTCCCAAGTCTCATTACCAAATAACTTGGCGTTTAGCTTCATGATTGCTCCAAGGTACTTAGAAACTTGCTCTTCAGTAACATCTTCATCCTCTTCAGAGGAAGAATACTCATAAGAGCTCATGAATGGCAGGAGTAAATTCAATGGAATCTCTATGGTCTCTGTGTGAGCCTCAGATTCCCCTGGTTTCTCATCAGGGAATTCCATGGAGGCCAGTGGACGTCCATTGAGGTCTTCCTTAGTGGAGATCACTGCCTCTTCCTCCTCTCCAGGTTCGGCCATGTGAGACATGTTTATGGCCTTGCACTCTCTCTTTGGATTCTCTTTTGTATTGCTTGGGAGAGTACTAGGAGGAAGTTCAGTAACTTTCTTACTCAGCTGACCCACTTGTGCCTCCAAATTTCTAATGGAGGACCTTGTTTCAGTCATGAATCTTTGAGTGGTTTTAATTAGATCAGAGACAATGGTTGCTAAGTCAGAGTGGCTCTGCTTAGAATTCTTTGTCTGTTGCTGAGAAGATGATGGAAAAGGCTTGCTATTGCTAAACCTGTTTCTTCCACCATTATTGTTGTTGAAGCCTTGTTGAGGCCTCTGTTGATCCTTCCATGAGAGGTTTGGATGATTCCTCCATGAAGGATTATAGGTGTTTCCATAGGGTTCTCCCATGTAATTCACCTCTTCCATTGCTGGGTTCTCAGGATCATAAGCTTCTTCTTCAGATGAAGCTTCCTTAGTACTGCCTGGTGCAGCTTGCATTCCAGACAGACTTTGAGAAATCATATTGACTTGCTGAGTCAATATTTTATTCTGAGCCAGTATGGCATTCAGGGTATCAATCTCAAGAACTCCTTTCTTCTGATTTGTCCCATTATTCACAGGGTTCCTTTCAGAAGTGTACATTAATTGGTTATTTGTAACCATCTCAATGAGTTCCTGAGCTTTTGCAGGCGTCTTCTTCAGATGAAGAGATCCTCCAGCAGAGCTGTCCAATGACATCTTGGACAGTTCAGACAGACCATCATAGAAGATACCTATGATGCTCCATTCTGAAAGCATGTCAGAAGGGCACCTTCTGATTAATTACTTGTATCTTTCCCAAGCTTCATAGAGGGATTCACCTTCCTTCTGTCTGAATGTTTGGACTTCCACTCTAAGCTTACTTAATTTTTGAGGTGGAAAGAACTTTGCCAAGAAGGCATTGACTAGCTTTTCCTAAGAGCTCAGGCTTTCTTTAGGTTGTGAATCCAACCATGTTCTAGCTCTGTCTCTTACAGCAAAGGGAAAAAGCATAAGTCTATAGACCTCGGGATCAACCCCATTGGTCTTGACAGTGTCACAGATTTGTAAGAATTCTGCTAAGAAGTGATGAGGATCTTCCAATGGAAGTCCATGAAACTTGCAATTCTGTTGCATTAGAGAAACTAGTTGAGGTTTAAGCTCAAAGTTGTTTGCTCCAATGGCAGGGATTGAGATGCTTCTCCCATAGAAGTCAGGAGTAGGTGCAGTAAAGTCACTAAGCACCTTCCTTGCATTGTTGACATTGTTGTTGTTTTCGGCTGCCATGTCTTTTCTTGTTTGAAAAGTTATGTTAGATCCTCTATAGAGAGTTGTACTTTAGCTTCTCTTAGCTTTCTCTTCAAGGTCCTTTCGGGTTCAGAATTAGCCTCAACCAGAATGTCTTTGTCCTTACTCCTGCTCATATGAAAGAGAGAAGAAGAAAGTATAAAATCCTCTATGTCACAGTATAGAGATTCCTTAAGGTGTCAGAGGAAAAGAAAAATAGAAGGAGGAGGTAGAAAGAGAAGAATTCGAACTTATCAAGAGGGATAGAGTTCGAATTGTTGATAGTGGAGGAGTGTTAGTCCTTAAATAGAAGGATGTGAGAAGAGGGGAAGAATTTTCGAAATTAAAGTAAAAGATTTTGAAATAATTAAAAGAAATTTTGAAAATTTGGTAAAGGTTTTTCGAAAATTAAGATTGGGAAAGAAATTAAGTGATTTTTGAAAAAGATTTTGAAATTAGAAATCAAAAAGATATGATTGAAACTTAATTTTGAAAAAGATGTGATTGAAAAGATATGATTGAGAAGATATGATTCAAAATCAAATTAAAAAGAGAAAGTTTTAAAATTAAAGTTGATTACTTGACTAACAAGAAATTAGAAGATATGATTCTAGAATTAAAACTTTTAATCCTTTCTTAATAGGCAAGTAACAACTAGAAAATTTTGAATTAAATTATTAATTGTAGCAAGGATTTTTGAAAATAGTAATAAATAAAAAAATTGAAAAGAAATTGATTTTGAAAAGATATGATTGAAAAGATATGATTTGAAAAAGATTTGATTTTGAAAACTTATGAAAACTTCAAAAAAAATTTGAATTAAAAACAAAATCTTCCCTCTTATGTCATCCTGGCGTTAAACGCCCAGAATGGTATCCATTCTGGCGTTTAACGCCCAAAATGCTACACTTTTAGGCGTTTAACGCCCAGCCAGGTACCCTGGCTGGCGTTTAAACGCCAGTTTTCCTTCTTCACTGGGCGTTTTGAACGCCCATCTTTTTCTGTTTAATTCCTCTGCTGAATATTGAGTCTTCAATTCTCTGTATTATTGACTTGAAAAACACAATTTTGAACATATTTTTGAATTTTTAATGATGAGAAACAATAAAAAATGCAACTAAGATCAAATAAACAATGCATGCAAGACACCAAACTTAGAAGTTTGTATACTAAGGACTATAACAATTTGAAAATGCATGTAAGAATTAACAAAACACACAAAACAAGAGAATTTAAAGATCAGAGCTAGGAAATCATCAAGAACAACTTGAAGATCAATGAAGAACATAATGCATATATTTGAAAAATGCAAGAAGAATAGAAACATGCAATTGACACCAAACTTAAAAATTGACACTAAGATACATAAAATATTTTTTATTTTTATGATTTTATAAAAAAATTTTGTGATTTTTTTCGAAAATTGAGTGGAAAAGAAAATAAAGAGATTCAAAATTTTTAATAAGAATTCCAGGAATCATGCAATGTTAGTCTAAAGCTTCAGTCTAAAAAGATTAGACATGGTTAGCCAAGCTTCAGCAGGATATTACATTCAGCAGCTAAATTGATGAGAATCAATCAGCTTTTGTGATGATAAGAACATCACCTTGAAACTCTAGAATTCATTCTTAAAAATTATGAAAAATAAAAAGAAAAGTACCTAATCTAAGCAACAAGATGAACTGTCAGTTGACCAAACTCGAACAATCCCCGGTAACGGCGCCAAAAACTTGGTGAACGAAATTGTGATCATCAACAATGGTGCCAAAGACTTGGAGCACTCAAATGTGAATCACACTTTGTCACAATTCCGCACAACTAACCATAAAGTGCACTGGGTCGTCCAAGTAATACCTTACGTGAGTAAGGGTCGATCCCACGGAGACTGTCGGCTTGAAGCAAGCTATGGTCATCTTGTAAATCTCAGTCAGACAGATTCAAATGGTTATGGAGGATTGATAATTAAAGATAAATAAAACATAAAATAAAGATAGAGATAGATATACTTATGTAATTCATTGGTAGGAATTTCAGATAAGCGTATGAAGATGCTTTGTTCCTCCTGAACCTCTGCTTTCCTATTGCCTTCTTCCAATCATTCATACTCCTTTCCATGGCAAGCTTTATGTTGGGCATCACCGTTGTCAATGGCTACTTCCCGTCCTCTCAGTGAAAATGTTCTACGCACGCTATCACTGCACGGCTAATCATCTGTCGGTTCTCGATCATGTTGGAATAGGATCCATTGATCCTTTTGCGTCTGTCACACGCCCAACACTCGCGAGTTTGAAGCTCGTCACAGTCATTCCTTCCCAGATCCTACTCAGAATACCACAGACAAGGTTTAGACGTTCCGGATCTCAGGAATGGCCGCCAATAATTCTAGCCTATACCACGAAGGTTCTAATCTTAGATTAGAAACCCAAGAGATACACATTCAAGCTTGTTTGCATGTAGACGGAAGTGGTTTTCAGGCATGCGTTTATAGGTGAGAATGGTGATGAGTGTCACATAATCATCACATTCATCATGTTCTTGGGTGCGAATGAATATCTTGGAGAAGAAATAGACTTGAGTTGAATAGAAAAACAATAGTACTTTGCATTAATTCATGAAGAATAGCAGAGCTCCACACCTTAATCTATGGTGTGTAGAAACTCCACCGTTGAAAATACATAAGAACAAAAGGGTCTAGGCATGGCCGTGAGGCCAGCCCCCAAACGTGAAAAGGTCTATCAAAATCTGATCAAGTGTATCAAAAGTCTTCTAATACAATAGCAAAAGGTCCTATTTATAGAAAACTAGTAGCCTAGGGTTACAGAAATAGGTAATTAATGCAGAAATCTTCTTTCGGTCCCACTTGGTGTGTGCTTGGGTTGAGCATTGAAGCTTTCATGTGTAGAGACTTTTCTTGGAGTTAAACGCCAGCTTTTGTGCCAGTTTGGGCGTTTAACTCCAGCTTTTGTGCCAGTTCTGGCGTTTTGACACCAAAATTCTTAAGCTAACTTGGAATGCCGGTTTAGGCCATCAAATCTTGGGTAAAGTATGGACTATTATATGTTGCTGGAAAACCCAAGATGTCTACTTTCCAACACAATTGAGAGTGCACCAATTGGACTTCTGTAGCTCCAGAAAATCTACTTCAAGTGCAAGGAGGTCAGAATCTAACAAAATCTGTAGTCCTTTTTCAGCCTCTGAATCAGATTTTTGCTCAGGTCCCTCAATTTCAGTCAGAAAATACCTGAAATCACAGAAAAACACACAAACTCATAGTAAAGTCTAGAAATGTGATTTTTTTTTAAAACTAATAAAAACTAACTAAAATATACTAAAAACATACTAAAAATAATGCCAAAAAGCGTATAAATTATCCGCTCATCAGTGACACACTTGTATTCACATATGGTCCCCTCCACCGGAATTTCAGTTTCCCGGAGAATAATCTGAGCTTAGAGTTAAATAGTAGAACCTTTTGTCCTGGTTCAAAGACTTTGGATGACAGTTTCTTATCATGTCACCTTTTTGCTTTCTCCTTGTAAATTTTTGCATTTTCGAAAGCATTGAGTCTGAATTCCTCTAGCTCATTTAACTGGAGTAATCTCTTCTCTCCAGCTAACTTAGCATCCAGGTTTAGGAATCTGGTTACCCAGTAGGCCTTATGCTCCAGTTCCACGGGCAGATAACAGGCCTTGCCATACACAAGCTGGTATGGAGAGGTTCCTATAGGAGTCTTGAATGCTGTTCTGTATGCCCACAGAGCATCACTCAAACTTTTTGCCCAATCCTTTCTACGGGTAATTACAGTGCGTTCCAAGATTCTTTTTAGTTCTCTATTAGAGACTTCAACTTGCCCATTTATCTGTGGATGATATGGAGTTGCTACTTTGAGGCTAATTCCATATCAGACCATAGTAGAGTAAGGCTGTTTATTGCAGAAATGAGTGCCCTCATCACTGATTAGTACTCTAGGGACACCAAACCTGCTGAAGATATGTTTCTGGAGGAACTTCAGCACTGTCTTAGTATCATTAGTAGGTGTTGCAATTGCCTCTACCCATTTAGATACATAGTCTACTGCCACCAGAATATATGTGTTTGAGTATGATGGTGGGAAAGGCCCCATGAAGTCAATACCCCATACATCAAACAACTCAATCTCCAAGATCCCTTGTTGAGGCATGGCGTAACCATGAGGCAGGTTACCAGCTCTCTGGCAACTGTCACAGTTACGTACAAACTCTCGGGAGTCTCTAGAGAGTAGGCCAGTAGAAGCCACATTGGAGAACCTTGGTGGCTGTTTGCTCATCTCGGAAATGGCCTCCATATTGTGACCCATGGCAATGCCATAAGATCTTCTGTGCCTCTTCCTTGGGCACACATCTACGGATTATTCCGTCTGCACATCTCTTAAAGAGATATAGTTCATCCCATGAGTAGTACTTTGCATCAGAAATTAATTTCTTTATTTGCTGCCTGCTGTACTCTTTGGGTATGAATCTTACAGCTTTATAGTTTGCAATATCTGCAAACTATGGTATTTCCTGAATGGCAAATAGTTGCTCATCCGGAAAGGTTTCAGAGATCTCAATAGAGGGGGGGCGCCCCTTCTACTGGTTCTATCCGGGACAGATGATCAGCCACTTGGTTCTCTGTCCCTTTTCTGTCTCTTATTTCTATATCAAACTCTTGCAGAAGCAACACCCATCTTATGAGCCTGGGTTTTGAATCCTGCTTTCTGAGTAGATATTTAAGAGCAGCATGGTCAGTGTACACAATCACTTTTGATCCTACTAAGTATGATCTAAACTTGTCAATGGCATAAACCACTGCAAGCAATTCTTTTTCTGTGGTTGTGTAATTTTTCTGGGCATCATTTAAAACACGGCTAGCATAATAAATGACATGCAAAAGCTTGTTATGCCTCTGTCCCAATACTGCACCAATGGCATGGTCACTGGCATCACACATTAGTTCGAATGGTAATGTCCAGTCTGGTGCAGAAATAACTGGTGCTGTGACCAGCTTAGCTTTCAGGATTTCAAACGCCTACTGACACTCTGTGTCAAACACAAATGGCGTGTCAGCAGCTAGCAGATTGCTCAGAGGTTTTGCAATTTTTGAAAAATCCTTTATAAACCTCCTATAGAATCCTGCATGCCCCAGAAAGCTTCTGATTGCCTTAACATTGGCAGGTGGTGGTAATTTTTCAATTACTTCCACTTTAGCTTGATCCACATCTATTCCCTTGTTTGAAATTTTATGCCCAAGGACAATTCCTTCAGTCGCCATAAAGTGACATTTTTCCCAGTTTAAAACTAGGTTGGTCTCTTGGCATCTTTTCAGAACAAGTGCTAAATGGTCAAGACAGGAGCTGAATGAGTCTCCAAATACTGAAAAGTCATCCATGAAGACTTCCAAAAATTTCTCTACCATATCAGAGAAGATAGAGAGCATGCACCTCTGAAAGGTTGCAGGTGCATTGCACAGACCAAAAGGCGTCCTTCTGTAGGCAAACACTCCAGAAGGACATGTGAAACCTGTTTTCTCTTGGTCCTGAGGATCTACTGCAATTTGATTGTAACCTGAATAGCCATCCAAAAAGTAGTAATATTCATGACCTGCTAGTCTCTCTAGCATCTGATCTATGAATGGTAAAGGAAAGTGATCCTTCCTGGTGGCTGTATTGAGCCTTTTGTAATCAATACACATACGCCACCCTGTAACTGTTCTTGTGGGAACCAGTTCATTCTTTTCGTTATGAACCACTGTCATGCCTCCTTTCTTGGGGACAACTTGGACAGGGCTCACCCAGGGGCTATCAGAAATAGGATATATAATCCCAGCCTCTAGTAACTTAGTGACCTCCTTCTGCACCACCTCCTTCATGGCTGGATTCAGCCGCCTCTGTGGTTGAACCACTGGCTTAGCATCATCCTCCAATAGGATCTTGTGCATGCATCTAGCTGGGCTTATGCCCTTAAGGTCACTTATGGACCACTCAAAAGCTGTCTTGTGTGTCCTTAGCACTTGAAGTAGTGCTTTCTTTTCCTGTGGATTTAAAGCAGAGGTTATGATCACCAGAAAAGTGTCACCTTCTCCCAGAAATGCATATTTCAGGGATGGTGGTAGTGGTTTGAGCTCGGGTTTAGGAGGTTTCTCCTCTTCCTGAGGAATTTTCAGAGGCTCTTTTATTTCCTCTGATTCCTCCAGATCAGGCTGAACATTTTTAAAGATGTCTTCTAGCTCTGATTCGAGACTATTAGCCATGTTGATCTTCTCTACCAGGGAGTCAATAATATCAACACGCATGCAGTCTTTTGATGTCTCTGGATGCTTCATTGCCTCAACAACATTCAGCCTGAACTCATCCTCATTAACTCTCAAGGTCACTTACCCTTTTTGGACATCAATGAAGGTTCATCCAGTTGCTAGGAAAGGTCTTCCTAGAATGAGAGTTGCACTCTTGTGCTCCTCCATTTCCAGCACTACAAAGTCAGTGGGAAAGGTAAATGGCCCAACCTTGACAATCATGTCCTCAATTATGCCTGATGGATATTTAATGGAGCCATCAGCAAGTTGAAGACATATCCGGGTTGGTTTGACCTCTTCAGTCAAGCCAAGCTTTCTGATAGTGGATGCAGGGATTAGATTGATACTTGCCCCAAGGTCACATAGAGCTGTCTTGGTACAAGTACCCTCTAATGTGCATGGTATCATAAAGCTTCCGGGATCCTTAAGCTTTTCTGGTAAGCTTGTTAGGATGACTACACTGCATTCTTCAGTGAGAAAAACTTTTTCTGTTTCTCTCCAATCCTTCTTATGACTTAAGATCTCTTTCATGAACTTAGCATAAGAGGGTATTTGCTCAAGTGCCTCTGCAAACGAAATCTTTATTTCAAGAATCCTGAGGTAGTCTGCAAAGCGGACAAATTGTTTATCCTGTTCCGTTTGGTGGAGTTTATGAGGATAAGGCATTTTGGCTTTATATTCTACAACCATAGTTGCTGCAGGTTTATTTCCTACAGAGGCAGGTTGAGAAGCCTTCTTGAGGGAGTTATTATCAGTACTTGCAGGTGTCTGATCCCTCATTGGCGTTTGAACGCCAGGATTGGACATGGATTGGGCGTTTAACGCCAGATTCCAACCCTTTTCTGGCGTTTGAACGCCAGAACTGGACATGGATTGGGTGTTTAACGCCAGTTTTTCACCCTTTTTCTAGCGTTTGAACGCCAGACTTATTCCTCTCTGGGCTTTTACTGTCCTCAGAGGGATTTTGGGTAGCAAGTTGCTCATCTTCTGTCAGCTGTTCCTTTCTTGGCTTTCTGCTACTTTGAGTTGAGATATTTAATATTTTTCCACTTCTTAATTGAACTGCTTGGCACTCCTCTATTATCTGTTTTGATAACTGCTATTTTGTCTGATTCAATTGTGATTCCATATCCTTGTTAGCAATTTTGGTTTCTTGTAGCATCTCCTTAAATTCTGCTAACTGCCTTGTTATAGAAGTTAGTTGCTGATTGAGTTCAGCAACTTGTTCCTGAGGACTAAAGTCAGTTGATACTGCCTTAGCTTCTTCTTTCATGGAGGACTCACTTCTTATATACAGATGCTGATTTCTAGCAACTATATCAATAAGCTCTTGAGCCTCTTCAATAGTCTTTCTCATGTGTATAGATCCACCAGCTGAGTGGTCTAGAGATATCTGAGCTTTTTCTGTAAGCCCGTAGTAGAAGATGTCTAACTACACTCACTCTGAAAATATTTCAGAGGGGCATTTCCTTAGCATCCCTCTGTACCTCTCCTAGGCGTTATAAAGGGATTCATCATCCTCTTGTTTAAAGCCTTGGATGTCCAGCCTTAGCTGTGTTATCCTTTTTGGAGGGAAATATTGATTCAGGAATTTGTCTGATAACTGTTTCCATGTTCTTATGCTTGCTATGGGTTGGTTATTTAATCACCTCTTAGCTTGATCTTTTACAGCAAATGGAAACAGCAATAGTCTGTATACATCCTGATCCACTTCTTTATCACGTACTGTGTCAGCAATTTGTAAAAGCTGTGCCAGAAACTCAGTAGGTTCTTCCTGTGGAAGACCGGAATACTGACAATTTTGCTGCACCATGATAATGAGCTGAGGATTTAGCTCAAAACTGCTTGCTATGATGGGGGGTATACAGATACTACTACCGTATGCAGCAGTGATGGGATTAGCATATGACCCCAGAGTCCTTCTGGACTGTTCATTTCCACTTAGATCCATGATGGAGAAAGAGAGATGTTGTAGATTGTAAAATAGAAATAAAGTAAAAGAAAAATCAAAATATTTTTGTTTTTATTTTATTTATTTAATGCTAACCGAATTCAAAAGAGAATAAAATAAAATAAAACAATTGGAGACTAGAAAAATAAGCTTCGAAAATTAAATAAATTAAAATAGAATATATTAAAATAAATAAAAAAATTCGAATACTAAAATGGCTAATGAATTAAAAAGATTTGAAAAATTTGAAGATTGAAACTTTCTCGATAAGGAAACACCAAACTTAAAATTTTTTAATCAAAATAATAAAGTAGGACAAGTAATTCGAAAATTATGTCTAGAAGGAAAAGTATTTAAAAAAAAATTTATAAAGGACTTTCAAATTTTTAAGATTGAAATAAAATTAGATAAGATTTTGAAAAAAAGATATGATTTTTGAAAAAGATTTTGAATTTTGAAATTTTTTTTTAAAATTAAGATAAGATAAAATAAAAAAATTTTAAAATAGAAATCTGAATTTTTAAATGAAATTTTTGAAAATTCAATTAAATAAATAGAAAAGATATTTTTGAATTTAATGAGGAAAGAGAAAAATAATAAAATGACACCAAACTTAGAATTTTTTTTATCAAAAATAAGAAAGCAAACAGGAAAACTTTGAATGTCAAGATGAACACCAAGAACACTTTGAAGATCAAGATGAACACCAAGAACATATAATTCGAAAAATTGAAAGGAAAATAAAATCATGCAATTGACACAAAACTTAAAACATAAAACCAAACTCAAATAGAAGACTAAATTATGAAGTTATTGGTTTTTTAAAAGTTTTCGAGAATACATTAGAAAAAGAAAATAAGGATTTTAAAATTTTTAACCAAAAATAATAATAGAAGACTCAATTATAGTGACGCTAAACCAAAAAGATAAATTTTTCCTAATCTAAGCAACAAAATAAACCGTCAGTTGTCCAAACTCGAACAATCCCCGGCAACGGCGCCAAAAACTTGGTGCACGAAATTGTAAATCACACTTTTCACAACTTGTACCACTAACCAGCAAGTGCACTGGGTCGTCCAAATAATACCTTACGTGAGTAAGGGTCGATCCCACGGAGATTGTCGGCTTGAAGCAAGCTATGATTATTTTGTAACTCTTAGTCAGGAAATTAATGATAAGAGTGATTATACTTATGAAGAGTAAATAACATAAAATAAATAATACTTGTTATGCAGTAATGGAGAACAGGTTGAGGTTTTGGAGATGTTCTGTCCTCGGGATCTCTGCTTTCCTACTGTCTTCTTTTTCACGCATGCAAAGCTCCTTCCATTACAAGCTGTATGTTGGTGGATCACCGTTGTTAATGGCTACCATCCATCCTCTCAGTGAAAATGGTCCAAATGCGCTGTCACCGCACGGCTAATCATCTGTCAGTTCTCACTCATGTTGGAATAGGATCCATTGATCTTTTTGCGTCTGTCACTACGCCCAGCACTCGTGAGTTTGAAACTTGTCACAGTCATCCCATCCCAAATCCTACTCAGAATACCACAGACAAGGTTTAGACTTTTCAGATCTCAGGAATGGCCGCCAATAATTCTAGCCTATACCACGAAGACTCTGATCTCACGGATTCGAATGCTCTGTTGTCAGGAGATGCAATCAAACACGTGAACTAGGAATCAAAGAGATACACACTCAATCTAAGGTAGAACGGAATTGGTTGTCAGGCACGCGTTCATAGATTGAGAATAGTGATGAGTGTCACTGATCATCACATTCATCATGGTTAAGTACGAGCGAGTATCTTAGAACAGAAACAAGCGTGATTAAATAGAAAACAGAAGTAATTGCATTAATCCATCGAGACACAGCAGAGCTCCTCACCCCCAAACATGGAGTTTAGAGACTCATGCCGTAGAGGATACAAAATTCAGATGTGAAATGTCATGAGGTACATAGTAAGTCTCTAAAAGTTGTTTTTATACTAAACTAGTAGCTAGGGTTACAGAAAATAAGTAACTAAGTGCAGATAGTGCAGAAATCCACTTCCGGGGCCCACTTGGTATGTGCTTGGGCTGAGCATTGAGCTTTACACGTGTAGAGGCTTCTCTTGGAGTTAAACGCCAGGTTGCAACCTGTTTATGGCGTTTAACTCTGGTTTGTAACCTATTTCTGGCGTTTAACTTCAGAATAGGGCAGGAAGTTGGCGTTTGAACGCCAGTTTGCGTCATCAAAACTCGGGCAAAGTATGGACTATTATATATTTTTTGTAGCTCCAAAAAATCTATTTCGAGTGCAGGGAGGTCAGAATCCAATAGCATCTGTAGTCCTTTTTCAGCCTCTGAATCAGATTTTTGCTTAGGTCCCTCAATTTCAGCCAAAAAATACCTGAAATCACAGAAAAACACACAAACTCATAGTAAAGTTCAGAAATGTGAATTTTGCATAAAAACTAATAAAAACATAGTAAAAACTAACTAAATCATACTAAAAACTACCTAAAAATAATGCTAAAAAGCGTATAAATTATCCGCTCATCACTCACGCATCACAACACCAAACTTGAATTGTTGCTTGTCCTCAAGCAACCGAAATAAGTGCATGATTAAAATGTGAATTTGCATGAGAAGTGAAAGTTTAGTCATGCTCAAGTCTATTCTTAAAATGGGGTTTATTCATTGTAATTCTGAATAGTTTTGGCATTTTACTCTCCCTTGAATCAGAGGACTGTCACTGTCATTCGGAATTAGAATCCGGATTATATTATGAATTCTCTGATCTTTATACTCTAGTTTAATCCTTGAACACAGCAAATTTACTTTAATTCTCTTTTTGTTGGTGCTTTGCACCTTGAGCCTAGCCGTGACTTTAAATGTTTTGTCTCAAGCTTGACTTGACACAAAAACACCACAAGCACTTAACTGGAGAACTCTTTTTATGTTCTGATTTTTCTTTCAGTTACTCCCAGATAGTGGTGCTCAAAGCCTTGGGCATACTCTGCTAAATGCATTTGGTCTTGACTCTAAATATTCTATCTCAAGGATTGCTTGACACAAGAACACCACAAGCATATGACTAAAGAAACAACTCTTTGAGCTTTTAATCATGTCTGACCTCCTTAGTCATTGATGCTCAGAGCCTTGGACCTTGCCTTTTTTTTTGCTGTTTCTTTTGCTTCAAGGGTTAAGCTTTTACTAATTTCAGAGAAGTTATAATAGTTCTCTAAATTCTTGTTCCTTATACATCAACATCCTTTTATTCAAATTTAAATATACACTGTTCATGTCATTCATTCATAATCACAGATAATACCACCACATTTAAGTAAATAAGACTATTCTTTAATATAAACTCAATTTCTCATGCAATACACCACTTCTTTTCTTTTCTTCTTGATTCCAAGCTCAGTGAGTAATACATGAGACACTCTTTTTCAGCATAAAAATCAAATAACAAAATAAACCGCAAATAAAACTAGAACCTAAGAATTGAAATAAGAACTGATCATGCAATGACAAAATAAACAGAAAACAGGAACCTAATCATAATAAGAATGGGAGAAAATGTAGAATGAAAGGAACTTAACCACCTCAGTTATCCTAGTGGCTATCTCATTCTTCTGGCTGTGCTCCTTCGTGGAGCTGATTCGCCTCCCTTTGGTGTCATTAAAATAAACAGAAAATCCACAAGCGAAGCGACAACACCAAACTTAAAAGTTTGCTTGTCCTCAAGTAAAGAAGAACTGAAAACAGAGAGGACATAAAAAGACATACGGAAGAGTAAAAACAAATATGATAGTAAAAGAAGAATAAAATGATAAAGGAGATTAAAATAATTAAAATAAAGATATTTATATATTTTTTATTTTTTTATACAAATATATAGATAATTATTTATTATTATTATTATTATTATTATTATTATTATTATTATTATTATTATTATTATTATTATAAGTGGGGTATGATAACGTATATATATAGGGGAGGGGGGAACATATATAGGAAGGGGGTATGTGGCATTGGGGTTATATTGGGAAGTGAATGGTAAATGGTGCAGGGCTTGAATGGTTGAGATATGGAATGGGATAAAGGGAATCAGGAAGGGAGATACGAATAAATGGGGAATTGATGGGTTGGGATAAACAAAAGGAAAGGGGTATGTTTGAAATGATTTGGGGATCGGAGGGGATTTGGCGTGATTTGGGATGAATATGTGGGGATATTGAATGAAGAGATATAAGCTCTCCTCTCCACGTTGAACTTGGTGCAGCCCAAGTTTAGCGTGGAGTCTGGCCCTGGTGTATGTTAATTGACGTAGTTGGCTACGCTGAACTTAGAATTTTTCAAGTTTAGCGTGGACTTGGCAGTAAGAACTCCCTCCTTGCATGTTTCTAACCACGCTGAACTTGGAAAATACCAACTAGCAGAATTAACCTCCTCCAATGTGTTCAAAAATTTTTCTAAGTGTCCGGTTCCTGTTTTAAAATATCTGCATGATCAAAACACAAGTAAAACAACGGAAAACAGTAGAAACTCAAAAAAAAAATCAAACAAGTAATATAATCAACGCAACGAAAAAATAACTAAGGATACGAAATCATCGAGTTGCCTCCCGACAAGCGCTTCTTTACCGTCACTAGCTTGACGGTCAGCTCCTCTAAAGAGGAGGATCATAGGGGCTCAGCTCTTCACCCCTTACTTTGAACTTCTTTTCTGTATCTCCATAAATTAGCTCAATATGCTCTAGAGAGAGGATTCTGTTTACTGTATAAATCCACACTGGATTGCTAGTCAACACCACTTTCATTCTTGGGGAGAAACCTTCAGTGGGGATCTTTTTGTTTCTCCATCCCCTGGGTACTTTCTTCTTTTTAGGGACCTCCTCCTTGGTGGATGATGCATTCCCGACACCAAATTTAGGTTTGATGTCAGGAGGGATTTTATTGGTTGTCACTAAAGGAGGTTTGAGCTGCAATTTCTGCTGTGCATCATCAGGGAGTTCTTAAAGGTTTGGATCAATAAGCTCAGTCTGCATGCACCTCTCTTCTTCACCTGCTGAATGTATATCTTTGAAAACATAAAAGACCAGTTGCTCATTATGCACTCTAAGCACTAATTCACCTACTTCTACATCAATTAGAGCTCTCCCAGTGACTAGGAAGAGTCTTCCTAGAATTATAGAGGAATTCTCATCCTCCCCTGTGTCAAGAATCACAAAATCTGCTGGGAGGAAGAACTTACCCACTTTGACCAAGATATTCTCTACTAATCCGTATGTAGGCTTTATAGATTTGTCTGCCATCTGTAATGCTATCCTTGTGGGTTGTGCCTCTTGGATTTGCAGCTTTTTCATCACAGATAAGGGCATTAGATTTATGTTTGCCCCCAGATCATATAGGGCTTTCTCAAAGGTTGTGCTTCCAATGGTGCATGGAATTTGAAAGATCCCTGGATCTGGCATCTTCCTTGGTAAGTTATTCTGAATGATGGCACTACATTCCTTAGTCAGGACCACTATCTCTTCTCCCTTTAAAGGCTTCTTCTTTGACAACATCTTCTTCATGAACTTGACATAGAGAGGCATTTGCTCTAAAACCTCAGCAAAAGGAATATTGATTTGCAACTTTCTGAAGACTTCCAAGAACTTTGAAAACTGCTTGTCCTTGGTCTCCTTTTGAAGTCTCTGAGGATATGGCATTTTAGGCTTGTACTCAGGAGCCTTTCGCAATGTAGGATAAGTGTCAAGAGAGTCTAGGAATGGGTTGTCTGCACGCTTTGGAGGGACGTGCTCTACTTCTTCCTTCTTCTCCTTTGGAGCTTCCTTTTCAACTGGCTCCTCATTAACTTGTGCTTCCGTACTTGCGACTTGTCCACTTATCAAGGTGATAGCCTTACATTCCTCTCTTGGATTTGGAATTGTGTTACCAAGAAGGCTATTAATGGTCCTCTTATCAATTTTATTAACTTTTATGGCTAATTAACCCATCTGAATCTCCAAGTTTTGAATTGTATTTGCAGACCTCTCAGGTATTTGCTTGCTCAGTTGGCCCATTTACACCTCCAAGTTTCTAATGGAGGCTCTGGTTTCCTGCATAAAACTCCTTATCATCTCCCAATTAGAATCTTGTTGGGATTGAAAGTTTGTCTGCTGAGTTGGTTGTTGTTGATGAGACTGAAATTGGCAGTTATTATGATTGTTCTGTTGGAAACCGCCATAAGAATTATTGTTAAAATTCTGAGATCTCTGAGGTTGGTCCATCCATCCAAGATTGTATGTCTTAGAGTATGGATCATTATTGGGGTTTCTAGGACCACTCCCCATGTAATTTACCTGTTCAGAAGAAAATTGAGCATAATCATAATTTTCATTTTGCATAAAATTACCTGTCATGTCATACGAGGCTTCTTGGGGTGCATTCTGAGTGTTGACAATTGAAACTTGCATTCCACTCAACCGTTGAGTAATCAGATTTATTTGCTGAGACAAAAGCTTATTCTGAGCAAGAAGAGCATCAACAGCTTCCACTTCCAAAACGCCTCTCTTTTGAGAGGTCTCAGAGTGCAAAGGATTCCTGTTGGAGGAATATAAGTATTGGTTGTTAGCAACCAACTCAATAAGCTCAATAGTCTCCTCTGGTGTCTTCTTCATGTGCAAAGAACCACCTGCAGAATTATCCAAGCGCATCTTGGACATTTCACATAAGCCCTCATAAAAGATATCCAGCTGACTCCATCTAGAGAACATGTCCGGAGGGCATTGCCTAGTCAGTAGCTTGAATCTCTCCCAAGCTTCATAAAGGGTCTCACCATCTTTCTGTCTGAAAGTTTGAACCTCCACCCTTAGCTTAGTCAGCTTTTGAGGTGGAAAAAATTTAGTCAGAAAGCCAGTGACAACCTTGTCCCAAGAATCCAGACTCTCCTTGGGTTGAGAATCTAACCATAGCTTTGCTCTATCCTTCACAGCAAATGGGAAGAGCATGAGTTTATACACCTCAAGATTCACTCCATTGGTCTTCACAATATCACAAATCTGCAGAAAATCAGAGATAAATTGATTTGGGTCTTTATGAGGAAGTCCATGATACGGACAATTTTGTTGCACAAGAGTGACAAGCTGAGGCTTCAGTTCAAAATTGTTTGCAGTTATAGGAGGCACCACAATGCTTTTTCCATAAAGATCTGTATTAGGAGCAGTGTAAGAGTCAAGCACTCTTCTAGGTTGCTCATTCTCAATTGGATTTGCCACATTGGCATTAAATGCAATATTATTATGATCCATAGTGGACTCTACAGCCTTGTAAAGTCTTGTTTGTTGCAAACGCTGCCTCAAAGTCCTTTCAGGTTCAGGATCAAAGTCTAACAGAGATTTCTTGTCCCTGTTCCTGCTCATAAACAGACAGAAGACAAAGAAAAGTGGAAATCTCTACGTCAGAGTGTAGAGAATTTCCAATGAGGTAACCTGTGTAAAAGAAATAAAATAAAACAACTAAATAAATAAGAAGTAAAAGCTTCGAAAATTATTAAAAAAATGAACAAGAAAATAAAAATAACTAGAGAACACCAAACTTAATTTCAGAAATTAAGAAAAAATAATATAAGATGCAATTTTTTTTAAATTAAAAATAAAAATAAAATAAAACTAATAGAATATAAAAAGTTAAAAAAATAACAAAAAAAGAAACAAAGTAAAACGAAGAAAAAAAATGAAAATGAAAAGAAAAATAAAATAAAATAAAAAAATTGACGAGATTTAAATAAATAAATAAAAATTTTAAAAGGAAGTAAATAAAAATAAAGAAAACGGGGACAGGGGATGGGAAACTTCTAACGGAAAGAAGGAAAAGAAAAATTAAAGAAACGAAAAATAAGAAAAAAAATAAAAAAAATAAAATTAATAATACTAAAATAAAACTAATTAAAAGAAAAATGATCTAATCTAAGGAATCAAACAACGAGTACTTGTTAATCACAATCAATCCCTGGCAATGGTGCCAAAAATTTAGTACGGAATTTATAACCACAAACTAACCGGCAAGTGCACCGGGTCATACCAAGTAATACCTCAAGTGAGTGAGGGTCGATCCTACGAGGATTGATGGACTAAGCAACAATGGTTGATTAATTTACTTAGTTAGACAAGCAAAAAATGGTGTTTAAGTGTTCAAAAGCGTTAAACAGTAAATTCAATAAATTAGAAAGCAAGCAGTAAACGAGTTGTGAATAATATATGGAGAAACAGTTAAGGCTTCAGAGTTATCTATTTTCCGGATTGACTTTTCTTACTATATTTTAATCATGCAAGATTCAATTCATGGCAAACTATATATGACTAAGCCCTAATTCCTTAGACCTTCTTAGTCTACTCTAACTTTCATTAACCGCCAATTTCTTAGTCACTTAATTCCAATTAGAGGATGAAGTTCAATTCTAGTTTATATGCCACAAAAATCTTAATTACCCAAATATAAGAGGATTATATGTCACGTATCCCGTTAATTCCAGATAATTAGAAATTTAGGAGAATATGTTTTCAAGCTGTTGTTCGAGTAAAGAGCTTTTTCAAGTTATACAAGAACTCAATTAGAACAAGGGTCATACTTCCGTTCCACCCAAATTCATAAGATAAAGAACGAAAACAATTCTTGAAATATAAATCAGTAAATGAATTAAAATAGAAAAATAATAGTATCAATCCATACAATAGAGAGAGCTCCTAACCTTAACAATGGAAGTTTAGTTGCTCATGGTTCAGAGAGAAAATAAGGATTCTGAAAAAACTGTAAATTGCGGAATGAGGTAGAAGAGAAGAGCGAAGCCCCAAGGGCTGATTCTTTTCCCTTTTATATCTAATCCTAATTAATATAAAATATATTTTCTAAAACTAAAATAATATCTTTTTCTAATTGTAAATAAAATAAAAGTTGAATCAAAATTAATTAATTTCAGCGCAGCTTTGTATGAGTGCTTGGGGACCACTTGGGGCATTCGGATCCACGTTGAACTTGAAAATTCCCAAGTTCAGCGTGGAGGAGGCAGCAGCGTTTTGCTTGTTTCCCTTTGAGTCCACGCTGAACTTAGCTTTTTCCAAGTTCAACGTGGGATGTGGTGTGTGCTTCCCTGTGAGCTATCAAGTTCCACGCTGAACTTGGTAGGGACCAAGTTCAACGTAGAGGAGGCAGAGGTTTCTGGAGAAGAAGTATATACTATTATATATCGTTGGAAAGCTCTGAAAGTTAGCTTGCCAATTCCGCTGAAATCATATCAATTGGACCTCTGTAACTCAAGTTATTCCTATTTGAGTGCAAGGAGGTCAGGATTGACAACATCATTCGCTTTCTCCCTTTTCTACTACAAAACTCCATCAAATCCATCCAAATGCTACCTGAAATAAATAGAATTGTGCACAACTCAAAGTAGCATCCATAGTGGCTAATATATATTTAAATTTTGATTAAACTTAGCAATTCAAGTGCAAATTCACAAGGAAAAGATAGATAAGATACTCACGCATCAAAAATCCACTCATGAAACATAATCTAAAGGTTCCTATAACTTTGACTGCAACTATATTGCTGTCTGCCACATAGATGTATCTTTCAGCATCACTTGGCGGTCGGCTCTACAGTCAATCCTGCATAGTAACACTTACATGAGTAGTAGCAGCAGAATCTACCCACCAAGTATTAACAGGTGCATAACTTAAACTTGTCTCAGAACAAGTGAAAGTAAGAATCATACTCTTCTTTACACGTTAAGTGGCATATTTGATACAATTCTTCTTCATGTGTCCCACCTTCTTACAGAAGAAACAGGTTGAAGCTTGATCCTGTTTCTTAGCTTTTTTCTACTGAGAAGGTGCATCCACAGTAGTAACACGTTTTCTCTTATACTGAGAAGATGAAATCATATGAGCACTTTCAGTCTTATCTTGATGCAACCTCTCTTCTTCTTGCACATAGTGAGATATAAGCTCATTTAGGGACCAAATGTCCTTCAGAGTGTTATAACTCACTTTGAATTGCCCAAAGTGTGCAAGAAAGGAGATCAAAATGAAATGTACGAGTAAATTTTTATACAACTCTAACTATAGTGCTTTCAATTTAGAAGCAAGATGAGACATTTCCATGATGTACTCCCCTATATTCCCTTTGCCTTTATACCTCATGGAGATAAGTTTGCTCAAAAGGCTACTTGCCTCCGTCTTTTCATTCTTAGCAAAGAATTTTTCAACATCTTTCAGGAACTGTTTGGCATCTTTATCCTCAGCAGGTGAGCCCCGAAACGTCTCAGAAATTGAGCGCTTTATGATCATAATGCTCATTCGATTAGATCTCTCCCACATCTCTATTTTAACCTTATTGAGATTTTCTGGAGTGGAAGTGGGTTTCTCCTCTCGAAGAGCTATATCCAGATCCATACAACCGAGGACAATCTCCACGGTATCCTTCCAAACCTTAAAGTTTGAACCATTTAGCATAGGGATACTGCTAATTTGTGCAGAAACATTGGTAGCTGAAGCCATAGTTTATATATTAGAACAAAAAACATGTAATAAACAATAGTTATATAATGAGAAAAAATCCATATTGAGATATCTAGAACAACATTAATTTTCAATCTTTGGATAGAAAAATTAATTGTAAGTGATACTCTCATTGCAGTAATCAAATATTGTCAAAATTTCTGTCACAGATTAGACCTTTCTTTAGACCGACTGAAAGCGCACATGGAAACTTAAACTTCGCAATCTATTTGTTACCGCATATATTTTCTATTAATTGGCCAAATAATAACATTCCTTTAAGCCGATTATTTATCGCATAATTAATAGAAAATAAACAAAAGTGTGTAATGCTCATTATTTGGCCAAACAATAAACTTTCTTTGGATCGATTACTGTTTGCGTAAATAATGAACATTATTTTCTATTACTCAAATATTATTAATTTGTACACATAACTTGGCCAAATATAAATTTTCCTTTAAGTATATTAATATTTGTATAAATGACATATATATAATAATCTTTATATCCCAAAAGAATAATCAATTAATTTTATACCAAATTAATAACATACACACAAATAATCAATTAATTTTATACCAAATTAATAACATACACACAATTAAAATGAGACAATTATAATTCAATAATATCCTATCAATATTTCAAAATAAATTATGAATATTTATTTATCAAAATAATTTTATGAACATCATCTCAAAAAAAAAAAAAAAAAATTGAAACACCGCGTATCATCATAAGTGTACAACGATGTGTATAGCCAAATAATAACATAATAATGTCAATAAACATATATATATATACATAATAATACGTCTACATAATAATACGTCTATATATACATGTATAGAATTCATGATGGTATCAGTATCAAAAGTATATATATATACACATAATGAAAACAATTTCATTAGACGTGCAACAATTTCATATGTAATGTAAACAAGGCGCAATATATATATATATATATATATATATATATATATATATATATATATATATATATATATATATATATATATATATATATATATATATATATATATATATATACTCGATCCAATAAACTAAAATCGAATATTTTTTATGATTAAATTATAAATGATTTTGATATCACTTGTTAGGATAAATTATTTTATTATTATAGATTATTTATATTGAATGACTAAAAATATATCATAATCCGGAAACGTACTTTTATTCACATAAATCAGAAATTGATGAAAGAATTGTCTCAATTTTATAGTTCTTTTTATCTTCCTTAATCAAAGCCTTATGTATTTCTAATAGGGCTGAATTGTGACTCTTTTGATGGGAAAAGAGCGACAAAGACAACTTTGGCATATTAGATTGCGTTTATTTTTGTAGACAGGACAGGACATGACAATGAGACAGAGACATTGAGACAGAGATACTAAAAATTATTTTTTATGTATTGTGTTTGGATACAATGGATAATACACTAATATAATGTCTAGTATTATATTTGGATAAATATAAACAAGACTAAGACTAAAATATAATGTAAAATTACTAAAATAGACTTATCTAATAAAATGAATAAGATTTTTCACAAGATAACGAAAAGGAATAATAGGAGAATAATGAAAAATAACTATGGACAAAAAAGAAAAAAATTTCATTAAATATCCCGTGTCCACTTTCCTATTCCCGTGTCTTTCGTTTAGAAGTGGACACAAAAATGAAAAAAAGTGTTCCAGGGACATTGTGTCCAGTGTCTACGTCTTTCTATTCAAACACGTTTTACATATGTATTGTCTGTCTCTGTGTCCTATCCACAGAAACAAACGCAGCCTTAGGAACGAAATCCTGAAGTCACTATTTATATTTGAGCATGACACACATTAAACCCTAAAACCCAAATAAAATATTATCTAAAGTCTAAAAAATAATATATCTAAAGTCCAAAAAATCATTTTATTCTCATTTAATTTTAAATTAAAAGTAATTATGATTTATTCAATTTAGCATTTATAGCAAAATAAGATCACTTTTATATAAGTCATTTAATTTAAAATAA